>NC_140940.1:139988265-140560765 GCF_014529385.1 Adiantum capillus-veneris | reverse complement strand
AGGTTGGTGGTTGCAAAGACCCAAGGCTGGTTGCAAACTTTCGGTGGGTAATATTGGGCATGATCTTTGAGGGATAGTTTCCATAACACTAGAGTAAAGTAGGGTTATCTCCAACAAACGCCCTCCTAAGCTTATATTATTCTAGTGTGTCCATATCATGGTGTCAGGGTTATTGTAGTGTGATGGTGCTTAGGTCGCTTGATGGATTTATCTACAAGGTTCTCATGATACATCATGTTTTTCACTTGATTTAGCACTCACAATTCTCAATTGGATACATCGTGGCAAGTATCAATGGATTCATCATCCATGGTTCAACCGGATACAACATGTAGGTTCTCATGAGATACTAAGGCTCATACAAAGCGTGAGATCAAATAAATTTTCATGTGTGTAGAAAGAAGTGTCTCCTCTACTTGTCAATCATGTGTGTAGAGGGATGTGTCCCATCTTCTCATTGTTGATGATGCCCTTCATGTTGTTTTTGTCTTCATCGTTGATCTTCATGTTGTTGTTGATGCCTTCATTGTTGATGTCTTCATCCTTACGTCCTTCATCTTTGAAAGTCTTCATAGTATTCAATCTCCTTCATGTTGTAAACAAGCTCTCCTATATTCTTGAAGCTCTCCTTTTACTGTCCGGCCTTCTTCGTAAACGGGTTATCCTTAGCTCCAAAATTATGACTTGTGTGATTGTGCTCAAAACGAGTGAGTGGGAGGTAGGTATTGCCCTCAAGAGGGTAGTGTCTAAATCTCTAGGAGTAATTACAAAGAGTATAGTGTCATTTTCTTTATCAGGACAATAAGCATACATATCAATGTATGGTGAATGGATGTAGGGTTTCCAAGCTCGTGATAATGAGAGATACTCCTCCCCGGGGGTCTATGCACAGAATATACAATTTACATTTTCAATTCTCAATATGCATCAGAGTTGCTGAAGCATTTGCATAAGGGAGGAGTCCTCAATGCCGGACCAAGCATGGAGTTTAGGCCTTGAGCCGGGACTGCATCCAGAGGTACCTAGCGACTACTGCTACCCTTGAATGGGTGTTATGAATGAAAGTGTACTCAAGAAAAATATAACATGGAAGTGGGTGAATATATGTGTATACTGCGTTGAGGGAAGAGAGGGAGAGAGAGAATATAGTGGAGGATGAAATCGAGTGCACAGAGACATGAGAAAATGACAACAGTGGATCTTTAAATGCCCATCTAAATGGAACAAGAAACCATGTATTAATGCAATGACAAAATCTCAGTATACCATAACATCAGAAAATTTATGACAAAATAACTAACAGAGCACCGGACCCTGTGTAGGGATCAACCGGTCCACCCATCCACTTTCACTCTACTACGGATAGAGAGAATTTCACTTCGCCAAGAGCGATCCAGAAAACCTCCAACCTACATGAGCCAGACATAGGCTAAGGCCGCTTTGCCTCCCTCCATGAACCCGAGCTTTGAAAGGATCTCAAATACCAGTAGGTGGTAGGGTATCAACACCAGCCATACCAGTTTAGGTGCCACACCTCTTCGATGCCTAGCACCGAGTGATTAGGCAAACAAAGGCAAAATCCCCGACGCGTTAGCCGTGTAGGTCATTCATCCCCCGATGCACTAATAGTGTAGATTAGCCTAGCAAAAAGAAGAAGAGCTAGGCAACACCCCCAATCCAGCAAAGCCCCAGGTCAACGACCCTTTAGTCTAAAGCTAAGCGATGTAGGTGATCCTAGTCTTGTATCGACGCTGCCATGAGAAACATAACACATGAGTCCAATCACAATAGCACTTCCCAGATGCACAAACAATTCTTTTCCAAACAGTTTGATCGTATAGGGTCTTTACCCTTACATGTCTTCCATAAACCATCTTGACCACTTCATGATCCAATCGAAAAACCATAGACCATAATCCAATCACATCACATGGGTGAGCACTACACCCTACTTGGGTGAGGCACGACAAATCCTACATAACAACTTTAGAACATAACATGGCTGCAAAAAACTCGGCAACATAACCAAATTCAGAAAGAAAAAAAAAACCATAAGCCACACTGGCTTCCACCATAAAATTTCAACCATAATCCAAGAGGGAATCTCAGCCCTTAACCATAAATCATAATCACACTGAACCAATTCCCACACTTGGAGTTTGACACATCCCTTGGAATTAGTCGGAGTCCATACACATGTGACTCTTAAGACGCGATTCTTTCATGCATAAAAAAGAGTCCAACCAACAACTAATCATGATATAAAAATCCTATTTTGACAACACCCAACAATGCAAAGTTGATACATCACATCTGCACTTCATCTCCCTAGCACAGAGCTAGTTTTGATGTAGAAAGGTGGGAAGTAGTCATAACCATGCATATGAGGCCCCCACGTCAATCCATGAGTTCCCATACATCATATGATTACATTCCAACACCATAAACATGATGCAAAAAAGCTCCGATCTTTAGGTCAACTATAAACCATAACTTCATACATATGTAAAAAACAATTTTTTGACATTTTCATGAGCTTGCAAAACATGCAAATGAAAGTCTTTGACCTCAATAAAATGCATCAAGTTTATATCCATAATAAGCCTAGAATAGTGGTTCTAGAAGGAGCCTGGAGTCAAAAATTTTGGTTGTAGTGGGCAACAAACTGTTTTTTGACCATATCTTTTAGCTCGTACGTGTTTTTCACATGATACCAAAGAGAAAAATGTTCTAAATGATGTGTTTTATCTTTGTAATTTATGAACAAAACATTGTCCCTACTACCTTTCACGTGAAACAAAAAGCGCGTTTTATGCACACACGTGATCATAAACGCATCATGTTCATAAATTAGCATGTTAAACATGATGAAATAATAATGGGGTAACTTCGTATGTACTCGGTTGATCCATACATGCACTCATATGCGAAAAAACAATCCCCAAGAGGGTGACTACTCAGAAAAAGGACATAGAGAGAGAGAGATAAGGCTATGGAGTTTAGAGCTTCTCAGTGTGCTTTAAATCGATTAGGGGTTGTTGAAAGGATTCTTGCTTTGCCATAAAAGAGTCGTGATGAGAGCTACGTGTTACGTTTAATGGCCATGAGGCGGACCGCCCATCACTAACTGCTACTAACCCTAAGTGTATATCTATACACTTGTGTGAGCCACTAACACTAAGTACAATGTGTATTGTGCCTTGGTGCATAAGATAGAGAAGAAAGAAAGGGGCATACAGTGCATGTTGGATCTCCCCCTTCAACCTGTGTGTGTGGCTATGGTGGTGTGTGTGTGTCTGTGTGTGTGTGTGTGCACTTCTTCTTCGCTTCCGATGTGCTCCCGACTCTTCCCCTTCATCTGGTATTAGAGAGGTTTCATTCCCAAAATTATTTTTGTGCGTGCGTACTTTCAAGAGTACAAAATAGAGTTTCAATTTTTGCATTGGCAAATTCAGCTTTTCGAGAGCGTTTCCATATAGCATCCTGATGTTTTACCCCCCTTTCGGAGCCATTTGAGCCATCAGAAACCCCATTCGAGCTACGGTTTAGGAGTTGGATGTTTCAGCCCTCTTTTGGTAATTTCTGTTGTAGAGCTTCTATAGCTAGTTGCAGATACCATTGTTGCAGTCTCTTTCATCTACGAGAACCCACGGCTCATTCGGTAGTGTGTAGCCTCTTTTGGAGTGGCCTCATACACACACATAGAGTGGGAGTTTGACATCATTGTCTTCTTTGACTCCAGATACAGGTACATAGAGCGGCTTGTTTAGCTTTCTCTGTGCTTCTCGTCCTCGATATTCGCTTCAAATGCTACGACATCGGTATCGACTCATAGAGGCTACAGGTTTAAGTTCTTGTTTCCATATTATGGTTCCAATGGGAGCACTTGTTTATGTGTACATGCATATGTTGACACTTTTGACATTGTTTGAGCTCTTTTGAGAATGGTACTCCCTATAAGGATGTCTTTTTGCATGTGCATTCTTTTGATGCCTGTTTGAGTGTCATGACAGACTTGTACGTCTTTGTGAATACTACCATTGTACGATTTTGTGGTGCCATCTTTTGGCTAGTACGGCACTCTCGGCCATTTCAGAGACTTGGTCCGGAAGATAGCCATTTTTGAGACTTGGCTATACATTTTGTTGCATAACCTATGTTGTTGAGGGTTGATAGTGTGAGGTTTTCATTGAGCTGGGGTATTCTCAAATGTGGAGATACCTTCGATGGATACGGGTAGCTGGAGCATCCCTTATGAGGCCTCACCATAGGACATGTATAGAGTGGTATAGGTGCCTTTAATGCCGAGCTGGCGGTCTATGGTCAGTTTAACACTTTATGTGCCTTAGTTGGTCTCTATACAGTGTGCTTTTGAGAGGCATTTCCCTCTTTTATGCTTTGTGAGTGACAGACTTGGTCATTTTGTCTCATATTTTGGTTGACATAGTCCCAAATACAAAGGAGACTCTGCTACAATTTTCCCATAATCTTTTGGTAGTTTTATCACCATGTCTACTAGCAAAGGCCATGACATTTATGACATAAAGAAGTTTAATAGCACTAATTTTCAGCCTTGAAAGAATCAAATCCATGATTTTCTTATTCAAAAGAAGCAAAAGTTTCCTATTACCTATGCGGCTAGAATTGAAGACATGCACATGACTCAGTTTCAGTGGAAGGAGCTTGATGAGCTATACAGGTCTATGATTAGATTGCACCTTGGTGAGTTGGTGTACTTTTCATTGTTAGAATGCGAGACTGCTCATGCTTTATGGCAGAAATTATGCGACACTTAGAAAAAGGATACGGCTAGCAATAAGGTTTTCCTTATGCAAAAACTTTTAAACCTTCGTATGAAGGAGTTAGCTAGCATTGCAAGCCATATCAATGATTTTGACTCTCTTTTTGCTTAGATTTGTGCACAACGCATGACCATTGATGATGAGATGAAAGCAATATTTTTGCTTTGTTCATTGCCACCCTCTTGGGATATCTTTTGCACATCTATTAGTAACTCTGCTCCTAATGGTACGCTAAAGTACGATGATGTTACTAGTGCACTTTTGTCATAGGAGATGCGTCAAAAGACCATGACTATCTCGCATTATGGCGAAGATCATTACGTGCAAGGGGATGATAAGAAACATAAGGGCCGTTCTTTACAACCTGAGTCCAACAAAGAGGGAAATTTAGATGCATCAAACGATAGATCAAAGTCTCATTGCTGTCACAATGTTCAATGCCATTATTGTGATAAGTTTGGTCACATAAAGAAGGATGTTATGCTTGGAAGCGTGCCAAAGAGAAGGGCAAAGATCATGATGATAAAGAGGAGAAACCAAAGAGTTTGGTTAAGATTGAAGAACTGAACATAGTTCAAGATGAAAGTGATGCGCAAGACATTAGTATGTTGACTAAAAATAATGATGTCTTTTCTGATGCACAGGAAAATCTATCTTTGCAGAGTTCTATGCCAGTTAAACTCCTTGTTAGTGGTGAAGTATCCCATACATGGATTCTTGATTTGGGTGATTCGTTTTGCATGTCACACCTCATAGGCATTGGTTTACTACATACAAGGAAATCGCGGGCTCTGTTACACTTGGTGACAATTACTCTTATGACATTGTTGACGTAGGTGATATTGTCATGTGTTTGCGGGTCGCGGCAACGGACATCCATAGCATAGCTCTCAAGAATCAACATATTTATCAATACAGGGGAAGTGACTCGGATGAGGCATGGGAACTCACTAGAGTGTCAATCCTAATGAAGTGAACTCGAAGAGATGCAACTTACTAACTCTACAAGCAAATCAAACGCATTACCGCCAAGTAATCTTCCTATGTCCTCCTACACCGTTCTTCAGACATCATGCCCGTTTACCATGCAAATCATATCGGAATTGCACGAAACTTGAAGGGAAGCTACATGGGACTATTAGGAACATATCCTATCACTGTCACAGCATTTTGAAGAGGTACAACGATCGCAATCGTTCGTCCCAAAGTCAGAAAAAACAGCTAACAGATGATCCTAATGGGTTGTTTTAGGGTCCCTAAAGCCCCTCCTAGGGTCAAAACAACATATAACACGCATATGGACACTCAAAACAGCGATTTAAGGCCTCAAACTTGTAGTTTAAAATCTACACCAAATCTTGAATGATTACACTTGAATGAAAAAGCAAGAGGAGAGGAACACAATGCAATAATCAAATCTGAAGTTGGATTACCGTAGCCGCAATGGCGAAGATTACAAGTTTGAACAAGAAGGAGCTCTCAAACGTACGCTGTCTTCTCAGTTCTCCATTCAAAAGATTATCTTCAAACTTACAAAAAATGACCTTTATAGATTAGGTCTTTACAAAATGGCTTGTCCGGCCATAAACTCCCAACGCTCTAATATACAATTGCTCCCATAAGAATAATCATACATCCTTTGACAATTTCCCAGCTTAGATATGCTTCTTTACAAAAGAATTTTACAATGGTTTCTCAGAAAAATATGATCCTCTGGCTACGGCCGTTGGCTGCTTCATCCGCCACACTCCCCCCTTCCTTATCCTTGCACGCCCTTGTGCATGTTCAGTGCTTTGGCCGTTGATGTGGCTCTAAGGAAGTGAGTGTCGGTGAAAAGCTTCTTGTTCAGAGGACGGCTTCGAGGGCTTCTTGATGCTTTCTGAATGGATTTTCTGATAAGGTGTGTTCGTATGCTACGTACCTTGCCTTGAGGTCCTTCGCCATGGTATGGAAAATCCTTGAATCCATTTTGAAGAATCCTGTGACGAAGGCCTCTTCACATGTCTGCAAGTAGTGTGATGGCAGGTACATTATCCTGGAGTACATGGCCATCAAGATGTGTCGTGGTGGTGAATCGTGTAGATTCCAGCATATGCCTCTGTGTCCCTCCAAGAACAGATTCCACGGATGATCGTTGCCTTCAGTGTCTTTAAACACTTGGATGCAGGTGACGATCATCCGGGCTATCTTTACTAACATCTGGCATGCCAAATCGGGGACATCCCACAACAAAGTGACTGTTGAGTTTAGTGTGCTGACCATGTAGGCCACCGTAGGGGGTTGCTGCGCTATCAGAACCGGGTAATTTAGCTTGTGCGGCCTTGACCCCTTCCATGTGGTGAAATCTTTCCAAGTACGTCTTCGAGGGACTGGGCAGAATGTAGGATCTATTTGTATATGTTGAGGAGCGTTGTGGTAATTTGTTAGATCCTGTGGCCTTTTGTCCAACCACTTCTGCCTCCACTTGGGGTGGTCATCAACAAGCACCTGAGCTTCTTCCACTGTGAGTGCAATGCCTTCGTAACCCCCTTCTTTGTTTCGTGGCAAGGCTGGCCGCATATTTTCTTTCCACAAAATTACTTCATGGCATAGCAGAGGAAACGGGAGGTACTCGTGGCCAAATCCTTCCACCTGCTCTTCGGGTTGTAAGTATGCCAGGGCTGCTGACTCCAGTATCTTCTTTTCATAGAGCATGTATTCCTTGGCTGGCCCCTCTGGCATGTCCTAAATGCTCTCATTGAGTTCATCTCTTATATCCAGATAGGGCCCTTCAAATTCCTGCTCCTGCTGCCCTTGGTGTGATGTTCCAGGAAAATCTGGCTCTTGTTGTCCAGGCAGCAGTTGTGGTTGAGTCTGGGCTTTGTCTGCTTTGATTTGCTGTTGAAATAGCAGATCATATTTTTCCTTTAGTAGCGTGTCACCGATCTGCTTCTGAATCTGTAGTTCAGTGCTTGCTTGAGCTAGTTGCTGCTCCATTTCTTTTAATTTTAGCTCTTTTGCCGCTGTCTGGGCCACCATCCCTAATACGAGCAGCTGTCTTTGAAGCTTTTCTTGCTCTAGCTCTGCTTTTAGCACTGCTATAGTGTTCACTGCTGTGGCATCGTTAGATGTGGAGACCAATGCCCCAACAGGTTCCTGATTTGCCATTAAAGTCATAAGAGTGCCTTTGACAGTGCTGTAGGAACTGCTAAGTCTTTGGAATTTTGCACTCTCATACGCAAGCTGCTCTGTTGCTTTCTGGACTCTTGCCGTCAGCTCTTGACACTCCTTCTCTTTGGCGGTCAAGTCGGTCTGGACGTCCACCAAGTCTTTGATCAGAGACTGAGCCTATTGTCGCTCAATGTCTCTTTACTCCGTTATGCATTCTAGTTGCTTCCTCAGGCTCTCTAACTCTGCTTGCCCTGATGCTTGCTTTAGTTGGGCTTCCTGTACCTGTCTTTCCTTCTCACTCAGCACCACATGCTGACACTGGAATTTCCATTCTAAATTCCGTTCTTCTTGGTATTTGATGGATTCTGTAGGTGGTATAACTTCCTTTTGCGAGGTTGAAGGGGGAGGAGTTGGCTGTTTTTTGTTCGATGGGGGAGGGGGATGATGAGGAGATTTTGGATTGTACGTTCCCATCCATGGAACTCCCAAGCATATTGATTCTCTGATTTCTCCGTCTTTCATTACGAAAAATTGATGAGGACAACTATTTCCATCAAGATTAATTGGTAAGTTTACTATCCCCAATGTTGGCATTGTTGCACTGTTTGCTGCTTGTAGATCACGTGTGGATTGCAAGAGAGGCTCATCTATAAGCATCCTGTAAGTGGAGAAGTTGACCGCATTGACTCTTGCTCCTGTGTCAATCAATGCTCGCTGATATTTGCCATGCGGGAGTCTGACATTGATTCGAACATCTATTCCTATTTCCCATTGCTCATCAGTTTGAAGTATAGACAAAGGAATTTGAGCCGTGTCTGTTGGTTGAGGAAGTCTTTGTTGTTGTAAGGTTTGTTTTCTTTTTAAAATCCTGACTTTGGCCTCCTCCTGCGCTTGAGATTTTGTTTCCTTTGCTTTGTTTTTGTGCTTCTTTGCAGCGTGTATTTTGGCAAGCATCTCTGTGGTTAGTGGTATGTTGTATTTCTTCAGTCTGCAACCACTAATCCAGTTAGGCATTTCCTCTCCCTCTAATGTCGCAAGTTTGATGGCACTGCTAGATGATATGTCATGGATCATATAGGGTCCATTTCCTCGCTTTTTGAGTTTCCGGGAATGTTGTTTCAGGGTATACATTAAGACATAATAGCAAATTCCTTGCTGATAACATGTTGATCAAAGAATGATTTCATGTTTCGTTTTTGCACGTAGATTGATGCAACGGCTCTCAATCTAGTTTCATCCAGTTTTTCCAGGACATCTACCTGATTGGATAATTCATGGCCCGTCCATTCTTATTGTTTAGTGAATCGAAGCGTGGGGATAAGGAACTCGAGTGGCAAAATCGCTTGAATTCCATAAACCATGTTGAACGGAGTCGTTCCGATCGATGTTTTGTAAGCTACTCTATATGTCCATAAGGCTGAATGCAGCTTTTGATCCCAGTCAGCTCTCGATTCGCCAACAATTTTGGTGCGAATTGTCACCAAAATCTTATTCGTACTTTCGGCTTGGCCGTTCACTTGTGGGTGGTAGGGAGCGGATTTCCTGTGAATTACCATGAATTCATCCAATAGGAATTCGATCACTTCATTGATGAAGTGAGTTCCTCTATCGCTCACTAGCTCGATTTGTAAGCCATATCTTGTGAAAATGTTCTCATATAAAAATTGTGCTCTCGTTTTTGCATCATTTCTGGCTGTTGCTTTAGCTTCCACCCATTTTGTTAGATAATTTGTTGCCACAATAATGTATTGAGCGTGCGTTTTATATCCCGGAGGCGCTATTGGTCCTACAAAATCTATTCCCCATTTCGCAAACGCTCTTGCCCCCATCATTGGCCTTAAGGGCATATCATCTCGCGCCCTCGAAATTTTTGTTTTCTAGCAATCGTCACATCGTTTCACAAACTCTTCAGCATCCATGAATAGTGTAGGACACCATATGCCTGCAATAAGAATTGCTTTGGCCGTTTTGTCAGCTAAGAAATGTCCACCAGCTTATCCGTCGTGTGCTTGCTCTAAGATAGGAATGTATTCCTCTTCAGTCGCACACATTCTCAATTGATTGTCTTTTCCCCTCTTGTAAAGAGTGTCCTCAATCAGTACATAGTTTTCTGCCTCTTTCATGATCGTTTTGATTCGTGATCTACTCATCCCCTCAGGCAGTATCCTGGTCGTGAGGTACTCAACAATGTAGTTACTCCATCTGGGTGCTACAGATAATTTGAATAGAGTCGCGTTCTCTATTGGCTTTTGAAGCGTGCATTTAACACAAGTTTTGACATGCATATGAACACTATGTCGTATTTTTGTCCAATACACACCCATTCTCATCAATCTTTGATACATCTGTGCATGCCCATTGTGAATCCCCGTTGTTTGTACATGAGCTTGATTTAGGTACAATTCCCGTTCACTCGATTCAGCACAAAGCCTAAGGATTTAATCCGACCCTTGTTTGTATAGCCTGCCTGCCAACATTACCAATGATCTGGATGATGCAATGGTAGATGGTTGTCTTGTCACATTCACTGACCCGATAGTCAGCAAAGGAATTACATCCTCGATCCATCTTGGAACCATTTCTATGTTGAAAAGATATGCACCTGGCAAATCATCATCAACTCCTACAGGGTTTCCTCCATGCATCATTCTAGATAAATGATCCGCTCTTTGGTGTGTAGTTCCTGTCTTGACTACTACCGTGAAGTCAAACTCAAGCAGTATGATGAACCATTGAACAATTCTCCCTGTACTGCAAGGTTTGTTTACTAAGTACAGCAGTGCGTGCTGATCAACGAAGAATACAAATTTATTGTAAAGTAAGTAGTGTCTAAACTTTTTCACCGCATAGACCATACCCAATCCCTCTCTCTCAGTGGTTGTGTAATTCTTCTCTGCATTGTTTAGTTGTCTACTGGAGTAACTTATTCGAAAATCCATGTTGTTCTCTCCAGGTTGTGCAAGTATGCATCCTATTGCATACACTGATGCATCTACGTGGATGTGAAAGATCTTCTCCCAATCCGGAGCCTTCAAAATTGGAGCGGAAATTAATCTCTGCTTCAACGTTTGAAAAGCTTCCTCGCACTTCTCTGTCCACTCAAATTTATTTATCAGCGCGTAAAGTGGTTTTGCAATTATAGCATATGAGTAGATAAATCTGCGATAATATCCACAATGGCCCATAAATGCCTGTACCTCTTTCACCTTTACTGGTCGTGGTAGATCAACAATGATGTTGATCTTCTCCATGTCTGTCGAAATACTATTTCTGGACACTATATGTCCCAATATTTTGCCCTGTCTTACCATGAAGACACATTTCTCCGGATTCAGGAAAATCCGATACAGTCTGCATTTTTCGAACACCTTGGTCAAGTGCTCTATATGCTCCAATCTTACAAGGGAGTGAACACACAGGTCATCCATGTAAATTTCTAAGAACTGTCTTAGATATTCTTTAAAAGCATGACCCATCAGCCTTTGAAACGTGGCTGGTGCATTTGTTAAGCCAAAAGCCATTACCCGGAATGCAAAAATACCCCATTCGGTTGCAAAAGCCGTTTTGTGCTGATCCTCTGGCTTTATGGCGAGTTCGTTGTAACCCAAAAATCCATCTAAGAAGCTATAAGCCTCTTTGCCTGCCACCCTTTCTATTACATGATCAGTAATGCGTAGGGGATATAGTTGTCCCGAATTGTAGCAGCATTTACTTTCTTGAGATTGACGCACACTCTTAAATTCCTGTTTTTCTTCGGGACCACGACAATCGGTGAAACCCAATCGGTGTGCTCAATTTCGTAAATAAACTCTGCCTCCTTAAGTTTATCTATCTCCTCCTTGATCTTTTTCGCAAACGTTTCATTGGAAGTATAGGGACGTTGTCTGTTGGGTTTGGCGTCATTCTTAAGGGGTATTGTGTGTTGACAGATACTTGGACCCACACCCTTAAGATCTTTGTATGACCATGCAAACACATCTCTATACTGTTTAAGAGTAGCTACCAAAGGCTTTTCCTATTCTTCAGTAAGATCCGTGGCAATATATGCAGGTTTTGGATCTTCTCCTGGCTCCCCTAAATCTATTCATTTGGCTTTCTTAGGACCGTCGTACAATGTACCCGGCTTCTTCAGTTCTCTCATTGGTTGTTGCACTATGATTTTCCTATCTTGTGTGGTATATTTCTGATAATGGGACGGTGCATTTATCTTGTCAGAATTGGTGTCCTCATTTGTTTCAAAGTCAGTCGTCCATATGTCTTTGAGGGTTCTCTTGAGCCTATTGTACTCTATTTTCCTCTCTGTTTTGGTTATTCCAGACTTTGTTTTCCCCCCTTTCTGCGACTTAGTCGTTTGCTTCTCTGTCCGTTATTCTTGTTGTTTTTCCGCGGTTTAGTTTTGATAAACCGACCAGTGACCTCGTCTTTGACACAATCCTCAGCTTTGACAAGATTTAGATATCCTGTTCTGTCATTGACAAGAGGCATCGGATTATGCTTATTTGCCCTTGATTTTCTAGTTCTTTTGGATTTATACCGCTCCTGTCGACTAGTTTTTTGGTTATAAAACTTGTAAAACCTGTCCTGTCTTGACCTGTATTTCCTATTCGTCTCTAACGCACTTGATCTTTCATCATCAGCCTATATCAGTTGGATTTCATTGTCCAGTGATGGAAGGTCACAGCATAGTGAATTCGTGAATTCCTCCTCTGTTGGATTCCTATCGTTCACTACAGATATCTCATGAATTATTCTTTTACACTCAGTCTCACGTGGTAGTTCTTCTTGTTCCTTGCTCTCTGATCCTGACTCAAGGATGACGCTAGCCATTTGCAACGTTACTAGGTCGTATCCTTCTTCGTCACAAAATTTCATAAGTGTACATTTGTTAACACATATGTCCAAAGTTGACAATATTTGAGTCCACCTGAATGACTCAAATAAATGTTCAGGAAAAGGTTCTGGGAAATAAGCCTCGTCTTCTACGGATCTTTTCAAAACGCATTCCTCTTTGATTATCTCTCCACAATCAAATGCTCCACACATCCAAACATGCGCTTTCGTTTGCATCCATGCAGGTATTTATTTTTCATTTACAGTGGTTGAAATAAATTCTTGCACTGGTGTTTTTGCAACGTCTCTATAGCTGTGATGCTTCATGTTGATCTTCGTTATTAGCTCTTCGTGCCTTAGGTAGATTTGGTCGTAACCCCAATCTTGTATCATTTTGAGTTGACACATAAAAGGTCGTCCCAAAATAATGTCAAAGTTGTTCTCTTTCCCAAAATCCACCACAGCAAAGGTGTGCTCATAGTTAATTCCACACGAAGTTACAACTATTTGGTCCAGGATTCCCAATGGTCTCTCTACATACCCATCTGCGAGTTGCAGTTTCATTCTCGTTTTCCTGAGAACTGGTCGGCCCCACTTCTCCCAGATTTGCTTGGTAGCAATCACCACTCCCGCTCCACTGTCTAGAATAGCTATCATTTTTATATCCTGATATTCCACAGGTAGGGTTGTATTCCCCTCCTCGCCTTCACAGTAATGTCCGACCTTGTTTATGGGCACTGGTTGGGCTTTGGGTTGACTTTCCCGTTTGTTTTCTTCTCTCGTAGGGTTTGTCGGAAGAGGAATCTTTACTCCCTTGTGCTCCAAATGTTTCCCCATGTCTTCCCATAAGTGTGGTCTGACTCTCAAGAGTTCGGACAGCGTGATTGTGCATGTTATAGGTGTCGACAACATATCTTGAAGACTTTCTGAGTCAACCATATGTGGAATAGTTCTCGTCTGGGATGGAACTAATCTTATCTCCGATTGTGCCTCATGATCACCTATAAATGAAGGCAGGGTTTTCAAGGATTGGGCTTTGCTTTCCACTGAAATCTTCGTTCCCGCATCCCCATACAGTGATTGTATATCGACTGGATAAAATCCGCTATCCAGGTTAATCTCAGGAATTGAAGCAGACTATAACATCGCGTTCCCGTTCTTTCTGTTTCTAATGGTTTCCCATAAGTGTTGTGGCCATTGTTCTTCAACTTCTAGAATTGGCATTATCGTCATTGACTTAGCGTCATTAGTCGTGTTTGGCATCACTCGATGATCCAGTGGAAATATTGTTTTAGGTCTGGGTTTGTTTACTTGTTTTGGTTCATCAATTTTTCTCGCTCTTTGTGAATCAACACTTCTTGTTCTGGGGTTCTAACCATCTTAGGTTCCATCAATGCCTGGGCTGTTTCAATGAGGTGTTTACACATTTCCAAACGCTTCGTTTCCACTTCCATCAACGCGTGGGTTGTTTCAATGAGGTGTTTACACATTTCCAAACGCTTCGTTTCCACTTCTGGTTGAGGATAAGTTAACCATCTTTGCTCTAAGGTTTGGTTTGTTTTTAACCTCGCTTCGTTCGCTTGTAATAGAGCATCTAACGGCTCTAGCACTTTGTCAACCAAGACTAATCTCCCTGAGGACGCTTTCCTCGGCTTGTTGTTATGCTCAGTAGTTCTACTCTCTCTCTCTCTCTTGTTTGAGTTGCTCCTTCGTTTCATGCAATTCGTTTTGCATGGCAATTTGGCTGTTCACCCTTCTTGTTTTCATCCTGTCCCGTTTCGCCTTCCAGGATTTTCGCTGGGTTCACACAGATAAGCTCTCATTTTCTATGGGTGTCGACAACTCGACCTTTTCCTCCACGGACTCGTTTTTCCTTAAGTCCTTGGCTTGGGCTCTTGTTATCGCATTGATTTGGATCATGGGATCGGTTTCCAATCCACTGCTTGCACTTGGTATTACCCCCACTATATTCATAGTCGCTTTTCCCTTGCTGTCCGGATTTTTTGGGCAATCTGGTAATATTTGATTCACACCACATCCGTCACAAAACCCAAAAAATTTCACTCTTTCGCCTTTCAAAGGACAGTTACGTTCCCAATGATCCGTACTTCCACAGCTATAGCACTCTCCAATTGGTGTTTGATTTTGAGGAGGTGGTCCCATAGGTTGTCCTGCTCTATTAGGATATCCTCTTGGTTTGTAATTCTGGTTCGCAATGAACATTAACGTTCTTTCGTCTACCAAATATTGACCTCTCAAAGGTTGTGCTACATACGTTGGTGGTGCCATAACCCTCGCTATTTCCCCATGGTTGATAGGCTTTGTCTGCGTATATTTGTGATTCGGGTTCTGTTGCATAAGGCTCATTCGGTTCCTCGTAATAAGAAATTTGAAGTGTACTATTTGTTCTTGGTGATGCTTCACAAGGTTGAGCATACCTAATCATGGCCCTATTTTCCTGTGGTAATGGAGGTTGTTGACCCAATACAGGTTGAGGTCTGTCTGCTCCTGCTACCAGATTCATATTTGGTCCAACTTGATACCTTGGAGGAGGTGGTTGTGATGGTCCTACTGGAATTCCATATGGTCTTTCCCTCACATAGTTTTTGTTATAAAAACACTCTTCCGTGCTATGATTTGTCGATTTTTGTTCTATGGCGCACCATTTCAGTACTCGTCCATTCGCAGCTGGTGCCTTCGGCTGTTGTGTGCACCACGGCGTCGAATGATCCCCCCCACATGTGTCACACTTCCTTGTCTGAGACTGTCTCATTACCGGATTTGATCTCATATGTTGTTGCATTCTCTTCGTTACCTCCTCTATCAATTGATCAACTGTCGGCATCAAGGTTGCCTGGGCATCTTTCTTGGTAGAGGGTTTGCTTTTAATCCGACGAAGATCCACTGGTTACTGAATCAGTATCCTCTGACACTTCCCCATATGCTTTGCGGTTATCAACAAGATATAACGCTTTCCTTGTAACTTGTTGGAATGTGCTACATGCCTTTAAGTGAAGGTCCTTTTTCAAGGTTTCGTTCCTAAGACCTTCAACGAAGAGCACTGACAATCTCTTGTCCTGTGGTAATTCCCTCCTCGGCATATTTCAATGTATTGCTTGAATCTCAAGGTTGCTTCCTTCACTTTTTCATTCTCCCTTTGTTTAAAAGCGTATATCTGCGATACAGTATTATGCTTTATACCCTGTTTTGAGAATTATTCCGCAAACTCATGCAACACATGTTCAATATTCGGACAAGTTTCAGGGTTTAAAGGTTGAAACCATGTTAAGGCCGTCCCTTCCAAGGTCAGCCCGAATCCCTCGTATTGAGTGTGGAAATCAGTGATCTGTTCTGCTCTTAAGACTTTCTTAAAGAGCGATACATGGGCATATGGATCCCCCAATCCGTTATACTTCTTTGGCATACACTTCACTACTTGGGATGGCCTGATCCGTCTATGGTCTACGGTCAATCTCATTGCTCCCATATCTCGACTTAGTCGTTCTCGTGAATCGGGGAGGTCGTAGGTTGCTCTCGTTGGCTCCCCCACCCCAAATCTACTACTAGGAGGAAAATGTGATGGGGTGGCTGCAAATGTCGGACCTACTGCCGTATGTGTAGAGATAGGAACCGCACTACCTCGATTAGTAGCCATTGATTCTCTAGAATGTAACGTTCCCATGGGGCTTGGAATTAAATAATGGGGTAAACTGAAAGATTCAGCTACATGAGTCCTCCCTCCACCTGTGGTCAACGGTTCTGGCACTACAGTTGTAGGGGCTGGTCTTAGTGGGCTTGGAGTGACATAGTACTGGTGAAGTGGTACATATATCCTTCCAATTCCTTTTAATCGATGGCTGCATATCGTCTTCCATACTTGTCGTATGCTGCAATTTTTGTTTCCGCTCCCTCTGTGTAGGTGAAGACATAAAGTCTTTTCCGCTCAGTCATTTCCCCGATGTAGGGCTCCTCGCATCTATAATAGAGATCTTGCTCTCCATTATTATACTTGTATAGCCCCAAGTAGACATTATCCGTGTTGATTCTCGTTGTTTCGTTTTCTCGCCTTAATCTCGCATTAGGTAAGCTCATTGTTGGAGCTTTTTCCTCATGTTCCTCGTCTATTTTGGCTTTTGTGCCCATCAATCCCCACTTTTCTACAGTATTAGGATTCAAGACTACCGCGTACATGATACCCTCGTCATCTAGGTACCTGTCTTTGCTATAGCTCACAGGTACTAAGTCCTTGAACTCACTTGGTCTATCTTCTATTTTCACACAGTAGCGGTCCATACCATCTTTGTATATCTTGGCACCTTGCTTGTTGTCATATTGATACTTGATGAACAACAGCTTTAGTGTGGCCGAGGGGTCTGATGGTCTTGCTACCATGTTTTCTCTTCCGTTTAGTTTTATTTGTCCCAAGTGTTCTGTGAAATACTCGGAAGATCTCTCTGAAGAAGTATCGGAGATGAATTCTTCAAGGATCGGCTCTAATGGTCGCACTATTCTTGGTTTACACTCTCCTCCGTTGATGAAACACTCTTTTGATCCGCTAAATTTAGGTGTCTGGTGTTGATTTGTTTTCCCGATCTCAAAAACATGAAGAAAGTGGGAGTTTACTAACTGAATCCAAACCTCTTACCTGGAGATGAAAAGATCTTCCAATTCCTTCGACTGCATGGGTTGTTACTTGATCGGTCTCTTCAAATGAATACACTGGATGGCTATGAGATCACTGTATCATTCCAACTGTCAGCAGATTCAACACTTCAAAATGATCTCAACACAATTTTGCTTTCAGATTATTGACAGTATGTCCAATTTGAGTTTTGAAAACTCCTGGTATCTTGTATAACCTAGGTCTATGAGCACGTCAAAAATGAGCTGGATCTGGGCTAGAGGTACACCGATCGTGATCGTACTTCTGAGCCCAAATCAGATGAAACTTCACCAACTTGTTCACTAGGCTATTTTAAGACCACATGCCAGATACTTTTGTATTTGGACTCAAAAAAGTCAAGTTTTTACCATTTCTTGGTTGGAAGTGTCTATTTTCCCAAATTTATCAGTTTGACTGGATTTTGATGTTTGATTTGGGATTTGAGAGATACCTGGGGTTGTCCTATGTACAGGATATCCCTCTGTGTAGTTCCTTCCCAGTTTTGATGTGTTTTGGTCTACTGAAAGTCAATTTCTAAGTCAGTTTAGCAATTTTTGACTTGGCTCTGTGTTCCAATGGTTTGACAGGTATTTTGAGGTTTCTGGCTCTAGGTCCTTTAGACTTTATGTTTGTATACACCTGGGGATTCCACAGATGAAATCTGGTCCAATTCTGGCACTTGGGTACACCAATCGCGATCTACTTCTGAGCCCAAATCAGACCAAATTTGGCATGCTTGTAGACACTGATGTCTTAAGGCTATCCCCCAAGTCTTTTTGCATTTGGATCACCAAAAGTCAAGATTTTGCACTTTCTGGGTCTGTCATGCTAGTTTTACCCAAGTGGCTTGATTTCCTTGATTTTTGATGTTTTTGGGTGTGGTTGCTTTCGACAAACTTGTTTAGAATCTTATTAGGAAGGCACATGTCAAATATTGTACAATTCTGACACTGAGTTACATCGATCGCGATCGTAGTACCTGGGCCAAATCTAATGAAATTTTACAGGCTCTCTCTAACAAGTATTTCCTAGTGTTTGGTGCCACCACTTTGTGATTTGAATCAATTTCAATCTTGTTTGGTCAGATTTTCAAAATTTTAGAGTCTTATGGCTTTTTGGCCAAAGTTATGGTTTTCTTGTTTTTCAACTCTAACTTTTGCCCCAAATCTGATTGGAATGTGATTTGCTTATCCTACTCCTAAGTACAAAACTGAAAAAACATAAGAAAATGAATCAAACAAAACAAACACGACGGATTTTGGGTGAGATTTCAGCACTCAATCGAATTAGAGAAATTGAAGAGCAAAAATGCTTTAACACATTCACTCACAGCTCCCTAAATCTCCTATGAGAGAATCTAGCCGGTCCACTGTTCTAGACTCCACTAAGCTCTAAAACCTTGTCTAGCAGCCTAACTGAGGTGTAAAATGGATTTGTGGATTGATGTTTTTTTAAGGAGTCTAATTGAGCACTCGGTCACTCATCACCTAAGGTGCATTCCCCGCCAACGGCGCCAATGTTTGTGGGTCGCCGCGACGGACGTCCATAGCATAGCTCTCAAGCATCAACATATTTATCAATACAGGGGAAGCGACTCGGATGAGGCATGGGAACTCACTAGGGTGTCAATCCTAATGAATTGAACTCGAAGAGATGCAACTTACTAACTCTACAAGAAAATCAAACGCATTACTGCCAAGTAATCTGCCTATGTCCTCCTACACCGTTCTTCAGTCATCACGCTCGTTTACCATGCAAATCATATCGGAATTGCACGAAACTTTAAGGGAAGGTACATGGGACTATCAGGAACATATCCTATCACTGTCAGAGCATTCTGGAGAGGTACAACGATCACGATAGTTCATCCCAAAGTCAGCAAAAACAGCGAACAGATGATCCTAATGGGTCGTTTTAGGGTCCCTAAAGCCCCTCCTAGGATCAAAACAACATATAACACGCACATGGACACTCAAAACAACGATTTAAGGCCTCAAACTCGTAGTTGAAAACCTACACCAAATCTTGAATGACTACACTTGAATGAAAGAGCAAGAGGAGAGGAACACAATGCAATAATCAGATCTGAATTTGGATTACCGTAGCCGCAATGGAGAAGATTACAAGTTTGAACAAGAAGGAGCTCTCAAACGTACGTTGTATTCTCAGTTCTCCATTCAAAAGATTATCTTCAAACTTACAAAAAATGACCTTTATAGATTAGGTCTTTAAAAAATGGCTTGTCCGGCCATATACTCCCAACCTCTAGCTGGCTCTCTAATATACAATTGCTCCCATAAGAATAATCATACATCCTTTGACAATTTCCCGGCTTAGAGATGCTTCTTTACAAAAGAATTTTACAATGGTTTCTCAGAAAAGAATGATCCTCTGGCTACGGCCGCTGGCTGCTTCGTCCGCCAAACATCATGGTTATGGAAAATGGGCTGAAGTTTATCATCCATAATGTGCATCATGTTCCAGCCTTGACACACAATCTGATTTCGGTTGGACGTCTTGATGAATTGGGTTACAGAGTCACTTTTCATCAGCAGTCTTGGCATATTGCGAAGGGTCATCTTATCATAGCCCATGGTTCTAAAGTTGGTTTACTTTAGCCTCTTCATGTATTTGATAAACAATGTTCTTTTTGTACCTGAGCTGCCAACTGTTGCTTTGTGGCATAGCCGGTTAGGACATATGTCAAAGAAGGGAGTGGAGACACTCTCTTGTTTGGGCTACTTACCATCTTTGTCATTATTTTTTCCCCTTTTGTGAGCACTGTCAATATGGAAAGCAAACACAGACACATCGTACACATTCTTTTGACAAACAAAGAAAACCCTTAGCGCTTGTGCATAGTGATTTATGTGGGCCTATGCCTTTTAAATCCCATGGTGGTGCATCCTATTATGTTACATTCATTGACAATGCAACATGGCATGTTTGGATCTATGCCATGAAGTCTAAAGATGAGACTCTTTCTTGCTTCAATAAGTTCTTATCTAGTGCTAAAACTCAGTCTCAACATAAGTTGAAAGCTTTGTGCTCAAATAATGGTGAAGAATATGTCTCCAAAGAGGTTACAAACTTTTGTTCATGTAGGAGGATTAAGCATGAGTTTACAGCTCCTTATACCCCTGCACAAAATGGTGTTGCGGAATGAATGAATAGGACCATCCAAGAGTAGATTATGTCTATGCTATCACACGCTAATTTACCGCAAGTTTTGGGCTCAAGCATTATACACAGTCATGTACTTGATCAATAGATCACCACATGCTTCATTACAGTCTCATGTACCTTTGGAGTTATGGTCAAGACATAGATTGTCATAGGAAAACTCCACACATTTGGCTGTGAATCTTATGCACATGTACCCAAGGATTTACATGCTAAGCTAGATCCTAAGTCCAGGAAATGCATCTTCATTGGCTATTGTGTAGATGGTCAATTTGGCTGTCGTTTATGGGGTCCAAAAAGTCGATCATCCATAGCAATGATGTTGTCATTAATGAGACTAAGATACATAGATGGCCAGTGAAAGAGACTGAATTTTGGAAAGTGACGTTTTTTGATGTATCACCTCCTGTACAGACAACTCCCAAGCCACTTAGTACATAGGCTAGTACAAGTTCTGATCAATCATGGAGATTTCAAAGAGTCTCACATCCACCAAAATGTTTTGTTCTAGGCATGGATTTTGTTTGGTTGACAGATAGTGGTGAGCCTTCTTGTTACAAAGAGGCTATGCTAGCCAATGATAAGGTTCAGTGGGAACATGCTATGGAGAGGGAGATGTCTAGTATTGCAAAGAACAAAACATGGAACCTTGTTCCATTGCCAAAAGGTAGGAAAGCATTGCTTTGTAATTGGGTTTACAAGAAGAAGATTGACAATTAAAAAGTCGTTTAGTGGTCAAAGTTTTCAAGAAAGATTATGGTGTTGATTTCCAAGAAATCTTTTCTCTAGTGGGGTCAAGATGACCACACTAAGAATGTTGCTTGATTTAGTTGCCATTGAAGATATGGAGCTTGATCAAATGGATGTCATTACAACTTTCTTACATGGAGATCTTGAGAAAGAGATTTATATGCATCAACCTAAAGGGTTTGTGCTAAAGGGCAAGGCACATTTGGTCTGTAAGCTTCTGAAAAGTCTCTATGGCTTGAAGCAATCACTGAGACAATGGTATCAAAGATTTGTTGCATTTATGCGTTGCCTAGGCTATAAGTGCAGTAATGAGGATCCATGTCTTTACGTGAAAAGACAACCAAATGGACACCTTATTATGCTAATCCTTTATGTAGATGACATGCTTATTGTTGGTCATTCCAAGAAGGACATTGCTGACTTGAAAACCAAGCTGAAAAGTCAATTTGACATGAAATATTTGGGTGAAGCCAATCACATTTTGGGTATGCGCATTACTCGTGACCGTAAAAAGAGGTTGTTGTACCTTTCTCAAAAGGAGTATGTGCACAAGGTTTTTGATCGTTTCAACATGCAAAGGGGAAGGCTTTGAGTACTCTATTGCCTGCATATTTGACACTTAGAAAGAACGATTGTCCCAAAATTTGCTGAGGAAAAATCTATGATGGCTAAGGTTCCTTATGATTCAGCTTGTGGTAGTCTCATGTATGCCATGGTGGCTACAAGACCTAACATTGCACATGCAGTGGGAGTTGTCAGCAGGTTTATTTCTAGCCCTGGTAAAAAGCATTGGGATGCTGTCAAGTCGATTCTCAGATACTTTAGTGGCATTGCAGATAGATAGTTATGTTATGGTCATGGAGAGTTATCCATTCAGATATTTGCAGATAGTGACTATGCAGGGTGTGTTGACAGTCGTAAATCAACAACAGGTTGAATTTACACATGTGCTGGTTCTTCTATTTCTTGGAGATCCGTTCTTCAAGATTGTACATCCATTTCTACCACAGAGGAAGAATATGTTACATTGAGTGAGGCATGCAAAGAAGCTATTTGGCTTGCTTGCCTAGTGAAAGATCTTGGATTGGAGTAGTATATACACCAGTTTTTCATTGTGACAGTGAGAGTGCTATTGCCTTCGCTAACAATCCAGTGTTTCATTCCATAACAAAACACATTGATGTGCGTTATCACTTCATTTGTGCCTTGATTTAGTGAAGATTCCTACATTAGAGAACACAACGGATGGACTCACTAAAAGTCTCTCCATCCATCAATTTCAGCACTGTTGTGAGTTGATGGGCATTGGATGAAGAGTAGTTCTCTTCCCTTCTTATGGTCTCCCACATTGACCAACAAGTGGGAGAAAGTTAGTTTTAATGGCCATGTGGCCGACCCGCCCATCACTAACTGCTACTAACCCTAAGTGTATAGCTATACACTTGTGTGAACCACTAACACTAAGTACAATGTGTATAGTGCCTTAGTGCATAAGATAGAGAAGAAAGAAAGGGGGCACACAGTATGTGTCGGTTCTCCCCCTTCAACCTGTGTGTGTGGCTATGATGGTGTGTGTGTGTGAGTGTATGCGTGTGTTTCTTCTTCCACTTCCGATGTGCTCCCCGCTCCTCCCTTCACTACGTAGAGGTATTCACCACGAAAACTTCTGGAGAGCGTGTACATCATGAAATGAGAGAAAAGATAATAAGCAAGTAGAGAGAGAGAGTATCCTTCTTCTTCTTCTTCTTCCCAAGAGAGAAGAGCTTATGGAGATGGTGATGAAGAGCTTACACCACTCCATATAATAGATACGTATAGTCTTGCAGTAGTAGATGCAACAGATGGCACTGAAAACTAAGCACTAACCGGCAAGTTGTAGGCAAGTGCAACACGCTGTGGACCGTGCCCCAAGCTGAGAGATGGTGCTACCTTCTTGCCTAGAATAGCTCCTAGCTTTTGGAAAAAAGCTCTAGTCTTTTCTAGAATCAAGCCTTTTCTTTTGGTGGTCAACTCTCCCACTTACCATTCAAATTTTACAGTAAAATTGACCATGTAGTATCTGGCCAACTAATGGAAACTGTAGCTAGACTATGCCGGACCGTAATGTCTTGACATAATTATGACTTTCCCGTACTACCCTGGCGTATTTACGGTACTGCTTTTTATAAAAAACATCTCTCATAAAAATCCCGTTTGGTCCCGTTTTTGCTCGGAGTGATCATTTTTAAATCCGACGGAGACTAAAATTAATATTTTTTCATTTAGGTCATCATAAAAAACACATTGCTTTTCCAAAACGCTGAAAAGCTAAAAATAGCGTTAAAAAAACAAAACTTTCTAAAATTGAACCACGGGTTCTTCTCGTCCCACTGGAATAAGAAAGCGGATTTGCTTTTCACTAAAAAGCACTAAAAATCATGAAAAGCTATAAATAGCATGAAAAGCACTAAAAAAATAGATTTTTACAAAACTGAACCATAGCTTCCCTAGAACACGTAGATTAAGGACCCGACCTTGCTTTTTTGCAAAAAAAACACCTAGCATAAAAAGCATGAAAAAACTAAAAATAGCAGAGTTTTCAAAATTGAACCAAACGTCCGTCTAACCTACTGGAATATGGAAATGACCTTGCTTTTTACTTTAGAACCGTTCAACACTGTCAAACAAGCATCTTAAGTCAAAATTTGGCAAAATAGATATAGAAAGCTGTTTTTCTTATTTTTGGAAGAGACCCAAAAATTGGGGATCTTACATCCTTCCACACTTGATAAATTCGAGGTGTCCTCACCTTGACATGAAGTCTGCATAATTTAGTCGCATTACATCATCACGTTCCCAAGTGGCATCTTCTTGACGATACGTTGGTCATTTAACAAGGTGTTCAATAATGGTTCGATTACATAGAGGCTTGGTTTTGCTCTGAAGTATTGCGTCGGGATATACTCCAAAAGTTCCATCAATAGATGTAGATAATAGAAAATCATCAAGAATATGTTGTGGATCAGGTACATACTTCTGGCACTTTATGTGTGGTGGTAACAAGAGTCTGTAAGCTTGATCATTAATTCGCTCTATGATTACAAAAGGTCCACAATATCTTGCACTTAGCTTCTTACACTTACCTATTGATAAAGAACTATGTTTGGGTTTCACCCACAAAAATACCATATCGCCTTCTTCAAAAAGTCTGGCAGATTGTTTTAGATCATCATAACTCTTCTATCTATCTTGAGCAGTCTTAATATCCTGTCGTATAAGATCGGTTTGTGTTTGCATTTCATCCAACATTTCTTTGGATGCTTGAGCTCGTATGAGAGGGTCTCCCATTTGAGTGGAGTAAGACACTCTTGCCCATACAATGCTTGAGAAGGAGACATTCCAATTGAGTATTGGAATGAGGAATTATACGCAAATTCAACCAAATATAAATATCTAGTTCATTTACTCTGCTCATGCATACAATAAGCTGTTAGCATGTCTTCAATGATCTGATTTCTTTCTGTCTGTCCATCAGTCTCAGGATGATAAGTAGTACTAAAGGCTAAGTGGGTTTCTCTAGCTGAGAATAAGGCTTTCCAAAAATTAGAGGTGAACTTCGCATCACGATAAAAATTTATTTTTCGAGGTAAACCGTGATACATAAAAACACCTTTCATGAAGACTTGAGCTATATCCTTAGCCAAAAATGTTGTCTTGACTAGAAACAAACGGGTCATTTTTGTAAGCATATCAAACACCACAAAAATAGAGTCATATCCCAAAGATATTGGAAGTCCTGTAATAAAATACATGGATATGCATTCCCACTTCATTTGTGGAGCATCAATAGGTTAAAGATTATCGGGGGCCGAATTCGTTCAGCTTTAATACATTGATATGTTAAACATCTTGTGGCATAGTTCAACACATCACGCTTTAGTCCTGGCCAAGTCCTGGCCAAAAGAAACTCTTTCTTACAATAGTGTAAGTCTTAATGTATCCTGGCTATCTTGCTATAGGTATGTCACGAGCTTCTTGTAATTTTTGAAGTCTGATTCCACTTGATTTGGAATACAAAGACGATTACCGAAGTAAACGTCATCTCCTTCAATGTGGAAGCCTTTGATTTGCCTTTCCTGCTTCTCCGTGTGGTTACTTAAGTTCATCAAGTAGTGGATTTTTATGTAATACGAGTCATTAGTCATACCTACTCGAATAAGGTCAATTAAAAAAGTAGTAGAGGTTGTGATAGCCACTACACTACTCTTCCTGCTTAAGGCATCGGCCAGAAGGTTTTCCTTCTCAGGTTTATATTCAACTCCAAAAGTATATTTGCATTACAACTCCTTCCATCTTTGTTGCAACATATTAAGATCAGGTTGGGTCCACTTTAGGCTTTTATGGTCGATATGTACTTCAAATCTCCTTCCAAGAAGATAATGTTACCATATTTTAAGAGCGTGCACAATAGCCAATAGTTCCAAGTCATATTTAGGATAATTCAACTCGTGTATACGTAACTTATGAGATTCATAAGCTACTGGTTTTCCTTCTGGAGATAGAATGCCACCAATTGCTTGTCCACTTGCATCAATGAGCACAGTGGATGTCTTTGAGAAGTCTAGAAGCTGTAGTATTGAAGCATTCACCAAAGCTTGTTTGAGTTTCTCAAAACTAGCTTGAGCACGTTCATTCCAAGTAAACATAAACAATTTAGCCTTCTTAAGCGTATTAGTCAATGGAGATGCAATCTTAGCATAACCTTCAATAAATGTACTCTTTTTACTGATTTCGATGTAGGTGAAGCCATAATAGCCTCGATCTTACTTGGATTAGTACAAACCCAATCTTTGGATACAATAAATCTCAAATATTCCACCTTGTCAGCAGCGAAGAAGGTGCATTTGCTACGTTTGGCATAAAGTTGATTTTGAGGAAGAAGTTCAAGTACTTGCCGCACAAGTTGTTTGTGTTCTTCTCTGAATCTTGAGTAAACCAGGATATCATCAAAGAAGACAAGAAAAAAATCATCAATATGCTCTCAGAACACGTCGATCATGAGACGATTAAAAGTTGCAGGAGCATTAGTAATTCCATAAGACATAATTGTAAATTCATAATGTCCAAAATGAGTATTAAATCTGGTCTTTGGTATATACTCCTCCTGGATTTGGATTTGGTAATACCCTCACTTAAGATCAATCTTTGTGAAGATAGAAGCTCCATGTAATCCGTCAAGCAGTTCATCAATCCTTGGTATTGCATACTTATTCTTGAGTGTTACCTGGTTCAATCCACGATAATCAATACATAGACATAGAGTGCCATCCTTCTTTCAATTAAAGAGAACAAGAGTACTCCATGGAGAAATGCTGGGTCGAATGAATCCTTGTTCAATAAGTTGAGTTAATTGCTCCTTGAGTTTCACAGATTGAGGTACTGACATTTTGTAAGGTCTATGATCAGCTGGTTGAGCTCCTGGAGTAATCTCTATTGCATGATCAACATCATGCTTGGGTGATAATTGTGAAAATTTTTCAAGAAATACATCATCAAATTTTGTTATCCATTAGGGTTCAAGTGAATCTATCTTCTTCTCTTTAGGGTTAAGCTTTACCATGTAAATCCTTTCAGTTTTCCTATGACTCTTCATAAGTTTGGTAAAGTTCACTAGTCAGAGCTTAGGCTTCCCTCGTTTCCCAGTAATTGTAACTCTAGAGTTTTGATCATTTTGAAAAGTCAATGAAGCGTCTTTACAATGTATGTGAGCATCATTGGCTTTAAGCCAATCCATTCCTAGGATTCCATCGTAGATTCCTATAGTTAAGACTTTGAAGTTTGAAAAAGTATTATGACCATCCAAAATAGAATTTAAGTTACCCACTGAAGTAGAAGATCTAACCTTCATACTTGTAGCTAATTCTACTATAAGGTCTATATTAGGGTGTTCAGGCATAATGAGGTTTTTGATGCACTTAGGAGATTTGAAAGAATGTGTACTCCTTGAATCAATCAATAAGGTAAAATGGTTACCTTGATACTCCACTCGGGTTTGAATAATTGAAAAGTGCTCATTCACTCCTTGATGTTCAATTGCAACATGAACATACGCGTTTTCTTGATTTCCTTCACCTCCACCCCCTGGAGCTCTGTTAGCTTGAGGTCTTCCTTGAGGTCGTTGATTATCTCCTCCTCCTGGATGAAGGTGACGGTTAACATTCTCGTTCCTCTTATTGTTGACAGGTGGTCCATTCCGAATAAAATGTGGATTGCCTAGTCTAAAATTCCCTTGGTTTTGAGGTTGTCTCTAGTTTTGGTTAAAGTTTTTTTATTGAAGTTCCTCTGAACTGCTGATGGTCTGGGTCTAAAGTTTTCAAAATTTTGATTTGGATTGAAGTTTCTATGTTCATAATTGTCAACCAATCTTATGAACCTTGAATTGTTAAAGGGATAGTCCATGGATTGATGACCAGTATCAAGACAAGTGTAGCATAAATGATCATGTCTAGACTTCATACGTAATAAGTTCTCTCTTCTTTGCTGTGGATTTCTAGATCTTTGTTCCTCCTTGGGATGAGGTCTTTTGATTTCACAAATAGGAACACGTTCTGGTTTCCTCTTTTTGGTTAGTAGATAACTCTTTTTCAATGGGTTTTCTTGCATCAAGGACATCTGCAAAATTGGTAAGATGAAGACTCTGGATTCTAGTCTTCATAGGATTATGTAACCCTCACACGAATCAAGCTCCCTTGACCTATTGTGTCATTCCTGCTGGAGCATAATGACAAGGGTTAGGAAATGTTGATAGAATTATTCGAGATCTCAGGTTCCTTGAGTACAGTCAAGAAACTCATTCATACGGTCTGAATGATAAAATCTGTTTTGATTCTTCTTAAACTAGGTCTTAACATAATCCTAAGTTGCAACATTAGTATCAACATTGTTCTCTGTGCAATGGTATCTCTACCAACGCTTCATTGTTTTCTCTAGTTTGAACTTAGCGATGACAGTTTTGTTTACTACTAAGATGAATTTGCCAAATCAAAGTAGTCATCCATGCACTCAATCCAATCTTCAATAAATTTTCCTACATATTCATCTCCCCCGCTAAAATTTCCAGTTGAGACTTGTGAAGCATAGCTTTGATGTCTCTATCGATGATGGTGTGTTGAGGAACCATAGGCGCATTTGTGTTAGTAGCATCCGCATTTCCTCTAAGAGGCGTGGTAACTTACTGCACCATAGCAATGAAGGTCGCACTTAGCAAAATATTATATTCCATTCGAAGTCCTAAAATCAAATAGAATAAACGTTAAACATAAGAGGAGAAGAAAATATGAGAAAGAATAATGAATAAATTCATTGAATTTTTACATCACAAAACTTTGGGTTTTTGAAAGTCTACAAGGTGTCTCGAAAGTTTCTAATAAATCCTAATGGCTCTAACATAATGCACTCGATCATATCCATTGTGACATCCTCCCACCAATGGAGTATAGTTTTCCCATTCCTTGAGTATGTCTGATGGTCGGCTCCAATAATCTCTTATGATCTTTGGTTGGAACATCTTTTCGCTGGCGTGTGAGTCATACCATTCTTGAGTAAGAGATTTGTTTGTTACAGGTAACCCCATTTTGGTATGAATAATCGCCTTCCTGAACCTGAAGTAGTCATTGAAGAAAGCAGATTCCTTTGAAAACACATCTCGTGGGTCCCATTCTATTGAGCTGTAAATATTTGCACAATCTGCAAGGCACTGAGGTCTGTTGTAGGATTGTAGATTAGTGAACTCCCAAATAAGTCAAAGAATAACTCCCAAGTTACTGGACCATAGGAATGTCGGTCATTGTTTTCGCATTGTTGGTCCCATGCATTAAACATAACAATGTCAAAGCATCCCGTAGCCATTACTAAAGGAAGCATTTTTCTGGCCATCCATGTTTCTTTTGTCAGTCTTAGGGTAAGTTCATAAGCATTTATGTACAATATTCAATAGTAACAACAATCTCCGTTCCCAACTTAGATTGTATCCACTCAATACTCCCAACATGCGAGGGTTTGTGCTGAGGTGGTTAAACTTGGGGTTCTCTACAGCATAATGATACCAAGATCAAAAGGAATTTGGTACAATGAAATCCGTAGACATCAATATTTTGTTCTCTCCCCCGTTATGCGTGCTATTGAAAAGCCTTTGCACTTCCACTCCAGTTTGGAAATGCTCTTCCACCATAAAGCGAGAGAGTATATCTGTCTATATCCCTCGAGGTAACTAGTCAATCATCTACACACACAACCCATCACTCATGTTAGTTAGAATGATAATAACCAAGACTCAAACTCAAATATTATATCCTCAAAACAATATATGTTATATCAAAATCAAATTTTTATAACCGCAAAAGACCAAAAAGGGTAAGTAGGGTTTCTAGGGAGATAAGGGTTCTATAAACCAATTCTTGGTTCCTACAATTGTGGTCCTACCCTTATACTTGTTCACATCGTGGCTTTCAAAGTTCAACACTTCAACTTGTGCACTAAAAGTCATGTCTTCTTTTTTGTACCATTCTTCCCCCCGTGATATACCCTTGGGTGATAATCTATTAAAGTAGTTTACATGAGCATGTCGTTCATTTACATCATTTTTGTAGAAGTATCTACTCGAGTTCCCTACTATTGGTTGTGCTCGGGCAAAGTCACTAATGCCCCTTGGTTTCTCGTAGCCATTAAAGGTAATGGTAACATTGTGAGGGTTGTATTTGAGATTAGGTCCATAGAATCTATTGAACCAATACTGGGGTACATAATAGAATTGGTTTCCTCCATTTGACTTATTCCATACTCTGATTATGACCTTCTCACAGAAATCGTATCTCTAGTTTAACATAAGGGCCTTCTTACTAAGTATGAGTTCACGACTCGATATGTCCAAAAGAGAGCATAAGTTAAGGTAGAGAATATATCCTTGCACTTTAGCATCGCCTTTTTGGATCTTTTCCTTCACCCAACTGTGGGTTGTTCATGAACGTATTAGGAGCTAGTGTTCGATGTTTAGGCTGAGCTTCAACATATAACTCCCATGCTACGTAATTGTTGGGTACAAGGCCTAGTCCCCTTCGAAACTAGAGGCACTTCAATTTCCCAATGGAGACTAAATCCAACCGTATAATTGAAAAAGATTCTTTGTGCAAAATCACTCGGGAGTTCATCAAAACAATTTAGAAGATCCATCTAAAACAAGACAATGAGAGAGAGAAAACTTAGTACACATGTGAACCAAAACTAATTCTATGCTTCTTTTATTCATCAAAATTTGATTTTTATGATTTCATTACAATATTATGGGTGTCTTGGAGCTAATTCTTTAAAAATTATTTTAACTCTGATAACAGGGTATTCTCTCATACCTCCCACATGACGATGTGGTCTGTAATTATCCTCTAGATTTTCTTTTCCTATGACGACTGCAAGAGCTTCAAACTTCTTAGCGACTTTGCAATCCTTAACATTTGGGAACGCATCGCCAAGTAGTAGAACATGTGTTCTAGGCCTAACCAAATTCTGAGTTGAAGTAGTATGAGGTTGGCAAACCAATCTCTTAGTATGTCATCAATATAGATGAAGAATTGACGGAAGGGTTCTTGGTGACAGGTAAGGTAACTACGGTCAACATTCTTCCAACAAGTTGTGCTTCCTGACATGCCGGAGACTTTGGTCCCGATTTCTAAGTAAAAGAGTTTCCGTTCATCCCTTGACAACTGTGTCACCATATTGTTGAACACTATGGCCAAGACCTCATTCTTCTGGCTAAAGCATTCAAACATCACTCTAGGAGCCATTTGTTACTACAAAACACACATTCAAAGAAATTACAACGCCATTGTTGAAACTTCAACCACTTCACCATAACTCAAACCAAACACTTCCACTCAAGAAGACAAGTCAAACAAGTATCACCAACCAATGTGAGAAATACCCCTCCCTGGGGGTCTATGCACAAAATATACAATTTACACTTTTATACAATTTTCAATGTACATCAGACTTGCAAAAGCATTTGTGTAGGGGGGGAGTTCTTAGCACCCGACCAACCGTGGAGTTTAGGCCATGAGCCTGACCGCATCAACAGGTACCTAGCAACTATCCCCAAATGGGTGTTATGAATGAAAGCGTACTCAAGAAAAATATAACATTGTGGAGGGTGAATATATGTGTGCATCGTGTTGCATGCTCGGTTTCTAGGGTTTTTTCTAGGGGTTTAGACTTGCTACCGGCCGTACAAAATGGATCATTTATGAGTAAAGAACTTATCCCTCATGTCTCGTTTGAGACGGCATTGAAACCGGTCAACTGTGGACTCCGGAAAAGTCGCGCGAAAGAGGTCAAAAGCTCTCTCTGCAAAGGTTGCAAGTGAAAATGAGGTGGTTTTAGCCTATCTTGGATATCTATACCCGGACTTGCTAAACCAATTTTCCCAAAGATTCTCGCGTTACTCCTACTAGGCTGTGCAATCTATGTTAGACTCAAAAATTTCCCTGATCGGATTTCTGTAGCTCATTCTGCAAGAATTTTACAAAAGTAGGCTTGGCCGCCCATTTTAGGCTTCCCGCTTCCATCTTCTGATTTCATTGAAAATTTTTGTGCTTGTTTGCCTTGTCTTTTTAATCACCATCGTGTCTTCTATTTTTCCATCTGAGCTTCCCTACTATTTATTATTTACATCAGAAAACACAGGTTTATTGTTTTTTGTTGGATTTTTCTATTTTTAAGTGTCATTATTAACAAAAATGATGAAAAATACCCAAAAAGGACTCTTTTTTATGACTTTTTGATAGGATATACACTATTTACACTCATCGGAAAGACATTATTGGTGAGTTTTCCCTTGATGATGAATTATAAGGGCATTATTAGGTAATTTTGCAAAAAAGGTCACACGTTAACATCGAACTTTTTCCTTAGTACTTAGTGCCCTTCCACCCCTCCTAGATGGCGTACTCCGGGACGACTATGTGCATGGGTTGAACAATTGTGTCTATGCATAGCCATGGTTGGCTCTACCATGCTTTGAAGATCAATGCAATTCAAACCAATATATTGTGTAAGAGCTGGGTCTTGAGTAATTAACTCAAGGGTTTCTGATGTTGAGGTTTGCTGTTGATGTCTTCGAAAGAGAAAATCTTGTAGCTTGTGTGCTCTCTGTTTAATTGTACCATCAGGATGCTTTAGCACACTGATTGCTTGAGCTGTTGTTAGCACTTTTGACTGTTGTCAAGCTTTTTTTCACCATTGGTATCTTGGTCTGCTTGGTGTTGTATGGTGTGGTGGAGTCTTTTAAGACTTAACTCGCCATTGCTTGATTGGTTTTACAGTATGTGGAGAAGATAAGTGCTCTTTTTTCTTCCAAACCACCTTCATGTTAGGTTCCTTGCTTGGAGATGCTCGTCTCTGTGTTTTAACCCTCGGAACCATCATTTGTTTTGTCGGTGAAGTTTCAGACACCCAAATTTGTGCTGGTTTATAATTAAGTTGTGCTTTTGGTACCCAAATTTGCCTGACTCCTTGCATGCTACTTGTCGCATTTCCTTGTCGAGGGGATGGAGAAGATTGACTACTTCGTAGACTGGTCTACTGATTGCTTCTTTTCCATTCCTTCTTGCTTGGTGCAATTGGAACAATGAGTTGCTCGCCTTTAGGTGATAGCTTTAGCTAATTTGTATCTCAATCTGGTACTACTCTGTATGTCCGCATCCAGGGAATTCTAAGAATCATCGTCTCATTCATGTGTTCATCTGGTAAGCATACAAACTGATGAGGACATGAACATCCATGTACTATCACGTTCAAGTTGACTACTCCCAATGTTGGGGTTGGGTTCTTGTTGCATCCTTTGATTGTCGCTATTTCTGCTTTCAATGCTTGACTTTCCTTCTGTCAATACTTGACTTGTTGCCTTTTTGTACGTGGAATAACTTACTGCATTTACTCTAGCTCCTATGTCGACCAAAGCATTGGTCCTATGATTGTTGAGTTGTACTTTGATGCGCAGGTCCATTCCATCTAACCAGTCACATCATCTGTGGAAATTGCATCTTTAGGTAATCCTGTTGTGGGTGATCTAATTCCAAAGTGTTGATGGGAATCGGTATCTGTTGATTTTTGATAACAACTTTTCTTTTGAGTACCCAAAGCCAAGTTTTTCTCTTGGGCTTCATCAATAAACTGCTATCGTTTAATCTTTCTTTGCTTGGATGCATGCATTCTTTCTAACAATTCATTGGTTAGTGGAAAATTTTATTTCTTTAAACGACATCCACTAATCCAATTAGCGATTGGTTCACCATCTAGGGTGGACAATATTACTGCTCCACTTGGAGATACATCTTCAATGATAAACGATCCGTTTCCCTTTTTCTTAAACTTGAGAATGTGTTGCTTAAGGGAATAGACTAAAACTAAGTCCCCTTTCTTGAAGATTTTTGTGATTAAGTGGGAATCAAAAAACTGTTTTTGTTTCCACTTTTGTGCATAGATGTGAGCTACAACAGTTAGCTTTTGCTCATCTAGCTTTTCCAAATCTTGAAGTCTTTTTGACAATTCATGTCCAGTCCACTCAAGATTCTGTGCTACCCTTAATGTCGGCAATAGAAATTTGACTGGAAGTTTGGCATCAAGACCACAAACAAGGTTAAAGGGTGTAGCATTTATAGATGTTTTGAATGAAACTTGATAAGCCCATTGAGAAGCATGGAGATTCATTTCCCAATCTTTCCTTCCTGAACTAACCACTTTAGTCAACACCGAGCTAAGAATTTTGTTCGTATGCTCAGCTTGTCTGTTTTCTTATGGGTGATAGGGAGCTGATTTGTTATGGATGACCATAAACTCATTACGCAAATACTGGATTACCTCATTGAGGAAATGAGTTCCCCGATCATTGAAAATTTCTATTGGCAGTCCATGTCTTGTGAATACATACTCATATAAGAATGCAGCAGTGGTTCTGGCATCGTTCTTTTGAGTTGCTTTAGCCTAGGCCCACTTGGTCAAATAGTCTGTAGCTACAATGATATATTGAGCTTGGGTCCTATAAGCAGGTGACTGTATTGGCCCAACAAAATCTATATCCCATTTTGGGAAAGCTCTAGCCCCCATCATTGGTCTTAAGGGCATGCTATCTACTCGTGTTGGCATTTTTGCTCGTTGGCAAGCATCACGCCTTCAAACATATTCTTTGGCATCTGCAAAAAGTGTTGGCCACAATATGCCTGCCAACCATCAAGATTGCTCTTGCGGTGGTCTCACTAGAAAAGTGACCTCCAGCTAATCCAGCATGTTCTTGTTCTATAATCGAAATATACACATTTGCACAAAGACGCAAATGTTGATCTTTACCTCTCCGATACAATTGGTTCCCAATAAGAGCATAGTCTCTTGCTTCAATTTCAATTGCTCTTTGACGGTGTTTACTTATATCCGCAGGAAATGCTCGGCTTGATAAGTAAGTAACTAGATAGCTACTCCACTTAGGAACATGTGACATTTGAAACAATGTTACATGAGGTATGGGTGTTTGTTTTTGACATTGAGGACAATCCTTTACAAAAGATCTAACATCTCTCCTCATAGTCGGCCAAAATACTCCAAGTCTCAAGATTCGTTGCATAGTTTGGCCTTCCGTGAAGTGAAGTCCTACTATGGTAACATGTGCTTGACTTAGATACTGTTGTTTTTCTTCAGGATTAATGCATAAGAGAAATATCCTGTCCCGAATTCTTTTGTATAGTCTACTGGCTAGTAATTGATACATAGACGATTGCTCAATTAATCTATGAAATATTTTGAACCTATGAATCAATATCCCGTCCCGATTTCTTTTGTATAGCCTAGTAATTGATACATAGCTGATTTCTCGATTAATCTATGAGCTATTTTGAACCTATGAATCAAGTTAAAACTTAATTTGGCTTAAAATGTCAAGAAAAAGTAAATAATCTGAGTTTTGGCCAACTCTTGAAATTTTTACTTCGAAGTGTCTTTGAGCTTACCAACTGTTTCAAACAACTTTTAAGGTTACTCTCCAATCGGACTGAGTGGTTTCGAGTCTTTTCGAGCTATGTCTAACCATAGAATTGAAATTTTGCAACTTCCAGTAACAACTCACACTTGATCCTTTCAGAGAGAGCAATATTTTGAAATCCACCTCGGATCCTACTTACCCTACTCCTAGATTCTCATGCAATGGGGTTGTGGAAAATGTCCACAAACACTCGTTTTCTTGTCTTTTATGTTTTCCTGAGCACTGATCTTAAGACTTGTCTCATCTACCAATCATTATCAAAATCCTAATCAATTTCTACAATCCTAAAATCGGGCACTCAGCAAGTATGATTACTTCCAAGCTACCTCTACACTCAAAAGACGACAATCTTAAGCTATGCGGTTTCTAAAAGAGAATTTTGAACTCTAGGCGAACCTAGAGGAGTTTAAAGGATAACTTCACAAGAAGCTCATGGTTTTTCCTAGTTTAGGTCTCTTTGATCCCTGGTAACGGCGCCAAATGTGGGACACATGTCTAACCTCACCATCCTAACTTATTGCAGTATTAGCGAGAACCACGATTAATTTGTCAATCCATGGGATGAAGCTGACTTGCCTAGTGTATAGAGGCTACAAGAGGGTGTCAATCTCTCGGAAAACAACTAACTACTTGCATCTAACTCAAGCTACACTCAAGTGACTGAAATCATCAAAAGCCATTCGCTGATCAGCAAACAAATCACATCCGTTACAACATCAGATAACATCCAAACGTAACGAAACTTCTAGGACATGTTTATAAGACCTAAGCACACATGCTAATGGTCTTAAATCCCACTTTAGGTCAAGTTCCAAATCGCAATTATTAAGAGTAGTGGATTTTTTACCTAGTCATTTTCGGCCCGAAATGCATCTAAATGCTTAGCAATGATGCCCCAATACCCCGCCTATGCTTAATTTTTTATTTGAAAGTGTAAATTCCTAATTATGATGTAATTAGGCCGTGGGTTGGCGACACCAAAAGCAACAAAATATTGTGAACTGCTTACGTCAATGCGTAGAGTTCTTACGTGCGTTTGCAATACAGCAAACACGACTGCAATGTGACAATTGGGGAGGGAGTAGGAAGCGCGAGAAGGAGAGGAGTGAGCGCCATTAGCTCACGCTGTGTATATCTTATCCAAAAACTTATAAGAAACTTACAAAAATTGATTTTTATACCTTAGCCAAGGTTTTTGGGTGGTCAAAACTAATAATATGGAGTTCTATCAAAGCTGGGAAATGACAGGTTGATATAATCTAGAAGCTTGTAGCCCCAACTCATTAATTACAGAGTTTATCCAAGAAAATAGGAGTTACAATATTTCCGATTTATCAAAATAATAAGTGTTTTACAAAGAGAACTCCGAAAAATGGTATCCGTGTTAGCTTGTTGCTAACATATGGCATGTATCTCTCTAAGTATTTATAATGGATTTTTTTTTTGGCATAATTATGTCTTTGTGCAACAACTTATTAGTTGTTTTGTGTACTTTCGAATGTCTTCATTTGATACCTTGATTGTGTTGCATGGAAAATTAATTGACTTGCATGATAAGAATGTTTCCATTGCATTGAAAAAGATAAGAAAAAGGCGTAATGCCAAGGCTAACAAACTGAGAAAAGAAAAAGATGAGATTAATAAGCGCCCAACCCGCTATCTTAAACACCATGGGAAATTTGATGAGTACTTGAATTTTGTTCATCCCTCGAGGGACGTTATTTTTGTCGAGTGTTATCCGCCGTCAGACTCAATATGGGTGCCCAAGTTGTTTGGTTCTTGATTTGTAGAGTCAAAGCATGGTGAAGTTCCCCCCTGAATTGAAGAGGAAATGATAAAGTATTGTATGCAAGATATGTGGTAAATATTTTGTCACAAAGACAACCACCAATTTTTGGATTGGTGGCTCTAGTTTTTCCATGTGTACATATGAAGCACCAACATGCATCATAAAGTTAATGCAATATTAGATACAATATTAAAACCGCGTTGGCAAGGATGGCAAGTATTTTGGCACATGAGCATTGTGGTAAGGTGACTTGCCTGATCCATAATAAGCATGTTTTCTTCAAGAACATGAGTATTTTTCGGAGGGGCTTAACCCAATTCAGGCCCAAAAACACTATGATCATTGATGACGGTAAGTACAAAGTGTGCCAAAATCCTGAAGGAAGTTGGCTTAGTACTCCCAAGTTAGAGGACCAAACTATTGAACAACGGCAACAGTTTCTCGTAGAAACTTTGGCTCCCTGGCTATTTTTTTGGCTGTAATCGGAGGATCATACAACATATACAATTGACAACGGGTTTGATATTGGCGCCCAGATGTGTTTTTTGATGCACTTGTCAGCAAGCTTCAAGAAGACCTACAAGAAAGTGATGAGGCCTGGTGGAGGACAGAGAACCATCGGTGGAGACAAAGGGAGGCTAACAAAGAAGCTGAAAGTCATGAGAGGGAAAGCCTCAAGAGGGAAATATTAGAGAAGCAATAGAAATTTGAAGTAGAAAGGCCAATGTAGGAGACATAGGCTAAACAAAGCTAGGAGCACAAGCACCCTAGGTACTACAAGTACAAGCGCCCTAAGTAGCACAATCATTTTGAAGAGTAGTCCAGACTCTTTGCATACCTGTAAAATTAATATGATGAAAAGTTGTAATATCATGATGAGATTGCCTTTTCAATGTTCATACCTATTTTCACTTTCACTCCAAATAGTAATGCTTACAAAATTTTTACCATTGTATTTTTTTGGGGCCATACCTTGTTCTATGTTGGCATACTTTTTGATCTTGATAACATTATATGAATGCAATGGTAGCATATTGAGGGACTTCTTTTCACACTCAGTAAGCTAGTAACCCTAAGCAATAAGCTAGTTGACTTACCCAATTTGTTGATAGCATGGATAGTTGTAAGCATCATGAATGGTTCTTGTTGGTATGCTAGTTAGCATACCCGGTTATGCCAATCAACAAACATGCTTTTGTGTATGCTAGTTAGCATACATTCTAATTATGCTATGTATGCTAGTTAGCACAGTCTGTATGAAGATTAGGAGAGTCTATATTCTAGTTAGCATAGGGGGTATGGTGGCTAGAATATTGTATTTAGTTAACTTATGCTATTTAGAATACCTACTTATGCTGGTTAGCATAAATACAATTGTGTATGCTAGTTAGCATAGTGGCCATCATACCTAGTTACTATACCTAGCTATGCTAGTTAGCATAGATGCTAGTTATTCTATGTATTCTTGTTAGCATAATATGTATTCTAGTTAGCATACTTAGCTATGCTAGTTAGCATACCCAGATACTGGTTGTTATAAACACCAAAGCCATGTATACACACTCTGTAAAAGAGACACAAAACCAACTTTATGATAAAATTGCATTATTTGTTGCAGCAAAAATTACATTGAAAATCTAGTGGTTACAACTCAAAAGCTGAAGGGCATGCTATTAAAGATTTCTTCATAGCTTTTTGGGGTGATTGTGTACACATCCGTTCTCCTTGGGATGTGCTCCATAGGTATTTTGATAGATTGCACTAGATGTGAAAGTAGGTGGACGATGGGCTGCTTGTGGTCTAGCTTGAAGGTGTATGCATCCAATTGCTTGTAATGCAGTCCTTGCACAACATATGAGCCTCTGTCAATTACATTGATCCATTCATCGATGTAACCATTCTCCACCTTCTCCTTTGTTGCAACACACTTGACAAGGTAGAAATTCACATCCTCGACATTGGTTGAAGCATCTGGATGTACAGCAAAAGTGTTTCCAACACATAGAGTGCTACTCAACACATCATGATGACCTTCGTATGTGAAACCATCATAGACAACGACTTCCTCTGTTGGAACTTCATTTGTTGTTTCAAAATCCGCCAAAACCTCATCGGGTAATGGCAACAAAATATGATAATCCCAAGCCTACACGTGAGATTTATTGATGCAGTGATTCTACCTTCTGTGTGTGCATGCATCACAAAAGCATGCCAAGTTTCTTATTGCAAGGGAATTTGGATCATGTGGGTTGTGATCACAGAAAGAATGCAGAAAGTGATATTTTTCCATAGTGGCACATTCTACTTGACTTACTTGTTCACATCCCCCTCTTTAACCTCCCAGAACACATGAGCACATTCCCTTTCTTTTGAAGGATATGATGCAGGTGCTCCCTTCCATAGGTTGTCTTTAAAATAAGCAAGCACATCTACTACAAACCACACAATGACTCCATCCGGTTTTAGCTGCTCATGGGTCAAGGTTATTTTCACACCTGTTCCTACACAATCATGCTCGCCCTTTTCAGGCTACCCTGATCCAAATAAGAACCAACTCATCCCAATACCTATGAATTTTTGAGTCCACCATATCCTGCAACAGAAGAGAAAGGCTTGGCTCCCTTGAGCTGCGAGGCCACACCATTGGACCACACCCAATGTTGCATAGGAGTGACACCCTCTTATTGTAACCAATCACGATGTAGCATGAAGAAATGTTTCACAAACAGTGTGTCCTATACCTTGTCATCTAATATGAAGAAGTGGGTTGTTCTGACTACCTCCCTTGTCTTGCGGTAGTATGTTATGTGTACAAAAATGGTTACCTAACTAGAGTGCCAATGCGTTGACCAAATCTCATTTTGCTTCTTGAAGGCATAATTTTTGGCAAAATTAACAATTGAGACACCAACATCATTTGAAAACCAAAATAGACAATCCTTGAACTTTTGTCCTTGCCTTTGAGCTACATAGTTATAGCGATGAAGAGCTTCAACTTGGTCTTCAGAGTTGCAGAAACTCCCATTACTACATTTCTTTATGTAAAATATGTTCTCTTCTTTTACTGTTTCCATGCTTGTCCTTTGCTTCTACATATGAAATTACTTTTACAGTAATACTCTTACATGGCTTTGCTATCTCCAAGCAGCATAATTTTAATCTCTTGACTACACATATCTTATAGTCTCCCATCAGGGATTCCCTTCTATGGAAAAATTCATCTGCTGACTTTAGACAAAGAACTTACTCCCACATTTGTGTGACACCTTCAAACGTGTGATGTGAAGCCAAACAACCCTTGCTAATGCTCTCCCATATGGCACATATACTGCATGGATAGTCACAACCCGTATCATGCAGTCCAAAGGCACAAGAGTGCATGTGGTTTAATGAGTCCTTTAAAAAGGGCAACTGCACATGGTATTTGGAATATCATGTGTATGTATCCTTCAACCACCTACAAAATAATGGCTTCAACATCTCGAACATTCTCATGCCAATCTTGCAATCTGGATGTTTTCCTTTGAATCTATTAAAGAGCTCAACATACAATATCCAGAGTTGATTAGTATGTTTACTAGGGTAAATGAATCCAAACAAGCATATACAGACTGTTACCTAGGACATCCGGCATGTTCATGAAAACAAATCAGTGTTAAAAATCATATTCAACATCCTAACATGCATGGAACAAGGTGTGCTGACTACCATATATAGTGTTTTCATTAGCATAAAAAGTATGCCAGCTAGCATACTCAGTGTGCCAACAAGTATATGTAAATAGAATATCATGGGTGCTAACTAGCATACTAGATATGCTAACAAGCTCATTAGGTATTGTAACAAGCATAGCATGTATGTTAACTAGCATAGACAATGTTCTCATCAGACTAGCACACTAGTTGTGCTAACAAGCATAATCAGTGTGTTGTTTAGCATATGAGGTATGCTAAACTACATAGAATGTGTGCTAAGTAGAATAGAAAGTATGCTCACTAGCATGGACTAGGTTTTGACCAGCATACCACCCTAAATGCTAACAAGAATAAAAGGTGTTTTAATTAGCATACCAATTATGAAGTTGATCATACCCAGCATGGTAATTAGCATACTAGATATGCTAATAAGCATAGAATGTGCTAAGCAACGTAACCATTTTTCTAGTTAGCATACTAGGAAAGGTAGCTAGCATACTCATTACATCAAACAACATACTCAGCATGCTAGTTTTCATATTAGGAACGCTAACTAGCATAAACATTGTGTTAAAAAACATATGCAACATGCTGGTGATCATACTAGTTATGCTAACTAGCATAAATCGTGTTAATTAGCATAAATATTGTGTTAACTAGCATATTTTGTATGCTAGGTAGATTACTAGGAATTCTAACTAGCATAAAGGGTGTTAATTAGCGTACATATTGTGCTAAACCACATACTCAACATACTAGTGAGCATACTAAGTATGATGACTAGCTAAATGGTGTTAATTAGAATATATATTGTTAGAGCTAGCATACTTTGTATGCTAGGAGGTTACTAGGCATGCTAACTAGCATATTCATTATGCTAAACAACATACCCAGATAACTGGGAATGCTAACTAGCATAAACCTTGTGTTCAACATCATACTCAGAATGCTAGTGAGCATACTAGATATGTTACTATCATAAAGAGTGTTGATTAGCATACATATTGTGCTAATCAACATAGTTTGTAAGCTTACTAGGCATGCTAACTAGCATACTCATTATGCTAAACAACACACCCAACATACTAGAAATGCTAACTAGCATACCCTTGTGTTAAACAACATACTCAAAATACAAATGAGCATCCTAGGTATGTTAACTAGCAAAAAGTGTTGACCAACATACTATGTATGCTAGGTAGATTACAAGGCATGCTAACTAGCATACTCATTATGTTGAACAACATACCCAACATACTAGGAATGCTGACTAGCATAAACGTCATGCTAAACAACATATTCAACATGCTTAACAACATACTAGGTATGTTAACCAGCATAACATATTGTGTTAATCAACATACTCTATATGCTAGGTAGATTACTAGGCATGCTAGCTAGCATAAATGGTGTGTTAAACAACATACTCAGCATGCTTAACATCATACTAGGTATGCTAACTAGCATAACATATTGTGTTAACCAAAGTACTTTGCATTGTAGGTGGATTACTAGGCATGCTAACTAGCATACTCATGGCATTCTATTGAGGCGGTCCGGGACGGGCAACAAGAGAGGCGACCTCTAAACACCTCTCAAGGCTCTCGTGCTGCTCAATTGGGACTATGGCTACCACAAACAAGCGAAACAACAACAAACACACAACCAACAACAAGTGAAGGGGCACCACCTAGTTATAGAGCGAACTACAGTGCAACAAAGGAGAATCCCTGAGCAATATAAGCAAGAAGGAATGGTACACTATCACTAATATCAATGCTAAAAATAAACACACCAAACACACACACACACACACACACAGTTTTGTGCACGAATTAGCTTCAATTTTAATGATTGACGCGGGTGTATAAACAGCTTAGAGGAGAGTCAAGAGACACAATTAAGTTTGATGATGTTGCGATGTACACATTATCTTAGGGCATTAGGAAAAATATGAACCCTCTAGGGGCCCTTTGGGATTAAGGTTAATTAGAGGCCTAATTAGAGGCCATCCAATGAGAAGAGGGTGGTGGACACACTCTATGCCCTCAAAAATGTAGGGGGACAAAGTAGTCTTACCTAGTGAGAAGGTGGGGTGTGGGGGGGGACATATGGAACCTCCAACTTCCCTCCTTTTTGATCCGGTTTTGAAAAATTCCCAAAAATTTAAAATTTTTCAAAATTTTCAAAACTCAAATTTCATCTTCTTAAAACCCCCCTAAAACTATTTTATGGTCAAAAAAGAATTTTTTGGCCTTTAAAAGTCAAAACGTGCACCGAAAAACCCTAAAATTCAAATTTTTTAAAAAACTTTTGAAAAATCTTTTTTTGCTATCCAGAGATCCCCCAAAAGTAGTTCTTAAACAAAAAGTGATTTTCTCTCTCTAGAACCCCTTTTCCAACCCCTCCTTGGTTCCAACCATCACACTCATCCTCTACTCCAAGACTCTCTCTCTCTACACCATCTCCATTGCTGCAGCAAGGAAGCTCCTCTCTCCTCCCCTACCACCTTCCATTGCCACACCAAGCAAAGGTTATCCACCTTCTCCTCCCATTGCCACACCAAGCAAGGGTTATCCACCTTCTCCTCCCATTGCCACAAGGGTTAACCACCTTCTCATATCACTTTATCCCACCTACATTGTAGCAACAAGCAAGGTCCTTCTCCTCCTCCTAGTTTTCTTTGCTCAACCATGGCCTATTCTACTTCGCAAAGGCGGCCAAAGGATGAGGTCACAGCACTTGCATGCCACAACACTAGAGGTGTAGATGATGAGTGGGTGCCACAAGAGTTCACCAAAGGTGCTTGGGTATACATGCAATTATCTGCTATTGGCCCTCATCGTGTGCGGAATCGTGCAAACTTGGATCTTCATTGGAAAGGAAAGCTTCTTGGCTTCAAGAACCACAAAGACAAGGGGAATGTAGCCATTGTGCAACATGTTTTCTCAATGTCAACCATGCATTTGCAACAACCACCTCGATTTCCAACACATTGTAAGTACATGTTTTGAGAATACAAAGCTAGGTGTGAAATCACAGTGTAATGTTATTATGGATTCATACTTAAGATTTTTCATGCATTTATAGTCATATTTCCAACCACGTTGGTGGAGGAGCAGCCACTACATAGTCTCTCCGGCACATTCAATGCTATACATGAGGATATTATAGCAATAATGTTCCCACATCTTTGCCCAACCAAACTGGTTCAAAGAAGGATTTTCTTCTATTCTCACTCCTATATTGTCCCTACTTCTACACAAGCGTTTGGAACGCTTGAACCCATCAAAGTAACTTACTTATTAAGTATGGAGTGGCCGGTGCCAGCTTTGTAGTCGGTAGCATCTTTCAAGCAAAAGATGATAATGGATGTCCAAAACTCTTTGAAATACTCTAAAGCTTCTAGTTCTGTGGGCTTGAGTTGGTGTTTGCCTATTCATTGTTTTGTGCACATTTTTAAAGAGTTTGGATTTGTGGAGACTACCACAATGCTTGTATGTAAAGATTCACATTATGAGGAACTAGGAAGGCTTTTAGAAGAGGACTGGGGTTTTGTGGAGGGCATGCACAACGGGGACCGGTACCGTTGTAAGGTTGGAGCTTCAGGTATTGGAATGCGCTATTTGAAATCCCGCACCTCCTTGTACATACGAATTCACTATGATCGTTGGATGTGCAAGCTTGGAGTGTGGACTCCCTTACAGAGTGTAGACGGCGCTATTGCAAGCTTTGACATTGCAGTGAAGATGCCCAACGATGCTTTGGAGGCAGTCCAAGTGAACAAGAATTGGACTAATGAGTTAGGTGGCCCCCCTTTTATAATGGACCCTTTTTTTAAGACATTTAAAAAAAAGGCACTTTCACCAAAAAATGATTTCTCATCCCAATGCAAAAAGTTATATTAAAAGGCATGATTTGCCAAAGCAAATCATGTTGATTACAGCGGGGATCAGTTTGAAAATTGCAAGAGTTACAAAGTTATAAGATCGATAGCATAGTTCCATCCATCCCCTAGTCCTCCTCGACCTTCAATTTGTCTTCCATTCTCTTCACAATCTGCGGACATTCATTACAATAAGCATCCAATGATCGACAAACCATGATGTATTGAAAATGTGGTGGAAGGATTCTCACCTTGTGACCTTGTAAACGAAATTGTGCTTGTTGAAGGGCCTCAAAACCCATAATGCTTTGGACCTCAAGCTTCCCTTGCACATTACCTAGGACAACTCCCCCCTGGCAATGTGGCCATTATCCATAATGAATTTACTCCCCAAGCCCATTTTATGACTTGGACGTAGTTAAAAGCTTTGAGCAAGTTTTTGTGTTTGAGCACCATTGCTCAAACTGCGCATCAAGTGTTCCTAGTGCGTAGATCCCTTGTATGCACAGCGTTTGGCACTGGCTTTCGTGGTAAAGTGCTTGCCCAGATAGGGATACATGCTTCCATTGTCTCAACTGACCCAAAGGCCATAGAGCAGTCCCTCTTGACTGGGGAGTTGCCTTACACGCAAAATAGGCGCCAGGAAATGGTCAAAAAAATTATGAACTCAGATACATGATGTAAAATCACTGTTTTGGAAGTAATAAAAAATGTTTGAAATTGTCTCTCTATCTTGCAAATTCTTTTGAATGTGATTTGTCAATCTTGAAAATTGTTTCAATTGGTGATATGAAAATTGTTTTGATTAGTGACTTTGTAATTTCAAGTTCTGTATGTAATTTCAGTCAATTTCAGTAAATTTAGGTATTTTATGTTCCCTAGGGGGTAGATAAGCCTACCAAGGGCCAAAAAAATCCTGGCCACAAGGGCGCGCAAATGGCCCATCCATCATTTTTGAATGGGCCATTTGCGCGCCCTTGTGGCCAGGCTTTATTTTGCCCCTAGTAGGATTATCTACCCCCTAGGATACTTACAAAGCACAAATTTATTGAAATGAATTGGTTTTGCATCATTAATTTAGATGCACCCTTTTTATGGAAATTCCAGCATATGTTCACACTCAAGGACACTAGAAAAGGTGAAATCAATTATGAAATGAAGTTTCTAGCACACTATCTCCTGCTTTAGCTCTACCTAGTATACCCCTGCACCAAAAAGTCCAATTACATTGGACATTTGAAAAATCCAAATTAATGTTGCATAGACACTTGGTTTCACAATATGTTATTTTTTTTGATATCCTATAGGGAATTCAAAGCTTGAAATGGCCAAAAAAGGGTGTCCACAAGGATCCATGTAAAATAATGTTGCAAAACCAATAGGTTTTAGTAAATTTGTGATTTTTAAGTACCCTTGGGGGTAGATAAGCCTACAAGGGGCAAAAAAAAGCCTGGCCACAAGGGCGCGCAAATGGCCCATCCAAAACTGATGGATGGGCCATTTGCGCGCCCTTGTGGCCAGGCTTTTTTTTGCCCCTTGTAGGCTTATCTACCCCCAAGGGTACTTAAAAAGCACAAATTTACTGAAATTGACTGAAATTACATACAGAACTTGAAATTACAAAGTCATTTCATTACAAAGATAATAGACACAGTAGACACAACTGTTGATCATATTGTCATTGGAAAGTTAAATCATTACAAAGATAAGGGTGTGCAATACAAAAAGAGGGGTAACTTCGGCTAATGCTCGAAGTCTCGTCGCAATCGACGTGCAAGCTGCATATCTTTTGGCTGTATTGTCACTCTCTTTGCATGTATGGTGCATAGGTCGGTATCTTCCAACACCGAAATGATGTGGGCCTCTGCAGCTTCTTGAATAGCCTTAGCACTATTGCTTGCATTCTATATTGATTTCCATAGCTTTGAAGCACCTCCTTCACAGTGCGAGCAAAGGGGGCGCGTCGAATCAAAAGCTCCGTCGTCTTCTGGTAGTGGCGTATTTTTGCAAATGCCCTTGCTATTTTTCGGCGCCGCTGCGGTTGTCTTGGGGGCACTTGCACATTTGCTGGCGGGGGGCGTTTAGGCTTCTTGAAAAACTTAGACTTGCGCCTGTTTACATGCTTAGGGGCTGGTTCTGCAGCCTCTTCTGATTCTTCCTCTTCCCTTGGCTGCCGATCTTGTCGTGTGGGGAGAGCTCCCTGGCCTCCAGGCAATTTCTTCCCCCCAATGGCCACCCGGTGTGTGCGCGGTATTTTATCTTGCAGCCATGGTGGCTCACTCTCTGATTCAGTGTCTGTATGGACCACCCAAGTCTTGGATGGTCCTGTTGGTGATTGGTGGTGCGACGGCTGCTCCCTATCGGACTCTATTGTTTGCTGGCCCTCTTCTTCTCTCCAGCGCTGGGCACATTGCTTCATTATCCTTCTAGGTGTTATATCTTGAGGAGGTGGAGATTCAACAGTCCTCAATGACTCTCGTGCCCTACCACCATGCCCACTACCAGATGAGTTCCTGGAACGGCCAGGCGTTCGTGGCCTTTTTCTTGTGCCTTTAAGCCATGACGGCTTCTCACATCCTTGGAGGGTGTTTTTATTGGCAGGTGGATGCTCTTTTGCGGTTTTTTTGGTGCGTGCCATTTCGTTGGTAAGAGCTCACATGTTCTTAAGAAATGAGTGGTTTATGAGAGCATGCAATATTTACAAGGGCCCATTTAAAAAGGGCCCTGTTCACACTAATTTTTTTTAAAAAAGGTATTATTTTTTAAATAAACATGTCGCTAGGAGTTGGACCGTGCGTTCACGTTTAGTGACTCACGCAGTATCCACTTTGATCCTTGTCGCACTCTGCATCGCCGCCATGTAGCATGCTTGGTGGGACCTTGCGACATCTGCCACTTGTTGCTATGCTCTTGACGACTCAATTTCCGCACTTCTATAGCAATCTTGGATTGTCGCGCACGCTCCATTGTGAACATCTCCTCCAAATAATTGGATTGCACCATTCCGCCACCATGTCGAGTATTTTTGAAGTACACTCCCCTTGCTTGATAATGGGACTTCTCCATGCCTTGAGTGCTAAAAATTTCAAGCGATCCATACTTGTGCATAAAAAATGCACCATGCGCAAACAAGATATGTTGTTCACATGAGTAAATGATCCAAATTATTAAATAAAAACAATCCCTTGTAATGAATACACCATGTAAAATGACTTACCATGTAATGTGTGATGTTATTTTCACCCCAAGAAAGGGTGAAGACCTTGGTAAAATCTGCCAAGGCTTCTTGAAATGATTGGCGTTGTTCTTCTTTTGTGTTGTTAAGGTCCATAAGCTTGACCATTTTATCAAAATGTGCCCAAACTTGCTTGCGCTTGTTTGAAAGCTCGCCATTTGAATCATTGTCGGTAGTAGCTTTGCATAACTCCTTCCAAAGCTCCCAAAGGTTACCTGCCTGCTGGTTGGAGCTGTTTTGAGCATCATATCGACTTGGATTTCCTTGGGAAACTTTCTTCAAAAAGTGTCTAGCTTTTTGTCCACTCATTGACACTTGTTGAGCAATTTCATGGGCCTCCTCTGTGTTCTTTGCAGCAACGATAGACACATTTCCACCGTGACAGCCAATGGAATTCAAGATTACCTCCACTCTTTTGATCGCTTCCTGGTACTTTTCCAACGATTTCATTGTGAAAGCATAGTCAATGTGGAGCTTCAATAGTCTATCAAAAATGCGCATGAATGCGTGTAATGTACAAAAATGTACATTCGATAGAGAAAATCAAAAGATTGGTTTCCAAGCGTGGTCCTTTTGATCACGGTCTGGGGCATTGAGCATGGGACATCTCAGGATAGACGCTTCCCATTCTCTACCTTCATCTTCGACATCACGACAATCTAACCCTTATTCTCCATGCCCTTGCCATGGAAGAATGGAACCGGCCTTTGCAGTGCTCTTATGTGATTTTTTTCCATTAGGTTTGTACCCTCGAGTGAAAAATGGACAAGGCATGAGAGAATAAGCCCCTTGTTTGCAGCCAAGAAAACACTTTATGGTCTTCAAATCCCCACCTAAGTGCCACTCCACATCATAACTACCAAAACCCTCAATCTCCAACTTCTGACCTGCAATTTGGGAGTGTATTACTTCTGTGATCCATGGAGTTCTCTCAAAAATCCATGAAAGTACTCCATTGGTCTCTTTGGGCACCTCAATAGTACCCAACCACCAAATGTCTTTCTCTGACTGGACGCTAAAAGATGGGGTGGGAGATGGCTCGACTGAATCCCTTTGCTTCGTTTGCAGAAGGGCCTCGTTCATTAGAGTGACACTTAGTCTCTCTAACCTTCGGCCTTTCACTATTTGACACTCATCGAGTTTCAGCACAAAAGCGACTTTTGTGTCAAGCACTACAAAATAAATAGCTCTAAGACCTTAAACTTCAGAGTCTATGATAAGAATAATACCAAAGAAAAAAGTAAAGTGTGTCACCTTCTTCAGGTAACTCGTAAAATCTAAGCATGGCTTCTTGAAGCCTTCTAAGATCCACAAAAATATTGTTCCACATTGTGTAAGGAAAGTCCTTCTCCGAAGGTCTTATGGCTTGTTTCTTACCTTTTCCCCTTGTCTTTGTTGCGCACGAAGCATAAAGGGAAGTTGGCATTGTGTCCTCAATGTGTAGGTATGTCCCAATGCGGGAGAACACATCTTCGTTTGTGGCCTTCTTTGCGAGCTTGACCTTGTGAGGAACGGGAAATAGGTTTTTCACAATGCCATGTTCTTTGAGGGCATCCTTTAGGAGTTGGAAAATAGCCTGATAGGCTTTGATGTTGATTTCAGCCTCATCACAAGCTTGTTGAACGTCATCATCACTAACCACATTTCTTAATTTACGCATAAGGTCCTTGGTGACTGCATCCTTAATGTGCTTACCTCCAGGTGATTGTAAGATAGAAATCACGTCCTGGGTATTGAGACAACGAGTGCTTTTTTTCGGAGAGCTTCTAATTTAGAGCTTTTTGCAAAAATTTAGGTCTTTCTTGGTTTTGAACTTCATTTGTAGATATTTTAGTATTTTTGGTCTAATATAGCTACACGAAAACATGCATCATTGTGAAAATAATTTCCATTCAAGTTTCACACTTCTATTTTGGTGTGTTTGGAAATCTCCTAGCTCCCACTTATAGATGGCCAATCTAGTAAATCTCAATAAAGAACTTTAATGTAATCTATTTTTGAAAAATATTTTAATGGTAGCAAGAAGGCTAGGGTGTACGTGACTTCAAATTATCATGCTTATGGTAAATCAATATTTTGGTTAGCATATGTAAACGGCTACTAGCTATCCAAGCATGAAGAGGTATCCAAAAGACCAAAGGGGAGGGGAAGGGTGCAAAAATGTACACTAAGTATAAAAGGTGTGTTTTACATTAAACAATGGGAATATACTTAGATTTTATTTTAAATTCAAGATCCTTTTGGTTGGATGTGGCTATCAAATTTTCATTACTTTTTAGAGATATAATTTGGTGTCATTTAGAGTAAAGTCTACTTTATTATAGCATCTTAAATTTCTAAATTAAAGTATGCATGTTAATAATGTACCTCACATTCAAATCCACTATTGAGAACAATTGTCATTCTGTAGATATATTCAATTACAAAATCCTAAAACAATATCCTTGGGTCGTCATTTAAACATGTGGAAAACATTAGAAAGGGTTGTGGATGTATAATAGAAGAATGATTTAGTTGTGGAAGTTATCTAGCCATAGCTTACCTTGTAAGGTCACATTTTGTACGAGAACACAGATGCTTACACACACAGACACATACACACACAATGACTCAATAGAGGTGGCAAGGTGACTCTTTAGATGGGTAGCTAGTGTAGAGTTTAGCTGGGGAAATCCTTAGTATATCTATTTTAGACGATATAACCTTGCAATTAATCGACTTGTAGCCAAGCTATACAACTTAGTGAAGAAAGATAATTTTTATGGTGAGTGGTAAAGTGACAGTAAGAATTTGGGCAATAGATCTAGCATCAAAGGGAATTGGGACAATGGAGGATCACTAAACGGGTGAAGTAAAGTATATAACTACCAAAGAGAATTGGTTCTTGTTGGGTGAACAAATGGAGAGATAAGAGAAGGATTAAATGAGCTTTTGGGTGTGTTGAGTTCAAGACTCCATGCCTCAAAAAAGATAATATTATTCTTCAAAAAGCTAGGGAACTCAAGGTACTAGGGTTTTATAGACCTATCAAGAGGAGAGGTTAATAGAACTCCTCTGTGTCTCTGTAGATCATTCAAGATATTCTATCTACAACATTCCAAAGTCCTCAATCATAGACTTGGATATTAGGAACTGATGTGTGGAAGTTCATTTGATAGCAAAGATTCGGGCAACAATTAGACACCGTGACCATTTTCCTCATGACTAGACCAAGGTGCTACTGTGCCAATAATCGTTGTTGGAGACTCTAGAGATTTAAACCCATTACCTCTAGCTTCCACCTCGATTACATTATCCAACCAAGCCTAGATAGTAAGAACAACTAAATTCAACCTTGATAAAGCAATGGAAACAAGTTCCTAGGATTAAGGTACAAGCTTAGAATAGCTATAGCTAAAGCACTCTCATGGATCACTTTTGGTGCTATAATTGGAGTTGCATGCGTTTCGGAAATGTGCCCTAATTACTGGCTCTTCTAGACATAATTGTGTGCATGTATGATTTCTAAGATCTTAGATTAAAAATATGGTTAAGGCATGTTATTACGTGCTCACATCCTTGTCATGAGAGAGGGGTTACAAAATATAGGGACATATGAAACAACAAAGAACCTTTGTGTTGTATGTATTCTAGAAATGTGGCATAGTTAATGTCTCTTCTAGACATAATTGTCTACATGTATGATTTCTAAGAGCTTAGATTAAAAATATGGTTAAGGCATGTTGTTATGTGATTACATACTTGTTACAAGAGAAGGGTTACAATCTATAGGGACATATGCAATAACAAAAAAACCAATAGTAGTAGAGTTCTTGGTGCATCTTTGAATGGGAACGCCATGCACTGCCAATTATTTTAGTAAAAAACTAATATAAGAATGAGGAGGAGCTAGAGGGTTGCTTCCAAAATATTTAAATCTACTATTTGAAGTTGAATGAAAATGTCATGCAGTTGCCAATTATTTCAGTAGGAAACTAATATAAGAATGAGGAGGATCTAGAAGGGTGCTTTCAAAATATTTGAAAGTAAGATTCAAGTTTTCCTCAATTATAATAATAAGGTTTCCACATTGATAACACTAGCTTGATCAAAGGGTCTCTAAGGGTAAGAATTCCAAATGCTCCTATCTCCATTTGTGTGTGTTTAAACTTGACTTTGTTTATTGTTTTCTATAAATGCATGTTGTTAAATCTCTTAGTCTATAGTAAGACGGTCTCATGATTCATGGAAGAGAATAAATTTTATGATAGTGGTCATTGCCATCAACACACGATCCTTTATTGGAAGCATTAACATAGAAATTGGTCGCAAATAAGATGTGTGGTATCTATCTTCCCCTAATTTAGTAGTTAACCATGGGTTCTCAATTAGTGTTTCTATTTATGTGTACTTCCATACTTGCTATAACTCAGAAATCATTTCTTCCATTGTTCTCCATTTGGATGGACATGTTGAAGCGACCTCTATAGTTACATTCTCATTACTCATTCCACGCTTGTTGAATTGGCCTTCAGAGATTCCTCCTATAACCTCAGGAAATCTTATAAGACTCAAGAGTCCCCAAAAATTTAAGTATATGGGGATGATGAAGGGGCTTTTGGACCTGAGTCATCTTCCACATTGTTCCCTTTATGAGGATACTAAGCACTAAGAGAAGCCAACATCCTTGGACTCCAAGTAGTATCAAGCAAGCTCTTAGTAAAGGTTCTTGTAAGAAGAGCTCAACAAGAACCTGGAACACGTGAATATCATTTTCTTATAACAAAAAAGGGGTAAGGAGCTCAACAAAGGACCAGAGAATATTTTTTATTTTGACAAACAAAATTTAGCGGCTTCAAGGAAAAAGTGAGTCACGAGCCATGCGCACGCAGATGGTCAGTGAGCTCTTGAATTTTTAGTACAAACAAAAAGATTAGGAGTTTGAAAACAATCCCGTACACATAGATGATCAACAAACTCTTGAATTTCGAGATCAAAGAAGGAGATTGGGAGCCTGGTAATAGTGATGCGTATGCAAATGATCGGTGAACTCTTGAATGTTGAGTTTGAGCAAAGAATTAGAAGCTTGTTAATCGTCCTAGAACATATGGATCATCAACTAACTCTAAATTCTTAGTTCAAAGAAAGAGATTAGGAGCTCGCTGACCGTCCGCGTGCGTGCAGACGGACTGCGAGCTCGTGACCTCATTTTTCAAAGTCGTGTGCATGATAAACTTCATAAAGTCTTCATTTTTTTGGCTTATAATTGTGACAAAACTAGCTTAAAAGGTGAGGTTTTTCATTACAAACCAAACCACAATGAGAACTCTTTATTGTCGGCGGCACACGGACAGTGAACGTGCTTCTAAATTGATTTTCAAAGTGTGTGCATGATAATATTCATAAAGTAATTAATTTTTTGGCTTATAATTGTGACAAAATACCTTTAAAAATGAGGCCTTTTGTTACAAACAAAAAACACAATCGAAGCTCGCTAGTCGTCCGCGCGCGCGCAGACGATCAGCGAGCTTGCAAATTGGCATTTTTCTGGTCAACGAGAGCAGGAGCAGACCTAAGAGCGCTAGCATCACATTGCGAGAGCGGGCCAGTTTTTCCTGCAGTCATCAACTGTGCATTAAAATCGATGTGAGAGAGTTGAGAGAGAGACGGGTGCATATATTCAGCGTATTGCATAGTGCCATATGCCCTCAAAATGCAAGCATTAGTGACTCGTCTGGAGAGATGCCCTCGCTTATCATCCACCAAAAACAGCCGAGAGCACATCTTCTTGGGCACATCGTGCAATCAATGCGTTCCAAGAGATGTCCTTCCGGTCCCTTTTATGATTACTTAGAGCAAGTTAATGAATCTTCTTTTGTTTCCATGGTTTACAGACCCACACACACACACACACACACACACACACACACACACACACACAGAGAGAGAGAGAGAGAGAGAGAGAGAGAGAGAGAGACGGGGGGAGGGGGGGGCTGGGGGGACTTGTTTGTTGTACCCTCAAGCACTCAATTTCATTTGTAAGTTCAGAATTTCCTGCTTTTGTAGCCTCAAGCAGTATGTGTTCTTCATTTAAACTGGCCGCTAAGCGCATGGAGAATGTTTTGTTTATCTCTCTCTCCTTGATAATGAGCAACTTCATGATCTCTAGTTACTGTTATTTTTCATATAATACAGTCTGTAGCCTTGTGCGACGGATTTCCTCTGAGCTTCTCTCTGATCTGAGCCTGCAAAAGAAAGAAGAAATAACTTATTTCAACTTGAGCACTGCTTACGGACAAATTCAAAGCTAGGGTTAATCTAAAATTTTAAACCAGAAATTGAGAAGTTGATATTTATGCAGAATCTGAGGAAGCAGAATTAAACGTTACTTCTAACAAAGCTCAGGAGTCAAAATAAATTAGAAGCTCTTAATTATTCTTGTCATCAAGAGCCAAATAGAATAATTTATATTATTGATAAAAAACATGTTTATGCAACCTTCCCTAACTTTAATACTAAAGAATGTAACACTTCTAGCACAGTCCATGGATTGCTTTCTCTTGGTACTTCAGACAATTACAAACCCAACATTGTTCCCTTCCAAAAAAAATTATGATAAGGGACTGCTTGGAAGGCTTTAAAGAATTTTGAATAAGAACCTGATCATAACTAGGCTCTTCCAAAAGGTCACCTGACTATTATCCATTCTATAAACGCATACTACTTCATGGCTTAATGAAAGCTAGCCTCAATAATAAGGATGGATTTCAAAATAGACCTTTTTTGTTATTGATTCATCCATGTGCTTGTTCTCTCTATTTCTCTGCAATCGTTATCAGCTTGTTGGTTGTACCATGCCTTCATTCTTAGTATCATGGCTTTACCCAATTCTGCTCGTCTATTCTAAAGCATACCGAAGTGGAAATGCATACCGATTAATTATGTGTTAAGCTCTGGCAAATGCACGGCAGTTGACTTTTTTTTTTGAGTGCTCTGTAAGACATTTTCTATCCCAGCACTGCCTTATTCTGATCTCGATGGCTCTATGCTACAGCTCTCCATCGCCAAGCGCAGCTGTATCCGAGCTTGCTTGGGGGTCAACATCACAACTGAATAGCCATCTTCTTTGCACAGAGGCTGGTACCGGTGAAGTCCATTGTAGGAGTAGGCACTGCAACTCGGCCCTTATGCAGTGAGAGCACGGATATGATCGGAGGCAGGCAGAGCTCGTGAGTTCGAGAGCACCTAGTGGGTATTTGCCTCTACCCATGTTGGGCCCTGTTGCTTCCGTGTGTTGTAGCACCCTGCATAGGTTGACGATGCTCTATCTCTGCTCAACCTGTTTCATGCAACGTGCTCAAGTTCTTCAACCGCCAAGCTATCACAAACGTGCTACAAGGGCGTTGTCTTTCCTTGCCCTCGACCAGGGCACACGCGCGCGCGCGCACACACACACACACACACACACACACACACACACACACACACACACACAGAGAGAGAGAGAGAGAGAGAGAGAGAGAGAGAGAGAGAGAGAGAGAGATACCAGGAGCTTGAGGCTGAGTCACTCGCAAATCGAGAAGAAGAAGAAGAGAATTTTAACGTCGTAGGAAACCATCCCGAGAGACAGACGGTACCACATTCCACTGTAAGCGCGCGCGCACGCACACACACACACACACACAGAACTTACTATGCACGATGCTGAAGTGTTTCAGCCTGCAGGTGGTTTTTTTTTTTTTTGGTGTTAATACCAATCTAAGAGCAGGCCTGCAAGAGCTTGATGAGAATGATGCAGCCTTCTCACTTTCAATTGAACAACGCGGCTCTCTCTCTCCCACCCACCCCACCACCCCACCCCCCCCCCCCCCCCCCCCCCCCCCCCCCCCCCCCCTCTCTCTCTCTCTCTCACACACACACACACAGTTTCTCTAAGTTTTTCTCTCTGAGCATTATATTGATAGTAAATTAAAAATGGCTATTATTTTACCAATAAACTTGATGCCGCTTCGAAGGAGCCAATGGGATCATGTCACATGATCTATTATGAGCATGAATCCAAAGTTTACGTAAATGTTGTACCCATTTGAATTTATAGGGGTTCATATAGATGAAGCATTCATGAAAGATATGAAACGATTCACTGCAAATGAAGTTTGAACGTGCCTTGGCCCATGAGTTGCTTGCAATACTTCACTTTACCTTTAAGTTTTATTTTTAAGTAATTGTGCTTGAGGGGGATTGTATATTTTTTAAGTTGATATAATTTCAAAAAAAAGTAATTGGGTTCTATGCAAATGCTAAGCTATACTATGTATAAAACGAGGAGAAATTTCAATCCTCATTCCAACCATGCTGCAGAAGGAGCTTCCTCTGAAGGTTCTCATTGCAACCCCAATGACATAGTGATTGTTCACACACAAAGAGAGAGAGAGAGAGAGAGAGAGAGAGAGAGAGAGAGAGGCCGCCGACGGTTATCCTCGCCCTATCCCCATGCTATATAAGCACCTCTTGCACTTTGTAGTTTTTCCCCCCATAGCCGAATCCCTACCTTTGAACTCAACCTCTCCAATAGCCTCAAATCCTGTAGCTCCATGCCATAGCTGCCTCTGCAAGGTCCTCTAATCGGTTGTTTTGCCATATCTCAGTCATGTGGATAAGGAGATCACTCAAAGATGAGGCAAAGATAAGGCTCACCTCTTAAGCCATGTGTTCTTCATATGGATGTAAATTTCTTATCCTTCACTTCTGCTGTCAAACCAAAAGGTTTCGCTATAAGATGCTCCTTGCTTACAACTTTGCAAGATTCAATTCATCTCTCCTCCTTAGCCCTTGTTGTCATGTCCGATAAATCTCTTTATACAATACCATATCGGTGTATTGTGATTGAATGTGCAATGAGAGTGTGAGTGCACGTAGCAAGGATGTGGTTGAAGACAGGCGTCGTCATCAAATTGAAGCGCATAGCACGTGCATGGAGGAGGGTCAATGCACACAAATGATGTGTAGAGAGAGAGAGAGAGAGAGAGAGAGAGAGAGAGAGAGAGAGAGAGAGAGAGAGACTTACTTGATGATCTTCTACTCAATCCCTCACGCACATGCGTTGCAGAATGTCGTGCTTCTGTGAATCTTTACATCATCATGATGGTTGCCATCATGGACACTATTGCTTAATTAAATTTGAATGTTTGTGATTTTTTCAATAGCAATCACATGGCGCTTTCTCCAAAATCATCTCCTCATTATAATAGTTAGATGAATCCTACTTCTCCTACATGTGCATTGACAAGCAAGTGGCAAGTCCCTCTCTATCTATGTATGGCCTTAACACTAGGTTGGTAACCTAACAGGACATAAAAGTGTCCTTTCAGGGTTTTGAAAAAAACCTCCAAAACCATAGTAGATCCACTCATTTTGTAAAATCCTTTCATGAGGTTATAGTTCAAGGCCTACTACACATGGAAAAAATAAGAAACTTCTAAAATTTCTCATCTTTTGGTCACACCAAGCCTCCAAAGTTGATGGACCAGTACATTTTCATCAAAACAGTCATTTCTTACGTTTTGTTGCATAAAAATAAGATTAGGGATTTTTGTAGGACTTGAGATAAATTCCCTAGTTAACTTCAATGGGTTGGTGATCAGAACATATGATTGCTTCTCACTCACTATTTTTTGTTTTGCCAAAAAAAATAGGTACAAAAAGATTGAATTTTTACCATTCTGCAAACCTATCATCAAATTTTCTATAGCCATGCTCAATAAAAATAATATATGCATGTTTTCTTAGTTCCCTATTGTCCTTTAAGTTCATGAGGAGCCATGGAGCATGTCAAAAGAATAATACATCTCTTACCAAGGGGAATCTTGGGGACAAAGATGAAGTGTTAAATATAGCAAACATGAAAAACCTGGGTTCAACATTATGAGTTGTAGAATCCCATAGAAACTATTCAATATCTAGCCAAATTTGATCCTTATGACTAGATATGGTTACTACCTACAAAATGCATGTAGTTGTCACAAGAAAGTAACAATATTGAAAAAGCTATACTTGATATACTAGAATGTTTCGTTTTCTTCTATAATTGAAAAAATCAACCATCGTTGTCTACTATGCAAAATAGGGTATTAGGTGCCCCAAAACTCAAGGAATATTAGCTTTATGTTACAATATGCGACATAGAAAATCAAAACTACATTTGGATATCATGAAAGCCACCAAAAAAATCATAAAAGAGCTAAAATTGGCTAAAAAACAGGATTTGACAATTTTTGTAATTTGGTCATAACTTACAACTTTAACATTTATTTCTCCCTAGAAGCATCAGGACATGTTGAGGACTACTAAAGATAGTTCTCTAGCATTATAGACCTCACAAACATGAATTCTAGAGTGGTATAGTTGCAAAAAGTTGAAAAAAGCCAAAAAACAGGACCCGTTTTTTCACACAGTTTAGGTTGTGAAATGTTGTGCAAGGACAAGGTTAAAGATGGAATTCATATTCCAAAAAAATGTCAAGTTTTTTTCAGCTCATGAGACAACTTTCTAGACAGATAGCACCTCAAAATTCATTTTGAAACTCTTGACATAATTCAAGGAAAATGGTCACTTAACAGGACATAAAAGTGTCCCAGGACATAAAAGTGTCTCATTACCAACCTAGTGTTAAGGCCACAGGGACTATTGTCCCCTTCATATATCTCTTTCTGTTGTGTGAGGGAATAAGAGGTAGGGAGTGGGGGGTCAAGGATTCCTTGCCACAGAAAGAGAGGTAGCATCATTGGTGGTGTGAACCTTGGTAGCTTTAGAAGCTTTATCTTTCCATGGAGGAGGATTCTTCAAGAACTCTTTTTTAAAAGATTACTACTAGTAGCTAGGTCTCTACGATAGAATGATCAATGGTTGATCTAGCAATGTATACCTCTTTTGTTTTGGTGACATGAGGCTCTAGTTAATCATATATCATGTTCAAATTTTGTTCATGATTTTTTAAAGGATAGACATTGATTTTGCAATAAGCTTAATTACCAACTCTTAAAAAATAGATTACTAATTATGTAACACCTAGTTCAAAGCCCGTGTGCTTATACACTTTGGGGCATTGACATATACTCATCACTGGGGATAGCTCCCAATCAATTTAGCTGTGATCTTTCGACCTTTTGTGTGATCTGAATACATAGGCAATGGTCACATGATGCATAGTCATTGGTTACTTTTTGGGATAATTGGGCCTCATGCATGATCACACATGCACGAGTTATTTTTCTTATATGAAACTGAGGGTACATCTAGGTATCAGTAGAAGTGGTTCATTAGTACATTGCCAGTCATTATGCTACACACTCTTTGACTCGGTTTACTTAGTTAGATAATGTCAGACCTAAATTTTATATGTAAGATAGGGGTAAGATAGTTTTCATCATTGATTTTTGTATAAGCGTAGAAAGGGGGGTCATATTCCATAATATGAGTCATATATAGGGGTTTTATCAAAGCTGTTTGCTTGCAAGTGGCATCCCGTTTTGTATATAGAGTGAATCTCCATGAATCCATGCCACCATCTGTAGTATGGGATGTTTTGATTCTTTTGGAGAAAACTTGTATGTATTTCTATCATAGTTTTGTAAACATAAACAAATGCACACCTAGCCACACGAGGTAATGTTATGGGAGATGAATACCTTCCATGGGTGAAAAAGTGAAATGAAGCTTGAAATCGATATCAAAAGCTTTTTTTTGGGAGAAAAATACCTTACATGGGTGGAAAAGGTAAAATGAAGCTTGCAATCAAAATGGCTCTAAATTTCTATATAAAAAGCTCTAAATGAGAAGCTCACATTTTTATCATTCCCTGAGACAACTAGTGAGAAGGTTGACTCGATCATCTTGGCTTGTTCCACCGCATGCCTCCTGGATGAAGTTTCTAGCAACAAATAAACATAAATGTTAGAAAATAGTGTGAAGTAAGAATGCATCATGCAAGCAAAGACCAAATCACCTTATGGCTGTAACTCGTCGTTTGCATGCTCCTCCCGAATGTGCAAGAGTTTCAATGAATGAATACATGTGTTTGCGTTCCCTTGCACCAAGGGGTGTTTCTTTCAAGTATGTGATGGTGTTGGTAAGCTTCTGGATGTGGGACTCCTTTTCTTGCATTTGTTGTTCAAGAGTTTTAACTACCCTCTCCGAAGAGGCAACACTCTCTTGCAATGCCATCGTCTTGAGGTGAAGAGCTTGACATTCGTGCATCCACATATGCAAAGAAGCACCTGCACCCATACACAACCGCTTGCAATAGCCTAACAAGCCTGCTTCTCCCCTCCCAAGAAATTGAAGAAATGTGGAAAGGCTATTGAATGGTGGATGGAAGCGGCTTATAGGATCGTAAGGGTACAAATGTCCATCCACCCAAATGTCAACATTGGTCTCACAAGCGGTGCGACGTTCCTGTGATGACCTTTGATCACCTTCACTAGTGGTCTTCGGTGCAAATGCTGTGGGTAAGCAAATATGTATGCTTTTGGTGTGCGGAGTACGTGGTGATGGAAGCAAACCATTTGTGATGTCCGTGAGCACCATGGAAGATGTTGCATGAGGAAGCAAATGATGAAAAGATAGAGGGGGAAGGGTAGAGAGGTTGAGGAAGATGGGAGAAGAGAAGGAGGGAGGGGGGGGAAGGAGAGATTGGGGAGGAGGAGGAAGGTAGGGGCAGGGAGGGAGAGGAGAGGGAGAGAGAGAGAGAGGAGGGAGGAGAGAACAAAATGTTTATTACTTTTTGGGGGAAAAGAGTTTTGAAAAAATGGACTTTCTAAGCTTGTGGGTTAAAAAATGGGTCAAAAAATGAGTTTTGGATATGTATATATGTTGGGAGGTATTTTTAAGTTAGAAACAAGTAAAAATGAATTTTTTAAAAAAAAGTCAAATTTTGTCTCTTTGTGACCCACGTTTTTACTGATGTGGACACACCCCTATGCTTCCTTCACTTTAAAAAAAGCTAGAGAGAGAAAGTAACCCTTTAGGTCCACATCCTACATTTTTCTAAAAAAAAAGCTAGAAAAGCCTACTCAAAACTACCTTCTTCAATGTCCTTGCCCCCTAAACCCCACACAACATTAGCCTCAATCTCTAAAAATTAGGATTCCTTACAAGGCCCATGCAATGTTCATATTTCTCCTAATGGTTATGGGAACCCTCTCACCATACAACCCTCATATAATGTTTCCCAAGCAACAAAACAAACACAAGAGCTCTTGAGTAGCATACAAGAAAATACTACAAAAGAATCTCAAAATGAGAACACGTCTCCTTATACCAAAAGAGATGAGGTTGCCAAGCATGAATTGGAGAGACTCAAGAGAACTTTGAAAGCAGTTGCACCTAGATTATTGATTCAATTGATGTGAAAGAGTAGGTACAACTTTGATTGGAAGTTATGAATCACTCACTTCCCTGCAATGCTACAACTAGCTCAAAGAAGCTCTCCTATATATCACAAGTAATGGTGTATAGAGATCTCACTCTCTCTCCCTATAACTAAGATGGAGAATAGTATGTTCAAAGAAGTGACCAATAGTGTAGATATCATGCCATTAACAAAGGAAAAAGGGTTCTATTTATCGATGAGGAGAGCCCTTATTAGGATTATCTCCTGATCAATATTTACATAGAAAACCATGTTTATGAAAATTTTTATATGTTCTTATGAAAGTGGGGCTCTCTTGTCTCTTGAGTCACATGGATGCGGGCTCAAGAAGAGAGAATTATTGAGGTGAAATAGAGAAGATTCTAGAGAGGTGAGTAATTTTTGTGTGAGGTTGTCTACTCCAAGGTAGAGTAGAGTGGGTGCAATTTATAGGAAAGGGTTAGAAATTAACGTTAGTAATCACTAGAAAAAGTTAGTAATATAGTTACAATGGGTAGAATGACGTGAAGGATGAGAAAAGAGGGGGATTGAGATGGATGAACCGTTAAAATATCTTAGACTCACCCGAGCGTAGATTGTCAAAAGTGATCGTCGATCTTCTTCATCTTCTTTTCATGCCGTTGCCATACTTAAATCACCACAAAGAGAATGAGGGTTTTGTTGATAAATAACCACCATTTTTCAGAGATTAAGTATGGTTAGGTTGCTGATTTTTAATGCATTCTTGAAAGGATAGAATAAAATTGTAATATGGGAGTAATAGAGAGAGATATGGAGATGCCAGGATGTAGGTAGAGCTTCAAAAGAGAGCTATGGGTGTGAGAGGGGAGGCTAATGGTGAAGAGGGTGAGAGAAAATCATGGAAGTTGTAGATTGAGTGAGGAATAAAGAGAAATGAGTGTGTGTGTGTGTGTGTGTGTGTGGAAGTAGGAAAGGAGGTGAGAGATGACTATGGGTCACTTTTGTGAGAAAAGTGGACAGACTGGGGTCCAAAAAAAAAATCCTATCTCACCGGTAGTAGCTCCAAAAATTATTAAAATGTTTTGAAATGATTATTCAGCTCTTGGTCCACATTTTTTCTATTAGTCACTGCTTCAAATTTGGAGTGGAGATAGATATAAAAAATCCCACCAAAATTCCTATTTTTCTTCACAAAAAAGTCTTCAGTGGCCCTCTTTTTGTTGAATTTTCATAAGGCTCCGAAGGTGATCCCCTCCTTATATGAGAGAATGACCTAAAAGATTTCTAGAGGTTAGAAAACATGCATGGTTGTGGTATGATAGGAAAAATACAGATTAGTAATATAATTGATTCATGGAATCTAGAATATTGTTAGTTGTATATACAAAAACTAAATATATGAAAATATAGGAAAACAACTGAGGAGGGTTCTCATTTGTTTTTATTGATGTATATTTATTTACAAGAGATTAAAAAATACTTGTAGAAAATAGGAAATTAGTGAAAGGCAATGACTCATCATGAAAGGTTTTTCTTTTTTAGGTTTTATCTTGGAGTGGATTCACAACAAAAAAAAAAAGCTTACATGAAATGATATTTTATAGATGCATTGTACGAAAGATCATGGTAATTGTGAGTAAATATACATAGCATATTTAGGTAAATAACACACCTAGGTAGAAATATTTAAATAAATACCAAAAATGAAAGGGTGAGGATAACCGCAGTGAGGGGTAGCTCACTATGGAAATTGCAGAGAGCCAAAAAATGGCTATCATTAGCCCTCCCCTAGGATGATGGTACATTCATGTAACATCATGTGGCATCTTTTCCAAAGAGAGTGGTTTTGAGTCCCGTGTGCTTCTTGGTATCTTGACAAAATTTTCATAGTGTAGCTCCTTGTCACTTTGGCTTGTGTGTATGTCACTTTGTCTTCAGTTACACACATGCATCATGAAACAAAACTTACACAAGATAGTAGCTCTTTGACAATTGTTTGGTAGATCCTTTGGTAGAATGCGACTCAAATAGGGGCTTCAACCGATACTCGCTTACCTTCCTAGAGTGCTCTTTATCCTGCAAGTCCATGAGCTGGTAGTAATAACTTGAATTGAAAGCCTTTTTGACAATGTATGGTCCCTGCAATCTAGTCTCAAACTTGGCATCAGAATGATTATCAAGTTGATTGTCATACCTTAGCACAAGATCTCCTTCCTTGATACCTTTGTCCTTTAGTTTCTTCTCGAGCATTTCTTTTTCTTGTATAGCTTTCCTCTTATAGCACTCATAAACGATTCTCTCTTCCATTCAAGTTTAACTAAGGAAATAAGTCGATCTGTCCATGTTTCTTGATCATCTTGTGCCCCTTTGCCATGAAGCCGCATTGTTGGAATGTTGAGCTCAATTGACTGCAAAGACACCAAGTGAAATGGTGTGAACCGAGTGGATTCTTTGTACATGGTTTGATATTCCCACAATGCTCTATCCAAGAATTCATCCCACAACTTTGTCTTGTTTTTCACCATCTTTCTGATTATGTCTGCAATGACACCATTATCTTTTTCTACCAGACCATTTGACTGGGGATATTAGGATGTATTGTGACAATGTAAAATGTGAATTTCTTCACAGACTTCTGTGAGGAAGCCCTTTCTAATTCCTAGACCATTATCAAAAACACTCCAAAGGTGTGCCAAATCTACAACAAATGTGAGTGTAGACGAATTTGCTCACTGTCCTCTCATTTACCTTTGCCACACTTTGTGCTTCCACCCACCTAGTCATATAGTCAACATCCACTAGAATGTAGAGCTTACCATTTTTTGTTCTAGGTAGTGGACCCATAGCATCAATGCCCCATCTTTCAAAGGGCCCATTTGCAAGCACGATTTTCCTTGGACCATAGACCAAGATACCAGGGATTGGAGCCATTGGCCCTTGTGCAACTTCTATTCACCGCAAACATGAGAGAAAGCATCATGAGTTCTGCCTCTGTGTAGCCTCTCTCCAAGGCATTCATGACCCTACCAGCAAAGTAGATGGGTTGCATCCTGGTATTGTGGAGATCTTGTTGTAGCAAAACAACACCAATTGTTTCTTTTCCAACACTAGAGCTAACAAAGGATGTGTACTCGCAACAAGGAGGCATAAGTGTTGGTAGCTCTGACAAAATGACTTTAATGTTACAAAAGTACTCTTCAAGCTCATTAGACCAAACAAACTCAACTTGTTGTGTTAATTTTTGCAAGGGATGAAGTAACTCCGAGGCTAAGTGAATGAAGCATGACATATACTTCACCTTTTGAATGAATGAGATGACCTCCTTAAGTCTCTTGGGTGATGTTAACTCAATAAGAGCCTTGGCCTTTGAAGGATCCACTTCGATGCCTTTCTAAGAAACTGCATGAATAAGCAAGATCACTTCATCCTCACCTATGTGGCACTTGTCAAGGTTGAGTTGACCTCCATGTTGTAGAGTTTCTTCAAACCCTCTTCTACCTTTTGTAGATCCAATGATTCTAAGCTATAAATGCAAAAAAAATCAATAAAAACCCTAATGGACTTTCCAAAGAATACTTGAAACACCATGTTTATGAAGCATTGGAAAGTTACGAGATCATTTGATAAGCCAAATGGCATGACTTTGAAAGCATAACAACCCCAAGGAGTGATGAAGTTTGTTTCAACTAATCCTCCAAAGGGCTACCTATCTGAAAGTAACCCAGGTAGCCATCGCACACAATGTAATTCTCATGACCAACTACCTCATTTAGTGTCTCATCCTAAAATGGAAGGAGAAAGTGATCTCTTTTTGTTACCTCATTTAGTGAACGATAATCCACACACCCTCCACTTACCATTTTCCTTGGGGGTGACAGCAACAGGAGAGACCCACTCTAAATTCTCCACTGGATAAATGAATCCTATTGCTAGAATCTTTCTTACCTCCTTGAGTAAAACCTACTCCTTAATGACTCCTAGCCTTTGTAGCTTTTGAGCCTTATGTGTGGCCTCTGCTTTAGCTCAATCTTGTGTTGAACATCATCTACTCCACGCACTTCGGTGTAGTCTTTAGAAAAAAGCTTAGGAAATTTCCTTAGCACACATTTGAACTCCCCTCTTTCTTCCTTTGTAAATGTGGTTGTTGATAGCATACCTTCTAGCATCCCTTCATCTTGCACACCTTGGTTCTCTTGAGGACCTACCTACTCCAAGCCTGGGCAAGCGGTCTCTTGGTTTCTTAGCTTAAACCTTACCCCCATGACCTTGATGGAAGACTCCTCTTCCATAGTGCTACCTCTACCTTCTTCTTTTGAAGTCCTATCAGTTCAATCTTCCTCCATCTCACTTTGCGATGATTCTTCATGGAGATCCTCTTGACATTTCTCCTTCATGTCAAAGACAACCTTCGTATGATTGTCATTCTTGTAGATCAACTTCCCACTTTCCCAATCTTGCAAAGCTCGCATTTTCATTAGCCATGGTCTTTCTAGGATAAATGGATATCCACTTACCTTGTTTGACATAACATAAAAATCCACTGCCTTCTTAATGCCAAAGGCCTCAAAAAAAACATTTTTACAAATGCCTACACACCTAGCCTTGCTATTTTTTGCCATCTTGACTTTGATTTCAGGTGTCTCATGGATGTGCATGCCTAGTCTTTGCATGAGTCCCTCTGTTATGATGAAAATTTGTGCACCCCCATCCACTAGAGCTTTCCTAACCAATCTTCCTTTGATGTAACAATCTAGCACAGGTGTAATATCCTCATTCATTTTAGCTTGTAAAATTTTTACAATGTGCACACTCTCTTTTACCTTTCTCCTAGTGCTATCTTCCTTTGTTAAATCCCTCCTAACTTGTGGACATAATGCAAGAAACTGAGGCCATGAGATATCAGGACCCTTACCTCTCATGTCATCAAACAAGTTGTATGGATCCATACAATGTCCAAGGGGGAAGTCTTGGAGGTTGATACGACGCCGAGTCTGCTTGGCTTCCTTGGTCTCCTTCTCCTTCTTCTCTCGTCCGTGGTCACTTTGTGACATGACTCCTTCTTTCTCCTTACATTTTCCACAGCCACGCTTGATGCAATTTGCTTCGATGTCAATCTCATTTGAATTTTTCACCTCTCCCACATGCACATTTAGATCTGGCAAATGTGGGACTCCTTCCACTCCTCGTGGAGGTGTCTTGCTCCATTTGGCCTTTGTAGAAGCCGTGGTTGTTGACTAGTTTCTTCACCTACATTCATCACTGTGTAATTCAAGTTATCTCCCTGGCTCCCCATGGGGCCAAGGAGACAACTATACATCCCATGTCTATACTCTCCTCAATTCCAACATTGCAAAAGTTGCCTAGGTTGTGGCTCTTGCTCTTCTTCTTTCTTTGTTTTTCCCTTGTGACCTACACCTTGGACAAGGTGGATTGGCAAGTTGCTTAAGGATTCATTTAACTTTTCAATTACTCCACAGTTACCTCAGGAATCTCTCTAGCTGTTGATGCTTGCAATTTTTCCTTAGGTCTAGTACCCTCTATTGGAACCTCTCCTCTTAGACACTTGAGTTTCCTATACTTCTCAACATCCCTAGTTTCAATTGCATTAAAGATAGCAGGTGAGCCCGCCTCAAATTTTATCTTGAGTGTCGGAAGAGACCGGCTATGAATCTCTCCTTCTTTAGGAACTCTGCACCATCACCAGGGTTAGCAACATTTCTCACCCATACAACCCAAAGACGTAGAAGCACTTGTTTATACATGTAGTAGTCATCTAAGTCTTTTTCCTGTGAGAAGTGATGTCTTGACATAGATTTTGAGTGTTTTGGGGGTCAAAGAAATATCACTTGAAATGATCAACGACTTAGTTATAGTTTCCATTAACCTCCTGAGATAGAGAGTCAAACCAAGTTCTAGCACGCTTCCTCACAACTACCTCAAACATTTCGACTCTTTTTATGCGGCAAGCCATTTTGAAATTTGCTAGAAATAGCTCGGCATCCTCGTCAGGCTCTCCAAAAAAGAGAGGATATCCTCACATTTAGCGTTGGGCCTCCACTGAATCAATTTCAAAGTGACAGCACGTTTTTGTTTTTCTTTCTTAAAAAGATTTACACAATAGTGTTTTCTAAATTCCAATCTAGTCTACAAAAAAAAATAAAAAATTGCACATCAAATGACCTATGATAATCAACAAGAGGTAGAATGACAAGGTTTGGTGACATGAGAATTTCTCCTACTCTTTGGGCACGAAACATGAACACCATACATTACTGAAAACGGAGAGAGAGAGAGAGAGAGAGAGAGAGAGAGAGAGAGTTTTGTGCAAGAGTTTAGCTTCAATTTTTAAGATTGATGTGGTGTATAAACAACTTGGAAGAGAGTAAAGAGACACAATTAAGTTTGACGATGTTGCGATCTACACATTATCTTCGGGTTATGGGAACCCTCTCACCGTACAACCCTCTTATAATATTTTCCCAAGCAACAAAACAAACACAAGAGCTCTTGAGTCACATACAAGAAAATACTACAAAAGAATCTCAAAATGAGAATACGTTACCTTAAACCAAACGAGATGAGGTTGCCAAGAGTGAATTAAAGAGACTCAAGAGAGTAGAACCGCGGTTGCACCCAGATTATTGATTCAATTGATGTGTAAACATAGGTACAACTTTGATTGAAAGTTATGAATCACTCACTCCCTTGCAATGCTACAACTAGCTCAAAGAAGCTTTCCTATACACCACAAGTAATGATGTATAGAGAGCTCACTCTCTCTCTCTCTCTCTCACTACCGCTAAGATGGAGAATGGTATGCTCAAAGTAGTGAGCAATAGTGTAGAGATCTTGCCATTTACAAAGGAAAAAGATTTATAGGTGAGAAGAGCCCTTATTAGGATTATCTCCTGATAAATATTTACATTTGTGTGTGTGTGGCCGGAAGTAGGAAAGGAGATGAGAGAAGACTATGGGTCACTTTGTAAAAAGTGGGCAGACTGGGTTTCACACAAAAATTCCTATCTCACCAGTGGTAGTTCCAAAAATTATCAAAATGTTTGAGATGGTTATTCAGCTCTTGGTCCACATTTTCTCTTTTATTCACCACTTCAAATTTGGAGTGAAGATAGATATAAAAAATCCCACCAAAATGCCTATTTTTCTTCACAAAAAAAGTATTCAGTGGCCCCCTTTATGTTGAATTTGCATAAGGCTCCAAAGCTGAGCCCCTCCTTGCATAAGAGCATGACCTAAAATATTTTTTTAAAGGTTTGAAAACATGCATGGTTTTTTATTATGCACAAATATAATATATGGATATGATAAAGAAAATACAGATTAGTATATAATTGATTCATGGAATCTAAAATAGAGTTAGTTGTATATACAAAAAAATAAATATATAAAAATATAAGAAATCAAATGAGGAGGTCTTCATTTGTTTTTATTGATGTATATTTATTTACAAGAGATATAGAAAAATACTTGTACAAAATAAGAATTTAGTGAAAGGCAATGACTGATCCTAAAAGGTATTTTTTTAGTTTTTTCCGTAGATTGGATTTACACAAAAATAAGAGAAGCTTGCATGAAATGATTTCTTATAGAATACATGGTAAGAAAAATCATGGTAATGGTGAGTAAATGTACATAGCATACCTAGGTAATAACACACACCTAGGTAGAAATATTTAAATAAATATCAAAATATTTATTAAAAATCCCTATATCTAGGCCCTATATACAACGAGATATTTACACACAAATGGGCCATTATATTTGTTTATTTTTTATTTTTATTTATTTTTTTATTCTAGCGTAATTACTAGCTAGTTGAGGGTTTTAAGGAGATATGGGGAAAGTCGCCCATCTCACACATGCCTATGTACAGTGAAAGGGTGAGGATAACCATATTGTTTGAGTGATTTTGATAGGGCGAGGTAGCTCACTATGGAAATTACAGAGAGCCAAAAAGCAATTATCACTATCTATCTTACCTAGTGTGTTAACAAGAATCCTGAGTATTAAGTACAATGTGGTTACTAGTATCTGTCTGTAGATGAGTATGTTATTGATCAACATATACAAGTTATTATGCACTAGGGATGAAATACATAGAATGCATAAGTTACGGCATAAGTATTTGATCGACCATTTGAGGCTCGTCTAGGAGGTGCACATTGTGTTTCATGTAGCTTTTCCTCCCCACTCTCTTTTGACAAACATCCTTCTTGTTAGGTGAAACACAAGTCTCCTCTCTCTAAAATGTGTAGACTAATTCCTTAATTTCATATGTGATAGGACTATGATGGTGTTTCTTGTAAAATGCAATGAAAATAATCAACCATCAACAGTAGGCTTCGCCGGACGTGATTTCGCTTTGAATAAGTGTGGCAACCAACTTTTAAGACCTTGGAGAAATTTTCAATAGGCATTTTTTTTCTTTGAAATAAACATCATCTCTGCTGCAATGTTGCATTCTTCAAAAAGAACTCCTCTTTAGAATTTGGCTGCTTTACGGTAGCGAGTGTGTTGTGGACATTGGAGACAGTTGTACTCTGCATGATAGCCTCCTCCACTAAAGACTAATCATGGATTTCTCGAACAAGCGCATGTTGAGCAACAAGATTTCAAATTTTCCACTTAGCTCTATACTAAAACCTTTAGTCTTGCTCTTGAGAGCTCTCACAATCCTGGAGGAGATTTTCTTTTTCTCCTCATTGTTCGGCATGATCTCCTTGCTCAGCTTTCTTCTGTTTGCACTCTCGCTGTTTACTCTTTCTTTCTCTCTCATAATTCCTAATAACAGAAAGAGCTAGATCCTGGGAGTTGTTTATTTCCTGTAATGCTCCCTTATTCTTTCTCTCTTGAGTCACATGGATGTGGGCTCAAGAAGAGAGAATTACTGAGGTGAAATAGGGAAGATTGTAGACAGGTGAGTGATTTTTGTGTGAGGTTGTCTACTCCAAGGTAGAGTAGAGTGGGTGCAATTTACAGGAAAGGGTTAGCAATTAATGTCAATAATCACTATAAAAAGTTAGTAATATAGTTACAATGGGTAGAATGATGTGAAGGATGAGAAAAGAGGGGGAAATGAGATGGATGAATCGTTGAAATATATTGGACTCATCCGAGAGTAGTTTGCCGAAAGTGATTGTCGATCTTCTTCATCTTCTTTTCATGCCGCCGCCATAGTTGAATCACCACAAAAACAATAAGGGTTTTGTTGATAAAAAATCACCATTTTGCAGAGATTAAGTATGGTTAGGTTACTGATTTTTTTTGTATTCTTGAAAGGATAGAGTAAAATTGTAGTATGGGAGTAATAGAGAGTGATATGGAGATGGTGGATGTAGGTAGAGCTTCAAAAGAGAGCCACAGGTGTGAAAGGGGAGGCTAATGTTGAAGAGGGTGAGAGAAAACCATGCAGGTTTTGGGTTTGAGTGAGGAATAAAGAGAAATGTGTGTGTGTGTGTGTGTGTGTGTGTGTGTGTGGAAGTAGGAAAGGAGATGAGAGAAGACTATGGGTCACTTTGTAAAAAGTGGGTAGACTGGGTTCCACAAGAAAAACCTATCTCACTGTTGGTTGCTCCAAAAATTATCAAAATGTTTGAGATGATTATTCAGCTCTTGGTCCACATTTTGTCTTTTACTCACCGCTTCAAATTCAGAGTGGAGATAGATATAAAAAATCCCACCAAAATGCCTATTTTTCTTCACAAAAAAAGTATTCAGTGGGCCCCTTTATGCTGAATTTGCATAAGGCTCCAAAGCTGAGCCCCTCCTTGCATAAGAGCATGACCTAATATATTTTTAGAGATTTGAAAACATGCATGTTTTTTTATTATGCACAAATATAATATATGGATATGATGAAAAAAATACAAATTAATATATAATTGATTCATGGAATCTAAAATAGTGTTACTTGTATATACCAAAAGTAAATATATAAAAATTTAAGAAATCAAATGAGGAGGTCTTCATTTGTTTTTATTGATGTATATTTATTTACAAGAGATATAGAAAAATACTTGTACAAAATAGGAATTTAGTGAAAGGCAATCATTGATCGTGAAAGGTATTTTTTCAGTTTTTTCTTTAGCGTGGATTTACAAAAAAATAAGATAAGCTTGCATGAAATGATTTCTTAAAGAATACATGGTAAGAAAGATCATGGTAATGGTGAGTAAATGTACATAGCATACTTGGGTAAACAACACACACCTAGGTAGAAATATTTAAATAAATACCAAAATAATTATTAAAAATCCCTATATCTAGGCCCTATATACAATGAAATACTTACACACAGATGGGCCATAATATATTTTTATTTATTTTTTTGCTCTAGCGCAATTTCTAGATAGCTGAGGGTTTTGTGGAGATATGGGGAAAGTCACCCAACTCACACATGCCTATGTACAGTGAAAGGGTGAGGATAACCATATTGTTTGAGTGATTTTGATAGGGTGAGGTAGCTCACTATGGAAATTACAGAGAGCCAAAAAGCAATTATCACTATCTATCTTACGTAGTGTGTTAACAAGAATCCTGAGTATTAAGTACAAAGTGGTTACTAGTATCAGTCTACAAATGAGTATGTTATTGATCAACATATACAAGTTATTATGCACTAGAGATGAAATACATAGAATGCATAAGTTAGGGCATAAGTATTTGATCGACCATTTGAGGCTCGTCTAGGAGGTGCACATTGTGTTTTATGTAGCTTTTCCTCCCCACTGTCTTTTGACAAACATCCTTCTTGTTAGGTGAAATGCAAGTCTCCTCTCTTTAAAATGTGTAGACCAATTCCTTAATTTCATCTATGATAGGTCTATGATGGTGTTGCTTGTGAAATGAAGCCAATGAAAACAATCAACCATCAACACTAGGCTTCGCCGGACGTGATTTTGCCTTGAATAAGTGTGGCAACCAACTTTTAAGACCTTGGAGAAATTTTCAATAGGCATTTTTTTTCTTTGAAATAAACATCATCTCTGCTGCAATGTTGCATTCTTCAAAAAGAACTCCTCTTTAGAATTTGGTTGCTTTACGGTAGCCAGTGTGTTGTGGACATTGGAGACAGTTGCACTCTACATGATAGCCTCCTCCACTAATGACTAATCATGGATTTCTCGAACAAGCGGATGTTGAGCAACAAGATTTCAAGTTTTCCACTTAGCTTCTATGCTTAAACCTTTAGTCATGCTCTTGAGATCTCTCACAATGCTAGAGGAGATTTTCTTTTTGTCCTCATCGTCTGGCATGATTTCCTTGCTCAGCTTTCTTCTGTTTGCACTCTCGTTGTTTACTCTTTCTTTCTCTCTCATAATTCCTAATAACAGAAAGAGATGGATCTTGGGAGTTGTTTATTTCCTGTAATGCTCCCTTCTTCTTTCTCCTAAGGACTATAAACGTGCATCATATATCACTTACTTGAAATCACTTAAATGAACAATTCTCAATAGTTGATGTTGTAATTCCAAACATGCAATCTCCAAACATGCAATGATGTGACCAACTAAACAAGCGGGCTACCCAAAATATTTTCTTACCATCATATTACAATGCACCTCCATTTCCAACATTGGAGCTAGTGGCAATAATGTATGATGGTGCTCCATATTTGTAGGTCTTTGTCAGAGCGAGGGAGAGCGCTCGTCTTTGACAACTCAACTTTGAGGCAAAATTCCTGGCGCAAGAAACAAATGCGAGAGAGAGAGAGAGAGAGAGAGAGAGAGAGAGAGAGAGAGAGAGAGAGAGAGAGAGAGAGAGAGAGAGAGTCCTAAACCCCACATCATCTCAATAACTGAAAAACAAGGACACACCCCAAAAGGGAGGGAATGAATAATATTTGTTATGGAAATTTTAAATTCAAGCTACACTCAGCTACTCTTTGGTTTTCAATATATACTAACAAGCACAACTAACTAGCATTGTTTGGGACAACAATTTTAATGAGAAGTTCGCATTCTTATACCTTGGTGGAGTATTCCTAATTTCCTTGGAAGCATTGGAAAAGCAACCCTATGTATTGGAAAAGATGCTAGACAAGTGAAGGAGACACCTAAGAGTATATGTTTTGGAAAATCTTCATTGAAAGTGAAGAGTAGGAAACTTGATACTCAGGTGCTTGAAGGTATCAAAGAAGCAATGTCAGGCCAAGGGCCAAACCAATGGGGTCACGGACTCGGCCAAGGGCCGTCTGCTAGTGGGAATGGGTTCAAGCAGGCTGGAAGCCTATAAAAGGGAGGTTGGGCGGATGGACCGGGTCTGGCAGTCCATTGGTTTGAGATTGGTATCATAGCTAAACTTAGAACTGGGGGCACGTTCTGCTTTTGGATGCATGTTGCATGCAACCTCAAAGGGAGGAAGAAGACGAAGCCCAAAACAGTGCGTGCAGGAGCCCCTAGTCGAGGACGAGGGCGTTTCTCGACCTACACGGTTTTACTCGCTCTGGGGCTCGCTGGGAGCGCACGGGGGAGTTGGTGACTTCCCGTTTCTTGCCCGGCCTCAACGGACCTCGCCATCGCGAGGTAGCTCTTCAAAAAGCTCTGCGCAATCGGCCGCGTCATCTGCAACAGAGATTTTCGAGTTTTTTTTAACAAAAAAACCCTTAAGGGTTGACCGTTCACACCCAGCAAACCCTCGTGGGTTTTGAACAAGGGTCGTGCCCTGTGCAATTGCGATTCCGTTGCTCTACGGCATTCTTCTCCAAATCAGTGGGCACACAATGCACACAACGGCTGTGGATTACTGCAAATTTTACAGTCTGAATGTGCTGAAACTCGGATTCTAAAGTTTTGAAAAGCCAACGATTGGTTGCAAATTTCCCGGTTTTGGCTTCTTGCATACGATGCAAGCCAAATCGGTGGTGAAGGTACATTGATTTGTGTTTTCAAGCTTCTCATCCGCTGCAACATTTGTCGGAAAATTTCAAGTTCATCTGGCGTATTGCATAAGATGAAAACCAGATCATTGGCAACTCCAAATTGATCGATGCTTTCAAGAGCATCATCGGCTGCAGACTTGATCATTGTTTTCAAGCTACTCTTGGTTTTGGATTGACGTTTCAGCGTTCTCTTCCATCAACGGCGTAATTATACAGTTAATTACCGCAACCGGCTACGAGCTCGTCGAGAATCTGATATTTTTCTTTCTTCTCTTGCACAGTACGTTCACAACATGGATTCGGATATAGATATGCATCATGCATTCGATTTTGAGCAGTCCGCACACGTTTCGTCTGTCAATGCCATGCGGACGATTCCTCTCACGGAGGGTAATCGTGCCACAACGGCAACAGATGATGCGTATGAGTTGCTGGACATGCAAGATTTTCGTGCATTGCAAACACGCATGACTGTGCTTGAAACGAATTTTGCACAATTAAATCAGAATGTCACAGCATTATCCGATTTGATTAAGTTGCATATGCGACAGCAAGCCACGAGCCCTGCTGGTCAGCAAAATCAAGAGCACGGCTCCACACCATGCCAAGGGCCGGGTGTCGGGAAAAGCCCTCCTCTGGGACCGCTACACTCTCTGACCCAAAAAGAGGTGGACGATTTGTTGAAAAATACAAAGACACCAATTTTTCGGGTAGAAGAGAGTGAGCGAAACAAGGACACCGTGAATATTTTTCTCAGCAAGTGGGATTGTATTCATGACCTTAGACGTACCCTGGATGCAGTCAAGGTGCTAGAGACAAGTCTGACTTTGGACGGCAAGGCCTACAAATGGTGGATGTCTCTCAAGGAGAAGGGCATCCTACCACAGACTTGGGCATCTTTTGAGACTGTTTTCAGAAAGGAATTTCTACCTACTAATGAGAAGGATAGAAATTGGACCGCCTGGGACAAATGTTCTATGCGCTAGCATAAAACATTATTGGAATATATTTTCCATTATCGGGATGTGATCCTCAAACTGGAAGGGATGGACACCTTTTAGCAGGTATGTGGGTTCATCCGTGGGTTAAATCCCGAGCTTAAGAAGCACGTTAAAACCCAGGATCCACAAACACTTGAGGAAGCAATAGTGTAAGCTCACATCCATGATGATCCCGATGATCAGGCATTGCATAGTTTGCATGTGCATGACACTACACCTGTTTCAACACATCCACAGCATATGCATCATAAAAGAAAATTTGCATCTGCTACATCAGAGACCTCCAAAAAGAGGTCCTCTCTCAATGGAAGAGTTTGAGAAAGCCAAAAAAGAAAAGTTGTGCTTTAAATGTTTGGGAACTGGACATAGCAAAAAGGATTGTCCCACTGGGAAACCTGCTGCTCAAGACAAGGGGAAGGAAAAAGCAGTGCACATGGTGCAGCTTTTACCTCTTGAATCCTCTTCCCAATTTGCTAATGTGGAAGTAACACACACCGAGGCGGTGCATGAGTGTTGTATCACGGCCTCCATGCGGCAGCAGACTTTCGGACCACATGAGTTGGTGCGTAGGCATGGCTCTATCCAAGGGCACAGGGTTCGGATCTTGGTAGACGATGGAGCATCGCAAAATTTCATCAATTATAAATTGGTGAAACGACTCAAATTTCCCGAAAACCCAAGTTCCCATTGCTACAAGGTAGAAATGATTAACGGCCATGATGCTGAGATATGGGAAACTCAGGTTAAAGATGTACCTCTGGAAATTCAAGGATACCGTACCTCTTTGGATTTCCAAGTCATGAATATGGAGAGGGCAGATGTGGTTCTTAGTCATGAATGGTTGCGTAGTTTAGGATCATCACTTAGACGTAGCTATGATCATAATAGTCTAATGTTCGAATCCAATGGTGTGCACGTGCTGCTGTTGGGGGAAAAGGATGTACCTTCCTCACCACTTATTTGTACAGTTGAGCTTATGAAGCTCTCTTCTGATGATGCAATAGAAGAACTCTTTTTGTTTTACTCACTGTGCCATTTTATTTCCAATGTGGATGATGTTTTTAATGTTGATAATGTTTTGAATAAAACTTCCTCAATGACGCATTCTTCTCTCTCTCCTCTTCCAGCTATGCCTACTAATTCAAAACAAGCAAATGTTGCTACTGAATTAAACGAACTTTTAAGGGAATTCAAGGATGTTCTCCCAGATGATTTACCACCAGGGCTACCACCGACACGTTCTGTGCAACATGGCATTGACGTAGTTGCAGGCAGTAAGCCAGTGAGTAAACCGCCTTACAGAATGAGTCATTCTGAGGCTGCTAGGGTGGAACGTCAGCTTGCTAACTATCTCAGTAGAGGGTTTATTCAACCAAGTTCTTCACCATGGGCCTCTCCCATTCTCTTGGTAAAGAAAAAGGACGGTAGTATGCGCATGTGCGTAGATTACCGTGGATTAAATGTGGTTACTGTTAAGAACAAGTACCCATTGCCACGAGTAGATGAGTTGTTTGATAAGCTCACCCACGCTCATATATTTTCAAAGATTGATTTAAGATCTGGGTATCATCAAGTACGCATCAGGCTTGTAGATATACCCAAAACAGCGTTCCGAACAAGGTTTGTACTTTATGAGTTTTTGGTGATGCCCTTTGGGTTAACCAATGCTCCAGCTACATTCATGACACTCATGGATAGTGTCTTGAGACCATACTTGGAAAATTTTGTTATCATTTTCCTCAATGACATTCTTGTATATAGTGCCTCTGAGGAAGAGCACTTAGCACATTTGAAACAAGTGTTTCATTTGCTACGCGAAAATCAGTTATATGCCAAGGAATCCAAATGTGATTTCCTCAAGGAGAAAATTCACTACTTGGGGCATGTTATTTCGGCTGCAGGGTTACACATGGGTCAATCCAAGGTGGATGCCATTCGGAGGTGGCCCTCTCCCAAAAATTCGGAGGCTTTGTAGGTTTTTATCGTCGATTCGTTAAAAACTATGCCCATATTGCTGTTCCCATGACAGATCAAGTGAAAGCCAAGGGCAAGACCTTTCAGTGGGGATTAGAACAACAACAAAGTTTTGACAAACTTAAGGACACATTAGCCACAGCTTCTGTTTTGGCTATTGTGGATCCCTTAAAGCCATTCGTTTTGGAAACGGATGCTAGTAATCATGCGATTGGAGCAGTCCTTCTGCAGGAGGGAAGGCCAATTGCATTTGAAAGCAAGAAGCTAGATTCAGCACAGCAGAATTACTCTGATTACGAACGAGAGCTCTATGCAATAGTGTCTACTTTAAAGACATGGAGACATTATTTGTATGGTGCATAGTTCGAGATTGTGTTTGACCATGAAAGCATCAAGTGGTTTACACAACAAAGTGATTTGAAGGTTCGCAAGGCCAAGTGGGCTGAGATTCTTCAGGAGTATGATGCCAAGCTACCATATCGCAAAGGGCGGTACAATGTAGTGGCTGATGCTCTCAGCCGAATGCCAGAGATCAACTCTCTCCTTTTCATGGAATTACAGAGTGAGTGTTTGGAATCTCTCAAAGGTAAGTGCAAGCATGATACTACATACTCCAAGGTGTGGAGCTATGTTAGAAAGAGGGATCCTTCTCACTCCAATGTTGGTAGTGGTTTTGTTTCCTCCACACCCAGTTCTCCTCTTTCGAGTGATGAACTGCAGCGATGGAAGATTTTTTCCATAGATGATGGGTACCTACTCCACAAGGGGAGAGTGTGTGTACCTAAGAACGTGGACATTCGGCGCCAAATTCTTTATGAATGTCACGATAGTCCAAGTGCAGGGCACCCGAGAATTAAGAAAACTTATGCACTCATAAGACGACAGTTTTACTGGCCAGGTTTGCATGGGTATGTTCAAGACTATGTCTTGCATTGCCAATATTATCAAGTTAATAAAGCAGAGCGCCTGAAAGCAGGAGGACTCTTACATCCTTTAGAGATTCCCAATGGTAAGTGGGAAAGTATCTCCATGGATTTATTTGTGGGTTTACCAACCACTATTCGAGGACATGACTCGGTATGGGTGGTCGTAGACCGGTTGACTAAACTTTGTCGGTTTATTCCAACCAAGTCAACCATTAAGACTCCAGAATTAGCTAAGTTATTTGTGGACAATCTTTACAGGTTGTATGGATTGCCAAGTAACATTGTGAGTGATCGTGATCCCAAGTTCAACAATCATTTTTGGAGGGCTGTTTTTAAATGATTGGGTACACAACTTAATTTAAGTACGACTGATCACCCTGAAACAGATGGTCAGACGGAACGGGTCAACCAAGTGCTAGAGGATATGCTACGAGCATACATTAGCAAGAAGCAATCGAATTGGGAAGATTATCTTCCTATTCTTGATTTTGCATATAATAGTGCTAAGCATGTTACAACTGGTTTTAGTCCATTCATGCTTATGTATGGTTTTCAACCTAGATCACCAGTGATGGTGGGGTTGGCAACTGAGAAGCTCCAACACGTCAAGGAGTTTTTCCAAGATCATATGGAAATGCTGAGACTTGCTCGTCAAAATGTTCGACAAGCACAGGATCGGTATAAGAAGTATGCTGATGAGAAACGTCGGCAACTTACCTTCATGGAAGGAGAAGAGGTATTTTTGCGTGTGCCAGAGCATTCAAAAAGTCTGAAGACTGGGCCTACACCCAAATTATCTCCACGTTATTGTGGGCCATTCAAGATACTCAAGGGAGTTGGTGATAGGGCCTACAAACTTGAGTTACCTGCGCACTCCCGTCTCCATCCAGTATTTCATGTAAGTCATTTACGTAAATGCTTGCATGGGGACGACAATGTTATCGGCCAACAGATATTGGTTGATTTCACTGAACCTCCCATTCAACTGCATGAACCTGAACGCATTTTAGATTTTCATGAACTAAGTACTCGTCAGCATGTATGTAGTCAAGCTTTAGTCAAGTGGAAAGATCAACCTGAGGAAGGTGCCACTTGGGAAAACATTAGTGTTCTTAAGAATAAATTTCCCACTTTTGTTTTCGAGGACGAAAACACTTCTCCAAGGGGGGAGTAATGTCAAGCCAAGGGCCAAACCAATGGGGTCACAGACTCGGCCAGGGGCTAGCTGCCAGTGGGAACGGGTTCAAGCAGGCTGGAAGCCTATAAAAAGGAGGTTGGGCGGATGGACCGGGTCTGGCAGTCCATTGGTTTGAGACGCAAAATATTGTCAGTACAAAGCCAAAAAAGTTAATTAATAAATTTGATGGTCAACTGGGATTGGGAGATGCAACGGAAAGGTTAGTGGAAGTTGCCAAATTGATTCAAGACATGAAGGAGAAAATTTCAGGTTTTGAGGAATAGGTTAAGAAGGCCAAGGACTCAGTTGCATTCTATAAGCATCATTTTCAAAGGAGGGAAAGTAATTCAAGTAAGTTTTGCGTGTGGATATCAATTCTCAATCAATGGTGAAGCATTCTATAAGCATCATTTGCAAAGGAGAGAAAGTAATGCAAGTAAGTTTTACATGTGGAGAGATTAATGCTCAATCAATTGTACAATGCCCTTGAGGAACAAATGGGTTACTGAGTTTTGCCATGTCAAACTACAAACCAAAAGAAAAATTTTATTGAATAGGGTGCAAGCATATAAAGACCTTGAAGCAAAGCTCAAAGATATGATTGATGATGACTTGGATGTAGATGGCTAAAATTTGTCTACACAAGAGGGTGAGGTTTTGAAATCAAAAGTCAAGAAATAGGGAGAGCATGTATGGACTGAATTAAGTTCTTAAAAAAAAAATGGTGAAATATACTCTATTAGGCATTTGTAAAGGAGGAGGTAAGTGATGAATATATTCTTTTGAAGAGGAAATATGATGACCTGTTGAGAGAGCATGAGACTCTTAAGAGAAAGCTTGAGATAGCGAGATTTCAGGAATAGAACAGGGAACAAACAACTGCAAGGAAAGATCAAAGCCCAACGGGTCAAGGAGATTTTATGACATTGGTCAATGCAACAGAATAGGAGAAAGTCAAAAAAAAGGATGAGGTGATAATATATGAGGAAGGAGAAAAACAAACAATTATTGAGGTGATACAAGAAATTCTTGATACATATGCAGACAAATTCAGACACAAAATTCAAGAGAAATGCAGACAAAGAACTTAGTGGAGATGTTGGATCAAGATATGGAAGATGTGCAAGAATTAGCTGATGTGATGATGAATGAAAGGATTAAAATTTTGGAGGTGCCCCAAGGGAAGTTGCCAAAATCAATCATTGATATGGTTTAGTAATAGTGTTTTTAAACACTAGGATTTTGAAAGTGATAGAGGTAGTATTTTTCATGTGTGAACGCATCTTGGATCTTGTTCTAGACACTGCAATCCATGTGGAGATACTTTCCAATACCTAAGCTTGAGGGGTCAAGGGATGTGTGATTATCGAGTCAAAAGTTTTTTGGTTTGAAAACTTTTTGGCATTGAGATGTGCTAGTTGTTGAATCCAAAGTAGAGTACTTTCCTATTTTCATTGAAGTGTTTGTAGTTTTCAATAAGTAATCGATAATTGTAAATACTAATGTGAAAAGGAACAAACCTATTCATATCAAAACATGGGGTTATCCTGAGTGGATGTAACATTTTGGAAGCACTACATAGAGAAAAAAGAGAGGTTTGGTGTAGTGTGCAATTTCTATTCTTTGTTTGTCTATGGTAAGTCAACTTCACGAACCAAACATAAACAATAATGTAGATAATTTTAGTTTGTATTTAGAAATGTAGTCACTAGTTTCCCAAATTCTATATAAGTATTGAAAGTTGTGGGCTAAGGAACTCTATGTATGAAATGGAAATAGGGGTTGTTTTTCCTCATCCTTTTTTTTAATACCATAAGCTCAACAACACTAGTAAGGGTTAAATCTCCTCTTTGGATGTATGGTGATGTAATAGTAGGTCATGCATAGGAGGAAGAAAATAACGTGCAAACCCAAGGGATTGGGAAGCCTTTTGTGCTCATAATGTGCTTATGATGTAATGAATATAGGTTCCCTAGATCAAGTATGCCTTGCCTTGATGGTGAGCTCATTGGGGTTTTATAACATGTTCATTGATGAAAATCAGGAGACACAAATGTTGGTTGAGAAAAACTTAGTCAAGGAGAGAACATGCCCCCTCATCCAATGTAACTTATGACTATGAAGTAGATGGAGCTTTGGGGGAGGGTCATTAAAATTGAAAATTGCCTATCATGTGGGTTCAACAAAAGAGATTAATTTATTTCATATTTTCTCATACTTTCACATACAGAAGGGTGTTGAAAAAATGATGTTGAAAGAAATTTACACTGTTGAATAAAAAAATGGTCCTTTTACTAGGGAAAATTCACAGGTAATGGGGTTTATAAATAGTGCTTAAACACACATGATGTATAGGTTTTACATATTGTGACCCCCCCAAGAGATGGAGGAGGTTGAGGTTGCATCCATTGGAAAATAGAAGTTTGAAGAATAGGTAAATACATACAAGAAGTGAGGATTGAGAAGTCTAGCTGAATGTTTGTGGACAACATTGGAGATGTGGCAATTGTTGCAAAGTCAATTGAAGAGCCCAGGTTCATTGAAGAGCCTAGGATTGAAGAGTTGCAAGTGGATCAAGTGTATATATATATGCATGAAGAGGAAACACACGTGGTGGTTTTGGCTAAGCTTTCAAAGGAGGAATGATGCACTTTATGGTTAATGGTTATGATTATAAAAGTAGCTTTGCAATGGGTCATTTGTACATTAAATGATGTTTTTGAGTTCAACCCTCTATAAATATATAAAGGAAGAGCACAGCCTCATAAGAATCAAAAGGGGGTACCCTTCCCCCTCACTCACAATCTTAGACAATGGTGGCTGTAAGGGATGGGTCTCTCCTTGATCGCAATCTCACATGGGTGTTGTGTGGCATTGTTGTTATCACTCATCGATGGTGTGGTGGATCTCTAGTGGTACTACCCATCTATGTGGTCCTCTCTGATAGTGTTTGCATGTAGCCATTGGCTAGGTGCCCTTGTGATGGACAATAAACAAAACAACTTCTCATATGAGGATTTTGGTTAACCTTAGGGATCAAGTAAATTGAGCATGAGGAGTAAAAATAGAAGGACGAGCATATGTATATGAAGCCGGGAACTCCAAAAAGGGAGTCTCTAAATAATTCAAGCTATTTCTGCTATATTGGAATGCAAGGATGAGGGGAAAATTTATATAGGAGGAGGAGTTGTGGAGGATAATTTTGGGTAGGAAGAACAATAACATGTTTTTAAAGGGAGAGTTTTTCCATACTTGTACACCCTTAGTTGATCCAAACAAGCTTGTTAAGCCATCAGTTTTACTTTCTTGTATCGTCTGCATTTTCCTCTCCATTTGTTTCTTGGTTTTGTGCAAAACAATGGGTGTGTGGGTGTGTGTGTGTGTGTGTGTGTGTACCCCCAGATTGGTCTAGCTAGTGCATAGGAGAGAGAGAGAGAGAGAGAGAGAGAGAGAGAGAGAGTTTGTGAGAGTGTGAGAAAACATCAATCAAATTGTGATTGCTTGATGGTGTCAAATCACATAACTGTGAGCCTTTGTGTAAGTGGATTTGGGTGCAATGTACATCCTAGGCTATAGAGAAGTAGTTCTGTGTATTCTATGTGTGTTTCCCCTTTCCAACATGTGCACAATAGGAGGGCTCATTATAGTTCACGCTAGTTAGAAATTTATGAAGAAAGAAGGGTAGTTTATTACAAGCCACAAAATGTGCAAAGGGGGTTTGATCACAACTAATATAGAGGATTTTAATGTAAGGTGTAGCCCCCAAGGTCATGCTGTTGTCACAAGTGACAACCAAACAAGATATTGGTTACATGTGTTATGGATGTTTGATGTTGAGAGATGCTAAAAAAGAAAAAATAAACCACACTTTTGGGGTGCAATTTCTTTGGGACTAAGAGCCAACATGAAAAAATGAGAAGGCTATTTGAGGGAAATATGCACTATTTTGCAAGAGGCATGCCAAGGGAAATATTTTTGAGCTCTCTCAAGGAGAGATGACAAAGTTTTTTGGGGAGAATTTTTCATGCTTAGAGAGATTTTGTGATATTTTTTTTGCTCTAGAAGAGATCAAAGTCTCATGGAGAGTTGATGTGAAGAGGAGAAATAAGTAAAGGGATTCTTCATGCTTGGTGGAAAGATTTGGTGATGGGAAGAGAGAGGAAGAGGAAGGAGAATGGGACCTCTATCTCTCACTCCATTAGGGAAAATTTGGACTCTCAAAGGGGCCCTATAATGAGGTTTGACTTTGCCTCTCTTGTCCAAAGTGGGCAACCCGATGAAGTACATAAACGCTTTGTCAAAACCCTATTAACCAACATATCGTTGGAAAGATCTTAGAAAATATGTTGTAAATCCCCAAACTTCGATAAATTTGGAGTTTATTTGTAGAAGTTATGGTCTCCCCATTGAAGCTGAAATGTGGGGAGAAATTCCATTTATAAGATGGAGTTGTCGCATAAAGAAATGAAATCTTCTAGAATATAAAAAATATAACAAAAGGCTATATATCAATGGATAGATCTTGATGAGTACATTCTAAACCCAAAAGGTCTGACAAGTTTTGATTTCATTTGTAAAATTTTTTACCGCGGAAAAGAGGGAGAAAGTCAAAGTCCTTATAGAGCCCATTTGAGTGTCCAAAATTTCCCTAATGCTCTCTAGTTCTTTGTCCTTCCAAGGTAAAGAAAATATCATCAAGTGAAAGCTCTATCTTGGAGAATGGGTGGATATTCTTGAACAATTTTGGGTGCTTTTGAAGGGAGGAAGGGGATTGACATGATATTTTGCTATAGGGAGATATTTCTCTCTTGTTCTCTCCCTCAATTATGAAAGATAAGGATGAAATTGGATAGGTTTTTGGCAAACCAATCTCTCTCTCAAGGAATCAAGAGGTGAAGAAAATGAGAGGATTTATCTCTCTCTCTCTCTCTCTCTAGGATCTCATAGTTCAAGAGGATGGGAGTTGGTGAGCTCTCTCTAGAAGCTACTATTTGATATTTGATTTTGGTGTGAGTTGTAAGGGTTGGATACAATATCTCTAACTAATCTACTGCCTATCAATTGATTCATGCATTGAGTGGCTTACTCTATTGAGGTGTATACTGATAGCTACATGTATGGTTAAAATGTGCTTTTCAAATATTGGGAATCATTGATTGGAATTGGTTATCAGCTGTAGCAAGCTCCACCTAAACTAATAATAGAGGATATATTTTGTTCTACCATTGAAGCTTCTTTTCCCTTATGCTCTTGCATTTATTCTTGAGCTTGAGAAAGCTCCATTTCCATAACTTCTTTCTCTTGATTTTGTTTTGCTGTCTTTTTTTCTTGTTTAGCTTTCCAAGATTTACATTGATATAGAGTACAAGAGCATATTATCTCTAAGACTATGAAGAATGTAACCTGCAAAAGTAGTAGTGGGTCCTTTTTATAGCGGTTGGACTAGATCTCTGATTCACTATCACCTACATAGTTCTCGTAGTAACTAGCCTTGGTAATCACCAGTTCAACCACTAGTCTACACTTTTTGTCTAGATATTGTTCCCACCATCTACATTTCCTTCCCCATTTTCTTTGAATTTTATACATTTCCGAATATCCTCCTTAGTGCAATATGAATTAAGGAGTGGCAGTCTATTTGACTTTTGTTTATCTGGGGCTTTCTTCCTTACAGGTCTGTAAAGAACTCATGGAGGTGCACTAGGACCCCCATGAGCACTAGATCCAAGAATCTATTTTTGGATTGAATGATAGAGAGCTTCTTGCTCCAACTGATCCTTGCACACAATCTTCATTTCCATTTCATACAGCATTAGGGTATTCCAGGTATTTGTGTCATCATCATATAATATGCTTCTACCTCTACCCAGTCTGGCTTTGGCAAGCTTATGACAGTAGGAGGCTGTAAGAATCCATTCTTTAGGAAGTGGCTGATTAATTTTGATTTGGGTCTCAAATAAGACTTCAATCATCTCTTTGATCCGGGGTCTAGAGGCTACCCAACTAGCCAGGAATTTCTCTAGAGTTTTGGATGCTTCTACTACTAGTTGAAGATCATTTTTAATCTTGATTAGCTATCTAATTTGGACGCACCACTTACATATCTTTACACAAAATTTTTGCCAAGTCTTTCTCTAGAATTTTGGATGCTTCTACTATTAGATAAAGAAGCTCATTTTTAATCTCGATTAATTATCTAATTTAGATGCACAACTTACACATCTTTATATAAAACTTTTGCAGGGTATCCTACAAGTTTTCTACCTAATCCAAGTTCTCCAATGATTCTTTAACAACATTCTTTGAAATAGTTCATTCTATGGTAGTTCTTTTATACTACCAATCCCCCAATTCATCAACTATCTTAATGTACCTTTGTTGATCAGTAGGTGCAGTGTATTTTGCATACAAAGCTTGAAATAAGCAAGGAAACTTGGCTTCTTTGGAAGGCACTGCATACATTAATAAAACTGGGGAATCACGTACAAACTCTATGAATTTCATGATGATGTGGTTCTCTTGTTGCATCATTTTTCTAGTGATTCAAACTAGATGATAACGGATTTTAAGGTTGATCTCTTGCTCCCTGAGAGACATCCTGGTCTTGGGTCCTTTGTTGTTGATGGCATTGGCTTCCAATACATCATTACCTTCTAATCAAGGAATCCCCTAGCTTTATACTGCAGTTATCATAGACTCATTCACTCTAGTTGGTTGCTTTCTCCTCACCCGATTGCTTGATTCGGTTCTCTTCTTGAGCTCCCAAAGGCTGAGGATATACTTTTTGAGTTATCCTTGCTACTAAACATTCTGGCTCTTTTGGCATTTTTTATTAGATTCTTTATAATCTTGACTGGTAGCTCTCATTGTTCTTGCCATTCATCAACTACTTTCCCTTTGCCTTTTACCTTCCATGTGGCTCTCTAATTGTTCCAACTTATTCGTTTCAACAATTTTCTTCTTCTCAGGTTCTTTTGGAATATCTTAAATGCTTACACCTTTCCTGCTAGTCACTACCCATACTGACATTGGTTCATATGTTTTTTATTTAGGCTTCTGGTTTGGTAGCTTTTGGGCATTGAGCTGCAAAATGGCCATACTTTTTGCAAGTATAGAAATTAAGGTACCTTTTGCCAAAGTTAGCTATGCTTCTACCCCGTCTAATACCACCTTGGTACTTGCCTCTACCCCCTCCAACACTCATGCTAGTATTTTTCTCTTTGGATCCACTTGCCCCATTTGTCTTTGTTGCTTTTAGATTTGTCAGTGCAATCATGGATAAGTCCTTCCCTTTCTTGAAGTGATGAATCCTGATGCCACAATTGTTCCACACATGCACATAAGCTTTACAATACATACATTGGGAACATTCATCTAATATATGGCCTGTCGACTTGCACTTCGAACACCAGGTTTGACCCTCCTTATTAAAGATGTAGTTTTGGCCGTCTCCAATATCTGTTTCAATATTTCTTCCAGCTTCTTGGTCCATGAATCTTTCTTCTTGCTTTTAGACTTTTCATCTGAGTCACTATCACATGAATCCAAAGTTGTTCTAGAATATGGCCCTTCAATCAAGGTTTTGCTATCACTGGGGTCTCTTCTTTTGTGGCTATTAGCAATCATCACAACGGACATTTGTAGCATAGCTATTTAGTACGAACATATTTCCAATACTCAAGGAAGCGACTTGAATGGGGCACAAAGACTCTTTGAGGGTGTCAACCTTAAGATGTGAACCTAGAAAACAAATCTATCTCCATCATAGAAAATATATCACTCTCAAATTTGGAAAATTTCCTATGTCCTATGTCACCACTCTCGGTCATCACGCCATTTCCGCACTCAAATGAAGTCCAAATGCATAGGGGAACTATCCTACCAAGTTTGGTTGCAATCCAACAAGGTACCAAAATCACAATCCATCATGATTAAGGTCATGAAAACTACAACATAACATACTACAAAGGTCACCCTTAGTCTAAGAACACTTTCCTATGGTTGAAATGTCAGAAAACAACCTTTAATGCACTCATATCAGTCAATTTAGGTTGCTAATGCATAGTCGCAAACCACAACAAAATTAACAATGATCACACTTAAATTAAAGAGAAGAAAACAAGGAACACAATGCAATAGCTAGAATCAAAATTGGATTACAAAAGCTAAAAAAAAATTGATTTTAATGCACGAGAGAGTAGCCGCTCTTAGTTGTATGCTTCAAGAGTTCAAAACATTTATAATGATAATGTGTCTTTTCCCACTTACAAGAATTAGGCTTTATACCTAGGGCTTCTCTTAGCTCGTGGTCAACTTTAGAAGGCTCAAACTCAAATCAGCTTTACAACTCATATTTTACATGTAATAACAAATGGAGCTCAAAATGCAGATATTAGATGCTATGAATGCAACGAGCTAGGACATTTCAGGAATGTATGTCCTAGGCGAGTCTCCACAACAAATACACCTAATCAAGCTAGAGGACGAGGCCAAATAATAAATTGTGGAGTAAGAAATGGAAGACGAGGTCGAGGGCGCGGAATGGCTGACAGAGTCAATGCTATCATAGGAGAACCAACATTGGGAGAAGAACAAGAGGAAAGAGCAACTCTACATGCAGAAATTGATAACCCAAGAGCAAGACAACAATATGCTGTCATTCAAACACCTGCAAATCACCAAGGTGAAAAATTTGAGCTTCTTATTGATTGTGGCAGTACTCATTCTTTCTTGTCACCTAAATGTTTAAGGAGGTTAGGACTTAATCAACACCCTGCAAGAAAGATGAGAGTTGAATTAGCCAATGGAAAGGAGGTGTTATCTCAGTACACTGTGGGAAAAATAGATTTCAAGTTGGGAGAATACTCTACTTCTGCTACTTTTCGAACCTTACCCATAGGAATCTATGACGGAATTCTTGGAATGGATTGGTTAGCCAATCATAATGCCAATATCCATTGTGCCCAAGGAAGTGTTACTTTTGTGGACAACCAAGGTCAAGAAGTCACTATTCAAGGCCAGAATGGACAACCAAAAGCTTACTCGGTCAAAGCTAATCGTCTTTTGAAAGGGTTACGCAAGGGTCAACAAATTTTTGTAGTCAAGCTAAACAAAGTAGAAAAATCTTCTTCCAACTCTGAACCAATGTGGCTAGAAGAATTTTCGGATGTTTTCCCCGCTAAACTTTCTGAACTACCACCACCTAGGGAGGTAGACCATGAAATCAAAATTTTTCCAAGTAATGAACCAGTCTCAAGAGCGCCGTACAAGATGTCACTTCCAGAGGCTATAGAACTCAAGGAGAAGCTCAAGCAGTTGATTGAGCAAGGGTTTATCCAACCTAGTACATCTCCATGGGGTGCACCTGTTCTCTTTCAAAAGAAAAAGGATGGCTCTCTTCGACTTTGCATAGATTATAGGGGCTTAAATCAGGTTACCATCAAGAATAAATATCCAATTCCTCGTATTGATGAGATGCTGGACAGATTACATGGAGCCAAAATATTCACAAAGATAGATCTTCAAGCTGGCTATCATCAAATTCGAATCCAGGAGGCTGATATCTCCAAAACAACTTTCAACACTCGTTATGGTCATTATGAATTTACAGTGATGTCTTTCGGACTTACGAATGCTCCTGCAACTTTCAATCGTCTGATGCACTATATCTTTAGAGAATTCTTGGATGATTTTGTCCTAGTATTCTTTGATGATATCTTAATTTATTCCAAATCAGAGGAAGAGCATGAAGGACATGTTAGGAAAGTGTTAGAGCTTTTATGCCGAAATAAGTTGTATGCAAAGAAAAGAAAATGTACCTTCTTTACCCCTAAGGTCTGTTACTTAGGGTTTATCATTTCACCCGAAGGAGTCTCTGTTGACCCTGGCAAAGTCAAAGATATTGTGGAATGGTCTCAACCCACTTCACAAACCGAAGGCAGAGGGTTCTTAGGTATCACAGGGTGGTACAGGATCTTTGTAAAGGACTATGCTCTTAAAGTTGCACCACTAACCGACTTGCTAAAAAAAGGAGCTACGATACTTTGGGAAGAAAAACACGAATCTTACTTCAAACAGCTTAAGGAGTATCTTGCTTGAGAACCTCTCTTAAAACTTCCAGACTTCACCCAAGAATTCGAGGTGATCACAGATGCTAGTAACCTTGCATTAGGAGGAGTCCTTACTCAAGAAGGAAGGCCTGTAGCTTATACTTCTCAAAAGCTTAGGATTCATGAAGTGAATTATACTACACATGATTTAGAATTTCTAGCAGTTATTCATGCTCTCAAGCTATGGAGACATTATCTATTGGGACGCAAATTCCAATTGGTAACAGATCACAAGAGCCTTAAGTGGATTTTTACCCAACCTAATCTTAACATGAGTCAGAGGAGATGGATAGAGCTCATGCACGAATATGATTTTGATATTGAATTTAGACCAGGTAAGGATAATGTTGTGGAAGATTCCCTAAGCCGTAAATCTTTTCTAGGGGCAATTTCCATGTCTAACAACCCTATTTTAGACAAGGTCTCGGATGCTGCTGTCAGAGATGCATATTACCAATTTCTTGCTAGTATCCTACGTGAAGAGGGGGTATCATCAAATCAGCCTAAAGCTCTCCATTACTCCTTAGAAGATGGGAAAATTTACTATAGGAATCGACTATGCATACCTAAGGATATTACCCTAGTAAGGAATGCTATCCTATATGAAGCACATGATGGCCCAACTTCAGGACATCCAGGTTATGCCAAAACCATCAATGCAATTTGTAGAAGTTACTATTGGCAAGGTATGAAGGGTGATGTCCTTCGCTATGTCAAGCAGTGTTTGTCTTGTCAAAGGATTAAGGCAGAGAGACTAAAGATGCCAGGTAAATTACATCCTTTAGATATTCCCCAAATGAAATGGGAATGTATTAGCATGGACTTTATCACCGGGTTTCCTTCTGTTCAAGCTGACTATGATTCAATCATGGTCATAGTCGACTTGCTTACTAAAGTGTCTCACTTAATCCCATTCAAGACAACCTTTATAGCTTCAGATACTGCTCGTCTGTTTGTGAAGGAGGTTTTCAGAATTCATGGTTTACCCAAGAGGATTGTCAGTGATCGTGATGCCAAGTTTACTTCAAAGTTTTGGGTATCATTGTTTCAAGCTATTGGAACCCAGTTATGTTTTAGTATAGCTTATCATCCTCAAACTGATGGCCAAACTGAAAGATTTAATCAAGTAATTGAAGACATCCTCAGAGCCTACTGCAATAGAGAACCTCGCAAGTGGATTCAATACCTACCCTTGGTAGAGTATGCATACAATTCCTCTACTCATAGAAGTATTGGAATGACACCTTTTAATGCTCTTTATGGTCAAGAATGTTTGTCACCTCTTAACTTTTCTGACCCCACTATAAGGGTAGAAGCCTCAAAGAAAATGCTTGAAGAAATGGAAGCTCAAACCAAAGCTATTCGAAGGGATATTCAAGCGGCTCAAGATCGACAAAAGAAGTACGCCGACTTAAAAAGATTTGATCGGATTTTCAAAGAAGGTGACAAAGTTTTCTTACGAGTAAAACCCAAAAAGAGCAATCTGTCTCTTGGAAGGTATAAGAAACTTAGCAACCGATATTGTGGACCTTACGAAATAATCAAGTTTGTAAGTGATCAAGCTTATAGACTAAAACTCCCTTCTCATCTCAACGTGCATGATGTATTTCATGTAAGTCTATTAAAACCTTATGTATATAACCCTGACCATGTCCTTGATGATGAGCAAATCATTTTACCTGCTCAAGATGTTCTATAACTCCAACCTGATACTATCCTAGAAACTTGGGAGAGAAAGCTTAGGAATAGATCCATCAAAGAACATCTTATCTTATGGAAGGATTTCCCTATAGAAGATGCTACTTGGGAAGATGAGACATCCCTTCTTAAGGATTACCCTTCACTGTTCTTCAGATGAGGGCATCTCAAATTCTAAGTTGGGGAGATTGTAAGGTCTCTACTTTCAAATTTCACACAAGTTCTATTACGCATTTAAATTTTTTTAAACCATCACTCATTATTTAATATATTCGAGTTCAAATTATGAATCGTAGGCTGAGAAAATCTAGAATTTAAAATTTACGCTACAAAATTCTGACATGTTTAGCTATATGAATCACTAATTAACTTATTGTAAAACTTATTTACTGATTGTAGAATTTTCTTTTACTATTGTAAAGTTAATATAAGCTGTAAAGTTTAACTTAAAAATGTAAAGCAAATTATCATTAAGGAAATAAATAAAATAATTATAAAGACAAGAATACACAGGGATGACAAATGAAGGCACATGGACTCACCTGAAATCACATAGGAGGGGACAAAGTGGGACACACTGTCACATGAAAAGGAGAGGCTAGTCTTGACTAATCTTAATGAGGGGGGGCTGTGTGGCCTTATCTTTTGATGATAATGACAAATTGGTCAAGCTGATGGGTACCACAAGGGTACCAAAAATGCGGGTATGATTTTTGGAAATAAAATTTTTTTTTTAAAAAAATAAAAAAATTAATTTTTTTTTGAAAAAAAAGTTGGACGTTTTCTTTTCTGCTATAAATAGAGCATCCATGCTCACACTTTAGAACATAGATATTTCCTCTATAGCGCTCACGAAGTGCTGCCACTTCTTTTAGAGAGAAGGCGTCCACAAACCACTAAGAGAGCAAAAACTCTAGTGGATTAATAAGGTGCGTATTAATTGAGCATTCAATTAACTTTAGGAATGATGTATGTGTGCTATCTCCTACTCTAATCTCTCTAATAGATTAGTAAGATTCAATTAGCTATGTGTGTGTGTGTGCTATCTCTTACTCTAATCTCTCTAATAGATTAATAAGATTCAATTAGCTATGTGTGTGTGTGCTATCTCTTACTCTAATCTCTCTAATGGATTAGTAAGATTCAATTAGTTTTAAGAAGGATATGTGTGTATGTGTGCTATCTCCTACTCTAATCTCTCTAATAGATTAGTAAGATTCAATTAGTTTTAAGAAGGATATGTGTGTATGTGTGCTATCTCTTACTCTAATCTCTCTAATAGATTAGTAAGATTCAATTAGCTATGTGTGTGTGCGTGCTATCTCTTACTCTTATTTCTCTAATAGATTAGTAAGATTCAATTAGCTATGTGTGTGTGCGTGCTATCTCTTACTCTAATTTCTCTAATAGATTAGTAAGATTCAATTAGTTTTAAGAAGGATATGTGTGTGGGTGTGTGTGTGCTATCTCTTACTCTAATTTCTCTAATAGATTAGTAAGGTTCAATGAACTTTAGAAAAGATGTGTATGTATGTTTTCTCTTACTCTAATCTCTCTAAGTATACCTACTCTCTCTAGTTAGTACATCTTCACTATCAACTTATGCATAGTTAATTGAAAGTTAATACATAAGAGAACTCATCATATTCTTATTATACATGATGAAATTCTCATTCACCAATTTTATTGTCAATTAGATTAAGTAGAATTTTGAATAATACTAAAAATTGATTTAGTTGAAGTATAGAAATTGAAGTTAGAATTGGACTAGAAACGTGAAGCATAAAAGGCATTCCTAAACTTTCACTCATAGTTTACACACTTAATTTTTGATTAATTACAATTAGCAAATATTTGATGTATAGAAATTAGATGTAGAACAACACACTAAGTGTGAATCCAAGTTGGCGAGGGTTCAAATTACAGACTCTCTTTGGAAACAAGGAGATTACTAGAGAAATTGACCAATTTAAATTTCTAAGTGTATAACATAAGTGTAGTACAAAAAAATGGCTCCAAAGCGTGCTCGAACCCAAGGCGCTAATGATCATGAAGCTGGTACAAGTAACGGTGCAACTCCTGCGGAACATGTTATGTCTCCACCAATCGGACCAATCGGAGCTATGGTACAGGTTAGTATTGCAGTTTCAAGTTATGCATCATTGCATATGCGAGACCATAGGAATATATTATTTGCCTTATGAAAAGAAAACACAGACCGAAACCATGGGGCTTAACCCCAAGAAACTCGGCGCGCATATGTTTGACAAGTAGGAAGGAATGTCTGGTTAAACTGGTTGCTATAGGAAAGAATGTTTTTCCAAAACCTTCAGTATGGTTTCTCTCAAGTCTCTCTACTTATTAGCGTTGGTATTATGTGGCAGTTGCCGAGGCGTGAGATGACGCCCAGGATAGCACCGCTGATGCCGTGGTGGGAGTACACCCAGATTAGCCCAGTTGGATACTGCAGTTTTGTTTTGTCGTGGCGTGAGGATGACGCCCAGATTGGCACCGTTGTTGCTGTGGCGGGAGTACGTCCAAATTATCACAACGAGTACTTGTCGAGCGGTACGGGACGCTTATGAGGACAAGGATTTTTATAATTAATGTATATACCGATCGGACATAATAACGCCAGTAGAGATTCTTGAGTGAGACTAATCCAAGGGTTGTTGGTTTAAAATTGGACGACTTCTTGTTTGACTATTGTTTGTAATACTATTTAATTTGAAGGGCTGTTTTAATGAACCAGTATCATAAATAAAGTAAAGGAACATGGATGTTTAAACAGTGTGGTAACAAAAGAAGGGTGAGTGTGGTGTGGAAAGTGGGAGAATGATACCCCGACGGTATCATTTTATGGACGGGTGGACCCGAGAGTCGGGTAACTTTCCAACGCTAGAATATTTTTTTAGTCATAAATCTTAAAAGAGACAAACCTTGGCGGCTGTGCTTCTGAAACATGGGGAAAAAAGCGCACAGGTTGGTCACTCTAAGATTTATACTTTTAGGTATAATTGATTATAGATATATTTTAGATAGGGTTATGGTGGTCACGCTCCGCCATAGCGAGATAGGACCAATCCTTCACTAACAGTTCATGCCCATGGCTACGTAGTAGCTAAGGCAATGTCCGTTGGTTTTTCCTTCTCAGGATTGGAGACCTATCAAAGGTACTCCGCTCCTCTCGACAAGGGACAGGGACCTTACACACTAGCGGAACCGTGATCTTCATCCTTGTCTTCTTCATCACTAGTGGTTTTTTGGAACTTGGACGGTATATCTTTGTTTTTGGGCTTTATTTCATTGTTGAGTTCTATATCTGTTTCTGTTCCCTCATTGTTTGATGCCTTCTTCTTAGAGCTTTGACCTCTTGTCTTTCTCATGCTAGGTGTAGATGAAGAATCGTGTATCACGTGGATGGCACGTTTAGATTTGTGTAGAAGGTCAAGCTAAGAATTTGATGATGCTAGTTGATCTATCATTTTGAAGGCTTGGTATGCTATTTTGGTAAGCACCGGCCCTGCGTTCATATAGGTCTTGTTCATGTCACTTCTCTTTAGATCCCATTCAACCAAATTTTCTAGAGTCATTGCCCAAATTGTAGTTCACAACCCTTTGTTCAACAAGCCCCATTTCCATGACAACTGCATTGTGCATGTTCAACTCAATATACCTTGGTGGCTTCTATACTTTTAGGGGCTAGGATATCAGTCACAGTGGCAGCTCTATCTTTGAGTATACTAGATCCTTTTATGTGAACACTACAAGAGGCTATTCATATTAGCGACGCTGAAAAAAAAAATTCCCAGCGTCGCTATGAGCGTCGCAAATTTACTTGTAAATTTGCGACGCTCATAGTGACGCTCATAGCGATGCCGGCTGGGCTAAAAAAAATAACAGAGAGCGCCCAAAAACTCAGATCTCAGATCTGAGTTTTTCGACGCACTCAAGCAAGGAGCAGGTAACGCTCTCCCTCTCTCTCTCTTTCTCTCTCTTTCTTCTCCACACACACACACACACACACACACACACACACACACACGAGGAGATGAAGGAGATCCAGGTATGCTCCTTCCCTCTCCTCACTCTCATGCTCCCTTCCCCTCTTTCTCTCTCCCTCTCTCTCTCCCTCTCTCTCTCTCTCACACACACACACACACATAGTGTTTTTGAGAGAGAGAGAGAGAGAGAGAGAGAGAGAGAGAGAGAGAGAGAGAGAGTACAAACATAAACAAAAACGCACACACACATACATAAACAAAGAATGCACACACACATTGAGAGAGGAAAAGAGAGAGAGAGCATGCATAAACAAAAAACGCACACATTGAGAGAGGAAAAGAGAGAGAGAACATGCATAAACAAAAAACGCACACATTGAGAGAGGAAAAGAGAGAGAAAACATGCATAAACAAAAAAACGCACACACATTGAGAGAGAAAGAGAGAGAAACTAATTTAACATCGTAGGAAACTAATTAAAATTAAAAGACCTAAAGATCTAGCCGACAAGGAGTTGAACTCAAGACCTATCAAGAGGGAAGTGGCATAAACAATCTATCATACTTGGCATGGGTGATAGAAAGGTTATACCATTTATCTCTTTTTATTGGCACACACATCCACACACGCGCACACACACAAGAAGAAGAGAGTCATAACGTCGTAGGAAACTATCTTAAAAGACGTTAAAGATTAGGTTAGATGTAGACTTACGTTAAATTAGATTTAGGTTTATTTAAGTTAAATTAGATTAGATTTTGGTTTATTTTTAGTTAGATTTACGTTTATTTACGCTAGATTTAGATTTACGTTATATTAGATTAGATTTAGGTCTCCATAGACTGCGATGCCTGCATGAAGCGGGTGAAGAAATCCCTCAATGGAATATAGGGTATTGCTGCCTTCACTCATGGTGGGCTCCGTCGATCCAAAAGTACTGGTGAAATGTCTTCAGAAGATAGGGAAGAAGGTGGATCTTCTGGGCGGCAAGAGTCACTACATCCCCGACAATGACCATCTAGACAACCTCTAGTCATTCAACAGCAACTTCAAAGTTAGTAACAAGAGCAAGAACGGTCCAAAGGGCCAATTGCTGTCGTCATATGTGGATGGAGATGAGGCAACGTCACCGTCGGAAGTTAGCTCTCACATCTTTAGTGATGAGAATGCCAACTCTTGCCGAGTTATGTGAAAAATTATGTGTTAAATCAGTTTTAAGGTTCTTATAATCCCTGTTAGTTTAGTTCTTTTTTTTTAATATAACATAATTTATGTTAGATTTAGATTTATGTTATATTAGATTAGACTTAGGTTTATTTAGGTTTACCCATACCCACACACACACACACACAAGAAGAAGAGAGTTTTAACGTCGTAAGAAACTATCCCAAAAGACGTTAAAGATTAGGTTAGATGTAGACTTACGTTAAATTAGATTTAGGTTTATTTTAGTTAGATTTACGTTTATTTAGATTTACGCTTATTTACGTTAGATCGAGTCCACGCAAGAATTACTTACGGTTTAGGGTTTAGAGTTAGACGAACAGTGAAAAGATGTACTGTGAAAAGATGTTAAGATGCTGTGAAGTGCTACAGCTAGAGAAGAGGCAAAGGGGTTTTGTCCACTACATGCAGTATCATGTAGACGTGGGTCTGTAGATTTCTTGTACCCACAAATATAGGTATTGACCAATAAAGACGAGATTATAACCCGGTGGTTCTGATCTCCGTGCACCTCTAGACCGAGGTGTGTGGGGATTGGACATGACTAGAGAATGTGAGGTAGAGAGAGAGAGAGAGAGAGAGAGAGAGAGAGAGAGTTGTTGCCAAATGTAACTCATCGGACTCTGACGCTGGCCAACAAGCAGCAATCTTGCAACCCAATAGACGTGTTCGCAGGCGCTTTGGTCAAGAAGCATATGTGAGGCCACAAGATGCCTCACATATGTGTGATAAAGCCCGGGACACGCTATGGCGAACCATAGATAATGAGCGCATATCTGGGATTGTCATGTGCAATCTCGGTGTTGAGAAGAAGATGACGGAAGATCTAGAGGCTAAAATCAACCGATTTTGCATGCTCCACAATCCAGTGATGCAAAAGTGGATTTCACAATATGAGGATGCAAAGCAAGAGCGACAAAGGGCACGAATCGAGTGGAGACGGGGAAGACGACCACCGATGCACTATCCGACGGGTCTGGAGAGCCTACCAACATTCATGAGCTTAAGATGGTTGCACAACCAATTAAAAAGCGCACAACAATGCGGTGACGAAGTGACTGAGGAAGAGTGGGAGTACTCTCGGGGTTGCGCGACCAAGGTAAGTTTGCAATGTACGACTAGCTAGTGACTTTATTTCTAAACGTTTGAACGGACACTCATAATCTTTGTTCGTTGTAGTATAAGTCATACACAGCAGCATGGTGTAAAGGTCGACATTTTAGGGTGGAACGGATCGTCAAAAAGCGTTTTACTCAAGATTGTGGAATCATGGCAAAATTTGAACAGTCTAGTCGACGATGTTCCTCTGATGCAGATCCTGTGGTGGTGGAACTCACTTAATTTGGCACGCTACAAGAGATTTTGAGGATCGATTACAGAGGATTTTTTGTCGACTTGTTCGACGTGCAATGGTTCAAGATAATCATGGAGGGTCGCAATGCTACTGTGCGTAGAGGAGAGTCTGGTTTTCTTGAGGTGGATTCTACTAAGAAATGGACTGACCTAAGAGACACTTTCGTACTACCCGAGCATTGTGAACAAGTAAGTATGTAAATAGTTAACATCCCCCTTTTACAAGTTATGTGCTTGAAAGCTCTCATGTAAGTTATGTGGCTCTGGCAGGTAATATTTCATCCTACAAAGTCTACATCAAATTTGTGGTACGTCATAGAGGTAGCCCCTCGTAGTGCAAGGACGTATGAAGGCTACCATGTGCCAATCACAACGGCATCAATGGAGGAGATCAGAGAAGATGCTCAATCAGAAGCCGCTACGGTGGTGCCAGACGAGCATCAAGATGCTACTACTCTATATGGGGTGCATACAGAGGATCTACAAAATGAAACAAAGGATATATGTTTAAACGGAGAGCTCTATATAGATATAGGAAGTTATGCTGAGTTATGCGAGGATGAGAGAGAGATCTCTTAAAGCCACAATATTGTATTTGAACAATTTTGCTCTGTGTTGTAAAAGCTCTGGCTCTCTAAGTACCTTCCATGGTGTATAACGCTCTTTTCTACTCGTGCTCACATCTTTTGATTGAAAATTCTGAGTTTTCGACTTGCCTCTTCTATCACTCAATTCATTGCCTCATTGTATTTATATGCGTCATTACGTCATTGTATTTAATGGTCTTTGCGTCATTGTATACTCTATTCATTCAATATTAAGTTTAAATATTCGTGTGTTTAATGCAGGTATGGATGATGAGGAGTTTCTTTCTTCTTTGTCACCGCAGCAGAGACAGTGGTACGTGGAGCGTCATCGCGCGTTGCTACTCCATCCGCATCTCCCTCTCTTTCGGAGCATTCGGTGCGCTCCGAAGCTTCGGTGTCGACGAGACGATCTTCACACTTGTCTAGACACCGACGCTCTAGTGGTGGCGTTGGCGGTTGTTGTGGGGATTCCGCCGCCGATGCCTCCACACCGCCTCGTGTTTGACGAGGCTCTTTACCCTCCCCTTCTTTGCCCGCCCCCACACCAGCCACAACATCACCATCTACGCCAGGTTTTGCGCGGCTAACTGTTCCTAGCAGCTACACACCTCTACCTACTCCGCCAGGAGCCACCCCACTCGACACTCCTCGCTTCGGGGCCCAGACGCCGGTGGAGACACCTGACGTTCGTACCCCCATCGACACGCCTCTAGAGACCCCTGTCGGGACACCCAGGTTCACGCGTCACCGGCCAGAGGGCTTGCCTTACTCCGTCGACTTCAGCGGCAGCATCATCATGGATGATGACGGCAAGAAGGTGATCTCGCGCATGCGTGGTCTTTGATCTCAGCTATTTAGACACTACTTATTAAACAAATGGAGTGAAGTACCAAGTGATTTAAAAGACAGAGTCATCAGCATACTTCATGATGAGTTTCCCGTTCCAACACGGGATCAGCGCTTCAATGAAGACCTGATGAAGATTCGAATGCGCGAATACTGCAAACACAAGCGTTCCGAAGTGCAAAAAGCAATCAAGCATGGGTGGAACAGGCCAGATTGCCTGGCCAAAGAAGATTGGAAGAATGCGAAGAAAGCAGCGCGCGAGAATCTCGACAAGTGGAAGCAACAAAAGGATGCAGCCAGAGCGCGAGTAGAGGTAGGGAGATCGCACCACTTGGGGAGCGGTGGATGGGCATCATTTGAGGCCGATTTTGTAAGTGTTTTTGCATTGCTCTTTATGTTCGATAGTTTCAGGTTTATGAGTTTTTTAATTCTAACATAATGAAATCTTTGTATGTTTTGACAGTGGTCGATGACAGGACGTGATCCCACATCGTACGAGCGCGAGTACGCAGGCAAGAAGGGCTTAAACACCCTGATGGACATTCTCAGTTCTCACGGCGGCATGGTTAGTATTAGGGTTTACTCTTTTCTATTTTTTGTATTGTTTTATAAATGTCATTATATGTTTATACTTACTGAAAGCTGTCTTATTGTCTTTTTTTGCAGAATCCAACAGATACGCTGCTTGGACGCGATGAGACGTCTGACTAGACGACATCAGTTTAGCCGTAGCTAGATAGCATTAGTTTAGGGTTTCTCATAGCTTATGTATCATGAGACGGATTTTATACGTCTTTTTGAACCATGTATATTATTACATTTGTCACCGTAGTTCATTTTGCCAATCAATTCTTTATGCCTATGATGTTGTACAATTGTCATTATTACATTTTCCAATCAATTCATGTTGCCTATGATGTGTACAATTGTCAATTTTACTCTTGTCAATTTTGCAAACAATGCGTCTTGTGGGTGACTATTTTGGGTCTATTATCTACCCTTGCACTTTTTTTTAAAAGTGAATCAAGTATAATATGGTTGATGGGTGGCAGGGCATTCAATGCCCTGTCACCAAAAAAAAATTCTCTCGGGCGTCGCTATAACCGTCGCTATTTATGGCTCTGTAGCGTTGCTATGAGCGTCGCTATAGACTTCTGTGTAAACGTCGCTATAACCGTCGCTACGAGAGCGTCGCTATGAGCGTCTCTATATAGCGACGCTTATAGCGACGCTCTTGTAGCGACGCTATTAGTGACGGTTTTAGCGACGCCAGGGGTTATAAAAACCCAGTGTATTTCCATCGCTAACAGCGTCACAAGAGCACACAACCTCTTGTAGTGGAAGTTGTGGCCTTGCTGCTTGACAAAGGCCTTGTTGTTGTTAGTAGCCTTTGTCTTGAGCAACAGATTGTGGTTGCCAAGAGGTAGATGGAGGGCTTGGTTTATAAGGTTGAAGCTGATATGAACCTTAACTATTTCCCCATCCTTGTTGGTGCGAGTGGCCTCACCATTGTACTGGATATATCTCATTAGCTCATGAGCTCTCTAGATATCTATGCCCTAAGGAGGTAATATGAAGAAAGTGTCCATCTACAAGCAAAAAAATCCCTCCAACACTTCTCTTTGTTGATGAAAATTCCATAGTTATTTTGGAAAAATGGTTGTCTTTACCTTTGTACCATCAGCCACTTGGAACCTTCCAATGAAATTTCTACATTCAAGCCGCTTGAAACTTTAGGGTCAGGCTATTCTTTGCGTTGGGGACCTGATGGCATGAATTTGGTCTAGAAAACTCTCAAGGGGTCATGGATCGTGATCCATGTTTGGGATCCTTTTAAGGTGAAACTTGGGGTACTTGTTTCTATAACATCTCCTCACACATTGGTAAAGTTATGTCAAATTTGGACTAGTTTTCCTTAAATTTCCTCAATTTCCCAAGTTATGGCCCAGTTTGGTTTGACTTTGCCATATTTGGGTTTGGTTGTCATGTTTGATCTTTGGTGGTGATCAATGTGTTTGTGATTTTGCCTTTCTGCTGATTTGGGGTTGAAGAAGTACTCAATTTCCAATTGTCTGTTCAGATTCATCTCAATTGGAGTCTATATGAATCCTCCAAGATCTCTGGCAAGGTTGATACATCTCTTAGGCATTTTTTTGGCATTCCTTGAGTTAACATAAGTTCACAAAATTCTCTTGTCTTTATACTTTGATAAAAAACACAATTTCACTAACACTTTGACAATGTTGAAATTTGACAAATAAAGAAATTTACATGACCAAAAAATGAAGTTTTGCCACATTCAACATTCATTAGCCTATACAAACAATTTGCACCCACTTTTTGACAAATCTGCTTCTGGAGGACATGGATATCCAGGTTTTGAATCCATTTTGGACCAAACTTTGAGATTAGCTTCCATGCATGTTCCCTAAGTTACTGGTACCCTTTTTCTTGAATTTGTGTCAAATGTTCCAACTATGGGTGAAAATAACCATTTGGTGATTGTAGTCCAATTTTCTCTTGATTTTCAATGACCATAAAGTCCATTTCACACCAAACTTGCAAGGCCCATTCCCCAAGGCAGGGTGAATCTAGTTGGACAAAAGAAAAATTGTATTAACAAGTTGGGGCTCATGGATTGTGATCCATGTTTTGCATATGTTTTCATCTATATCACATCAGTGTGAAGGTGCTTTCACAAGCATCATTCTACACCACCTACCTTTGCAAAATGAGGTGGGGGTCATCTATCAAGATCCATATTGCACCCCATTTGTGAACTATGATGACTTGGCCTGATTTTGCCAAGTAATTGGAGTCTATTGGTGAAAACATTATTGAATTTGGACTTCAATTGACTTCACCTTTAAGAGTTTTGCTTGATTCAATTTTTGTGATGGTTTTTGTGCACATTTGACTATACATGAGTGTTCATGCATAGATAAGGAGCATAGGTGTCAAACCTTGTGGGGTATGGGTGTCCAATGTGGCTAAAATCCAGTGGGAAACTCTAGGTCAGAATCTTTCTCTCTCTCTCTCTCTCTCTCTCTCTCTCTCTCTCTCTCTCTCTCTCTAATTGTGATTGTGACTAACTACAAATTAGGTTAAATTTGCCCTATTTGCCTATATGTGCATGGAGTTTCCCAAGTGCAATGTGCATACTTACTATACTTAACCACATTTCTCATGTCACTCCATTTGGGCTTAGATGACTCGTCAATCGGCCACCTGGCCCCATTAATTTCCCTTGATTTTGCAGTTTTGGTCTATTGTGAGTTTTTCAAATTTTGACATGTGCCAAATCCTTCTATATTTGACAAGCTGGACGCTCTTGCTTGTAGATTTGGCATTTGATTTCAAAACTTGAATTCAAATTTCTTGGCTCTATTTATTAAATTTTTATCATTAAAGAAAATAATTACTAAATTATTATTGATTGGCCAAAAATTCTGCCAAAATTATTCTTCACACTCATATGTACATACTCTCACCCTAGGCATCTCACCCATCAACATTTGTCAGTATGACTCAAAAGTATGCCTAATAAGAGCCTTATTCACTGGTACAAGCATCGCTTTGGGTTTCTTTGGTTGATTTGTTTCCATGATTTTGCTAGCAAGTTTATCTTGTGGAGGGCTTTTCAACCCCATTTTTTTTAAAAGGTTTTTGCTCATTTGTCCCCACAAATGTGGTATGATCTTTAGAAGTTCCGCAAGAGTAATGGTGCATCTTATAGGGGACGACATCAGATCATGTAGGCTTAGTGTGTTTGTCACTTGTGGAATTGGATGCCATTGAGATGGCACAACCCTCACCTTGGATTTTGTCTCATGTTCCCCTACAAAGGAAGGTAGTATTCTTAAGGCCACTTAAAATGGAAATGACCTATGAACTTTGAGAACAAAAAAAATCAAGAGAATTAGAGTGAGAATTTTTGTGAGACTGCTTTGAGAGCATAGAGGGTGAACTATATAAGTGGTAGCAACATAACCATACTACTTAATTAACTTGGCATGAAAAATACTTTTGCAAGATTGACAATAGTTGAGGCCAGATTTATGTTGAGCCGGTGCCCCCTCCAATAGGCTTTTGTAATATAGATTTTCCCATGAAGAGAGACTTTAACGTGCGTCCATCCAAAATGTATCTACCTTCTCCTACATCTTGAGATGTTGTTGGTGGTCGAACATTGCCAATCATGCTCCAAGTTTCTGGTGCTTTTGGCTCTTTGGGTGGATAGTATGTTTAACTAGACCCGTATTCACTTAGATTTTTGTAATATACAGGCACATTCATTAAGGATTGTTCCTTTGATTCCTCTATAGTGGGTGCATACCTAATGCCCACTGATCTCATTCCTAACAGAGGTGGTTGTTGCCCCAAACTAGATGTGGCCGATCCCTTGTTGTAGTAGCACTCTTTCGTGACATGATTTGTCCATTTTTTCTCAATGGTACACCACTTAGGTTGCTTAGCATGTGGCTTAGCAAATAGGCTTATCGTTTTGAGCACTTCCTCAACATGTTTCTCTTTATTTATCATAACCTTGCTCTTTTGTGCCGACTTTGTAGACTTAGCTCCACTTTGCTGTGATAATGAGTCATCATCTAAGTCTTTGTAGTCTCCTTCCTTGTTGACAGCACAACTATCTACTAGTTATAAAGCCTCCTTGGCCATTTAGTGTTGAGCTCTTCTTCATATGAAAATCCTTTTGAAGATATGCATTTCTCAATCCTTGAATAAATATCAACATGAGTTGGGACCGAGTTGGTAATTCTTTTAACCTTAAGGCTTCTTTTATAATGGATTCTTTCTCTTTTTTCTTAAACTAATGGATTTGAGAAACTGTATTATGAGCTATCCCTCTTTGAGAGAATTCCTTGATAAACTCGTCAAACACCTCCTCTATTGATTCAAAGTCTACACATTACTTCAAAGTTGCTACCACTTGGTTCAATAGAGTGGAACCAGGTGGTGGCATCCTCCTCTAGAGAAACCAAATCCTGTGAACTGTGTGGAAAATTCTAGTAATTCCTCAGCCTTATGACACACACAAATGTTACCACGTGATCCCTTGGATCCCTATTTCCGGAATATTTAACCCATTTTTGGACTTTGAGAAGGTCTGATCATCCGGTGATCCATCATTCTAAACATAGGATCTTCTACTCCTCCTCTATGAGCCCTTTTTGGCGTAGGATATGGTACATGTTCCTCCCCTAGGGGTGCTCCTAATCCGTAGTTCCTAATTGGTCTAGCAAGTGTTCGGTCCTCTTCTCAGCTCCTTTTTCTCCTTCTTGTTCTCGACGTGGTGCTTCAGTCCTGATCAGATTTAGCATTTTCATTCTACTCTCATCCTGGTATTGTTGATGGAGTGCTCGTTTTGGTGGTGCTTCTAGCCTTGGCATGGCTTGATATCCACCTTTTTTCATGTTTGTTTCTAGTGCTGCAAATTGTTTGAGCCACGCTTGAAATGATAGTGGCAATGTTTGTGAGTTTGGTTGGTTAGGCAGTGGTTGTTTATTTGATTGTGTTGTGGTTTCATAATGATCTGAGAATGGATTTGTAGACTTGCTTGGAGTTTCTATGGGATTTTGCTTCCCTAACAAAGCTTGTGCCATGAGATATGGAATTATCACTCTTCCTACATCGTCTGGGTGAATTGGCTCGTATTCTTGTCCATACTTATCGACAGAAAAAATACGGTTTCCTGTTATTGACTCATATGAAAATAGTTAAGAGAATGTTTTTATGCTTAACTCGTTCACATGGGGCTCCATGCACCAGTAGTAAGAGGTGATTCTTTCTTCCTCATGCTGGTAAGTCCCAATATTTTCATGAATCGTCACCATTCTCTCCACTCTCTTGTCATGAATGTAGCAGGCTCCAGCAAGTGTGAGTTTAAGAGGCATTTCTTGAGTCTCCATAACCATATTTGCTTTTGATATGGTGTCTCCATATCGATTGTAATTTTTTGAGTCTTTGACAATGAGATAGTGGTTTCCCTCCTCATTGCAAATCCTATCACCATCATCGGTTACCATGATTATTGCTTATCCTCTTGTTAGCCGTTCTTCAATACAAATGCATTGACTTTCTCAAACATCAATATACATCAAGGCCCCATGGGCATTGGTTCCTTTAAGAAAAATTGCAATGTATTTTGGCATGTTTAAGGGTTTTTGATAGGTGCTACCTCCCATGGTCTCTTGCTGTTGGAAACCTCTCAATTGTTGGTTAGCCATCCACTAATATGATCCTTTGAAAGAAGTATTAGTATCACTACCCTCTTCTATAATTGGTGCTAGGGGATCAATCCTTACTTGGTTTACAATTTCTTCTATTGACACTAAGCTAGCTTGATCTCATACCACTCTCTGTTCTCTTTGAATACACCTTCTAGATCTCAAATTCATTAAATTCTTCACACAAACAACTATCAACCCAAACCTCTTACCTTAGAAGTATGATTGTGGTTGTTCCTTTGTCTTGGTTTGCTTCCATGTCACTTTTCAACTTGCAAGGTTCCTTGCACCTCCAAAAGATCACCAATTTGCAAGATTTTTGGTTCTAACTATTTGTACAAAACTTTGACTTTGCAATTCTTTGTCAAATTAGTAATCCTCACTTATTAATGTATATAAAGACGAGATCCTTATATGAGTTCCAAGCCCTATCTGATAAGACAATTCGAAAACTAGGATCATAGGAAACACTTTTGGAGCAGAAAATTCTCAATTTGAGCCCTAAAACTGGTAGACATCATTCATGTATGATGTCTAGCTTATCATAATCGACTCAAACTTGAACCATGCACTCTCCTTGATGTTCTTAGTCCAAATCTAGGCTCACTTTGAAGTTGTAACCCCTATAGGTAGGTCAATCTCTCCTATGTAGGACTTGGTCACTTCCAGCTTCACTAGACGTCTTTAACTAAGCCAAAAAGGATCCAAATTAGGTGAAACTTGATCCTTATGATTGCTTTGGGGTGTTAAGAACCTTGATAATCTCTATTGTCAGTTTTGGTCTCTAAATATGCCCTTGAGACATCATATGTGTATGATGTCTATCTGGCCAAAATGAGGTGAATTTCACTCCAGAGACCCTTTACCACACAAGCAACTCACTCAAACTTGCAAAATGCACTTTCAACACCTTTGTGCTAGATATGATTAAATCTTAGCATTCACCTTGCTAAAATCCAAACCTTGGTATGTACAAGCCTTAAATTGCTTCAATTTCAATGGGACTTGGCCTATTTACTCCTTATATGCTCTTAATCAAAATGGCTCACGAAAATGTGCCTTTTAACCCAAAATATGGTCTCCTAGACATCATACACGTATGATGTCTAGGTTGTCATAATGAAGTTTTGTTTATTTTTCATGTGCCCCTTGATGTGTACATCATGTACAAGTGCTCACAAAAAAAATGGATATAAAATTGCACCTTATTACTATTTTTTACCAAGGAACTTCTTGATAATAGTAAAAATCTCTTAATACCTCAGTCTATTTGTCCAAATGAGATGAAACTTGGTGTATGTGCTCTATACAATATGCAGACTATGGGTATCAAGTCAAAAGGCGAGTTTGATAGCCAGATCTATCCTTGAGACATCATACGTGTATGATATTTGTTGGTGAGTTTTTGTCCAGAACTCATGCACAGGTACCCCTAAGTCATCAGTACTGCTTTCCAAGCACTTTTATCAATTTTCCATGCAAAAATATGCATCATAATCACAAGTTTCCTTTTTTTACGATGTTCACAGGCGACTTTTGTCTTTTGGGGACCAGATGTTGGTCAAAACTCTAGTCTCAAGGTGTACCTAGGGTAAAACACCCCTTTAGAACACTCTAGTGCATTTTGTTTTGGAAAATTTGGTCTCCTGCTAGTCTCTAAGACATCATACGTGTATGATATTTGTAGATGAGTTTTTGCAGTTTTTCCATCCAAATCTCTTGCATATGTGTTCTTTTATAGCCATCATCACTCAACCATGCATAAATGTCTACTAAAACTTATTTATTGCATGTTATCCCTAAAAATCAATTTTTCAAAGATTACAAGTGAAAACAAGCATACAAGCAAATAACTTGATGATGGATAGCTCTAGGTCACAATCACATGTCCTATCTACAACTACTCTTACTCATCATGTGGGGTTTTTTAATTTTGGGTAGAAGACTTTTTCCTGCCACACATGGACTAGTAAACACTTCACACCACCACAACTATACCAAACTAACTAAACCTATCTACTACGAAAGACTCAAGCGAAACACACGCTCCCTAGAACCTCTTAGATCCTATCTAGAGTAAAATAACAAGACTCCGATAAAACAAAGGAACTTTTACCTCTAAGTAATAGTCTACGATCTTCTACCTAGGGCTCTCATTCCTGGCAATAGTGCCAATTTTTTTAGGTAGATACACTGCTTGCAGCATGGGTTGCATTTATTCGATCAAATAATGCAATTTATATCCAATAAATCGTCATTATTCACATATTCTCATAAAATACGTGGTATTTTTGAATAATTTATAATCTATCAATCAATAGTTTTTTGATCGATAGTCTCTTGATCGATTATCTATCGATCAATACACTAGATTTATATTAAAAAAAAATGCACGTCCCTATTTGATACATTTTTGATTGATTTCGATTGTGGAGCTCTCTAATTTTCTACAGCTCACACACACTCTCTACCTCATACTCTTGAGCAGGTCAGCTTCACATACTGGTAAGCATCTTTTCTCTTCGCATTCGTGTTTTTATAAAAAAATAATTTAAATTTTATTTTCACGTGATTATATTACTATATGTGTCTTTGATACGCCTTCGGGCCCTCTTAATCACATAACAATTTAAAATTTGGGATATAGAAATTACTATGGCTTGTCTGATTTTATATCTTACTTCCATGGTAATGTAGAAAACATTGACTCTTGTTCTGATATGCTTTGCAGTACTCTTACTTGACTCAATGTTTTAGGAATTTATATAACACCATACATTGTTTTGATATGCTTGTTGGCACTCATACTTTGTACGGTGTTTTAGGAGACCATTAGATAGCATGCGCAGTTTTTTGATATGTCTCATGACAATCTTACTTTGTACAATGCTTTAGGTAAAATAAGCTCCAATGAAATGTGAGCTTACAAAAAATCATATTTCTTCCTGCGTCTAAGCCTTGGTTCTTACAATGGAAGAAGTTACTCCTAGACACGATCTGTGCAAATAAATTTTTTATCTAGTGAGTCTTTAAGCTATACACTTTTCAATACACGTATCATGGACCACATGATTCGTAGATCTACATTGTAGAAATCTGTATAATGAGAAAAATGTAATCTTTAAACTACTCCCCACGTGACAATCTTTGGTTCTTACAAGGGGAGGAGTTTCTCTCGGACATAATTTGTGAATAAAACCATTATCTAATGAGCTACTGATTTTTATAGTGTAATCGATCTCGGCGTCTAGATCGAACGTTTATCCTTTGCTCTTACAACGGGAATAAAATCCCTATGTCTGGTGCTTAGGACTTGCTTAGATCCTTACAATGAGAGGGATACACACATGACACCACACTTTACATTAATCTTTGTAATTTGTAAAATAATGCGTATTTGTATCACTTCGTCACGTTCCTATTGATAACATCTCATACATGCGAGCTTTTTCATTCAAAAAATCATAACATATTTTTTTATGATATGAAAAATAAAATTATCATCATGCATAGTCGTGTGGACGTTCTTGTTTATGTTAATCATAAATTACATTCATGTGGACCTGAGGTTTAGGGTTTAAAGTGATTGCTTCATGGTTGTGTTGCAAAGAATGACTAGAATCATGTGTTCTATTACATGTCACTTATACTGGTGAGAAGTTATGATTTTATTTTTTTTTTAAAGCTTCTACGCACATCATGGGTACTACATGCAATATAACAAAAGTTGAGCGCAAATATGTCAAAGAATTTGTATGCACTCATCTTTATGGATTACTAAGTGCTTGCCTCCAGGAAATCGTGCAAGATTCCTCATACAAATTCTTTTTGGATGAGTTATGTAGTGCTACGTATGTAGCACTAGTTGCAAAATTATTGGTGCTTCAGGTGGGATTGAAGTCCTTACAGGTGGTCAGTTGGGCCACGACGTGAGTCGAATCATACAACAAGTTTGCAGAGTTGCAGAAACCCTTGACAAGCAAATTAAAGGGAAATCTGGCTTCACGGACCGCATGAAGGAAGTAGAGGTACTCTATAGAAGCATGAAGCAACAGGGAAAGAGAGCACGCATAGAAGAGCCCAAGGATGTACCCAAAGTGCCTGCCGCCTTAGAGGTACCAATCTCTAGTAATGATCCAATGCCGCCCAACATGGGAAGTTTAGAACCATGCAACCTCGTCATCATGCACATGGCTTGCATTGAATTTCCACAAATGGCAAGCATTGGGAAAGGTAGATACGGCATGGTCACGAAGGTGAAAGTCAATCATGAAACCTTCACAGATGAATTTTACGTCGGCAAGCTAATCAAGGGTGATGGCCAGAAGAGTGCCAATGACATAGCGCTGCATGAGGCCACAATTATGAATATCACTCATAGTGGAATCATTGTTTCTCTGGGATTGGCAAGACATGCCACGTGAGCTCCCACCCTCATCTTCAAGATGTTGAAAGGTGGAAAACTCAACCATTGGCTAGAGAGACTCCAAAAGGAGGGGAAGAATGTGGCCATGAGAAAGGGTTTCAAAGACGTCGAGGGGACCGTTGAAGCCTTCAAGCATAATATATGGCCTATCATTAATGGATTGTTCCAAACCTTCATCTTTTTGCACCCAAATAACATCACTCACAATGATGTATATGGGAGTAATATCTTGCTGCATTTTGGTTGGGCTAGAGTATATGTGGGCGTGTGTGATTGGGGTAGTACAACCTTGTTCCACACAGAGAACACATTTTCAAAGTCTCTAGATCTTCTCCCATCGACAAGGGAAGCGTGGAGCAAGCGATATTGGTGGGTGGCTCCTGAATGTATATCCACAAATCCTCCAGTCTACATGCGCATCCAAGATATCTACTCCCTTTGTAAATACATTCAAGAACTCCTTAAATATTTACCTAACGATGATGACACTAATTATATCGCTTTCCTCAAATGCTCTCAGGAAGTCTTGTGCACTTTTGTATCTACCAATCCCACCCAGTGCAAGTCCTCACATGATCTCCTCAGTATGTTACAAGGCATTAAGTTGTTGGTCGTACACTCCCAGATAGTGCAGGCTTGAGGCCATCCAATGATTGAAGAGCATAAGCTCAATAACAACCAAGTGAATCCTACTCCATACCTTAAACCTCACTTGGAAGTAAGATAATCATCTCATAACAACCAAGAGGCACTAAGTGTACCTATTTATGCAACCAAGTGAATCCTACTTCATACCTTAAACCTCACTTGGAAGTAGGATAATCATCTCATAACAACCAAGAGGCACTAGGTGGACCTATTCTATGAATATATGGAGGTAAGAACATTTGTTCATGACAACCAAAAGACCCTACATGTATGTGTATATGTTCCAAAATATATAAATTAACACTACATCTGTGCACATATTATAGCTATGATAGATTTTAACCATCAAATATCACTTTTAGTATCTAATCTAAAACAAATAGAGCTAAGAGTATAGCTTCTAATGTTTAGAATTATACATTCGCACTATAGCTAAAATAGTAGCCTCTAATGCCTACAACTATTTATTTATCTATTATAAAACAGTAGAGCTAAAAGTATAGTCTCTACTGCTTATAGTAATTTAGTTATACTAAAACAATAGAGTTAAAGAATAAATTCTATCGTTTAGAATTATACTTGATTCAAATCTATATATCTTTTCTTTTTTTTAAAAAAAAAATTAAGTTGACAACTCAACTTTTCTATGTTGAAGGTAACCTGACACTTTGGTGAAGGGAATTTTAGTTAAAACACGTTGGGCTTTATATACTACTACAATATCGATCAAAACCATATCGATCAATTCATATTATCGATCAAAAGCCTATCGATCAATTTTTGATCAATCGATAGGCTTTTGATCGATATGTAAGTAGTAAAACGTTATTTTGAATAAAGCTGACATGGCAGCAAATAATATGTGCAATAAATCTTTGGAGTGTAATAATCGACCATTATTCATGAATAAAACGAATGTCAAATAAGGAATCATGCAACCCAGCTTGCAGCTACTAGCATAGTGAGAACTAGGCCAACAAACAAGATGGTAATCAAGGATGGATCTTGACCCGTAGGCGCATGGAAACAAATAGATGGGTTTTAATCATCTACTCGGCCTTCTAGAGACAATCACTACCAAGGAAAATCAACTCAAAGCACGCTATATATGCACAATTTCTACCTTACATATGATGGATATGCTCTTTGAAACATGACCTAATGTTGTTGAATCATCATAAAACTCAAGGAGTAACCTCTACACACCTAGACCTAAGTTACTGCCTATGAACACTTGGTGTGGAGAACCCGTATGAAGACATGCCAAAAATTACAAGCTATCGATGCTCAACGTGTTTAGGCCTAATGTGTAGCTCCACTTTCCATGAACGCAATGACATATAGAAATCACAAAATGGATACACGGTTAGGGAGAAACTCATTTTGGAGCTCGTGGGAGAGCTCTTTGCAAGGACACCGGAATCGTGCAAGCTTGGTGTTGAAGTGTAGCTCTTGTCGTTGCTAAGACGAGGGTGTAGTCTCCTTTGCAATGTAGCTATCGGAGTGTGCATAGAGAGAAGAAGAAGACCTCATTTACTCTCTCACAGAAAGAACATTCACTACATGCTTAGTTGAGCTTAAAAGATGATTAATTCAAAAGTTCCTTTAGGGTTGTAAAAACTGGCTTTTATACCTTAGCCTTGGAGGTTTTAATTTATCAGAATTACCTCCTACTTTCTACCATGGGTTTATCTTATCCGCATCTTTAATATATTACAATCTACAAACTCGAATGAGTCCCAAAAAATAATTACAATGGAGTTCATCAAATTAAATTATACAAAAATGGGATTTCCAGTGTTTAGCCATCAATAGGCACCCAAAACTCAAATAATAAATTAAAGACCAAACTTCACAAGAAGGGGCGTCGTGGAGTTTGGGGCTATGATTTTAGGCCATTCAACTGCAAGATTCTCTATCCTTATCTCTTAGACTATGCTAAATCATGTTGTGTACCGTGTAATTATGTCTACATCTCCTACAATCTCTTACACTCTATCTTTGTCAAATCTATTCTCTTTGTGTGTGTGTGTGTGTGTATGTGTGTGTGTGTGTGTGTATGTGTGTGTGTTTTTTGTCTAGTCTAGGTGTGTTTGTTGTCTATTCTCTTTGTGTGTGTGTGTGTGTTTGTTGTCTAGTCTAGGTGTGTGTGTACTTGGATTTGGGAAGAAGGTGACATGCTGATGGTGATGTCTGTGAGGAATTTTTTAATTGTCTAAGCAACTGGTCTTTCCTTCTCCCAATAGTATCTACAGGTTCATTCCACCCGATCTCAAGACAAATACAATCTCCAGCTTTGTGAAAAATTTCTTTAGTTAACCTTCCCTTGGTAGTTAGCTCTATTATAGATGGCCAAACATCTTCATTGTCCTCATTCACACCTGACCTGACTAGTCTTCCAGCCAAATGTTGCTGCTTTATTTATTGAGATGGAATGAATGATTGCCATGTCCTCATCTCTCCTTTATTTTTCATCTCTCCTTTACCAAAGCTAGTTTCCAAGGGCTCTCTTGTTTCACTAAGATGTACCTTTCCATTTTTAAAGAAGACAATATCTTTTCTCAAGGCATCTTTGAATCTTTCAGAGTCCCTTATTGGATGGTCTTAGCTCTCACACCATATGCAACTATTTACAAACCACTCTTTGTTTTGAGGTCTTTGACTTGACAATGTCCAAACGTTTTCTCTTTTCCTTCAAGACTTGATAGATTTAATTTTAGGTCACATATTCCCTTCACAAGTTCTTCAAGCATAGATCCATCATCCTGAAACTACAATAGTAGGTTTCGGCTGTCTTTCAAAAATACAAAAAATTGGAGTACCATTTCTTACCACCATCTTGTCTCTTCTGTACTGTCTTTTTGCCAATAGGGAGGGACTGCACTACACATAGATTGAGCAACCATAAAGCGAAATTGCACCAAAGGGGAAAATTGAACGTTTTTTTCACTAAAATCATTACTGTCTCTTTCCCATGCAATAGGAGCTGATGTGTCAATGATTGGGCCATTTTTCCAATTTGGACCAAAACTAGGTTATTTTCAAGTCACTTTTTACACAAAAAAGACCATTTTTTATGTGAAAATTTCCAAACGGAGTCAATTAAACCCCAAAATTCTTGTATGCAATTTTATAACGATGCCCATTAGCTGCTATTTTCAATAATTTTTCCTAAATCAATCTTTGTAGGTGAGATGAGTATGTCACCATGAATCACTTGGAATATGTACATCACAAGACCATATTAGGCATCTTATATCAAGTAGGAAAATATGCAACAATGCCACATCCAGGGCCACAACTCTCGAGATAGGTATGTACATGATAGAGACTATAGTAGCCGCTTTAGCATATATCATAATATGTACATGATTACTTTTATTACCTTGCATCCAAAAGTGTCAAAATTGAGCTGAATGTTATTATTTCACGTTGTATACGTATCGTAGCATGACAGCATTTTGATGCTTTTCTCTCTTGAGAGGAAGCTGTGTACTCACACATTTTTCTCACTGCCTCCTCAATCTAGCGCTTAAAGAGAGAGCATACTAGTGACAAAGAGATTCTTAGGATCTAGTTAGTGTAATTTGTGAGCTTTGTCATAGAATATTGAAGTATGAGTCAAGGAGAGGAAAGGTGGAATTATCCCACATGTACTGGTGCTAGGTTATAGAGCTAATTAAAGCTAGGTCATTTCATGAATAATAAAACACAAGTCTTTTTTGCATTACATTTCTCTTCTTTATGGTGAGCTTGTGATGGCTTAGCAACAACTCGAGATCTTGTTTATGAGTCTAAGTTAATTCATCTTGGAACCTAGTTTGCTTCTCTGCCAAATTTGTGTCCCTTTCCCTCACAAACTTAAAAATAGTTTTTCATTCTAGTTTGTGACCTTGGCCTCATACACACTCACTTTTGTGCATGATGTTTATCTTTCATCCACCCTAGCTAGCCGATCACATTTCCATCAAGTGGTATCAAAGTTCTAGGTCATGCTAGCGAGGTTTTGTTACTATACATTTGCATGTTAGTATGATTGATATTTATTAATCATAATTATCTATATCTACTAATTTTTATCTTCTATTGCATGCCTAATTAGTACTCCATTGGCTAGCATGATCATCTTCTTGAGTTAAAGACTCTTATGCCACTACTCACTCGATAATTGGAATTTTAATTAGCATTAGAGTTCATTATTTTTCCATTAGGAACTTGCATTTACATTCAATAGTTGCTCCTCATTTTAGCAAAATTGGCATTTGCGATTGGTGTTTGTGTAGCCCCATTCCAGAGCTTCCCATCAAGCCTACCCATGCAAAAATCGCCCTTCATTTGCCTATTCTTGCTTGATTAATTTTTATCTCTTACACACTGAGGCTCTTTGGAATTGCTACAGTAGAAGGCCAACTTTTGTGTGTGTGTGTGTGTGTGTGTATGTGTGTGTGTGTGTGTGTGTGTGTGGTTTTTGAGCTTTCAATGCTCACCTAAAGCACACGAACTCTTTTTTTTTAGCACACTTTTAAAGTGTTGTCAAGTGGTTGAAGTTTACTAGGAAGTTTAACTCTCTCAGATTAAATCCTTTGGTATGTCAAGCATTGGCAAACATACCACATCACATCTTCCTTTTGCCCAATCCAATAGAAACTTTTGTATACAGAATTAAGAGCCTTCGCATACCCTGGGTGTCCTAAAGTAGGGCTATTGTGTGCCTCAAATAAGATAGCATTCTTTAAGTTAGTGTCCTTTGGTAAACATCACCTACCTTTGTAATAGAGACAAGGTCCATCATATGAGAAGTGAAGGATTGAAGGTATATTCCTTGATTCTCCAGATTAAACAAGGTTAATCTACCTTTGATACTCTGGATAATGATGCAAATTACTTAATATTTTCAATGATCCGGTTGTTGGGTACAGATATGAGGCTCAGAAAGGGCTTTTGACTGAGAAAATTTGCAACCATGTTTCCTTTTTGTGGGACAATAGATATTGTCAAATTCATACTCTTGCAAAATTTCTACCCATCACCTTTGTTGCCTATTCAAGGTTTCTTGGGTGAAGATCCACTTTAAGCTCTTATGGTTCATTATAAGTCAAAACTTTCTTACCAATAAGTAGTGTCTTTATAGTCTCAGAGCATGAATGGCTACCAATAGTTCAAGGTCATGAGCTGGGTAGTTCTTCTCATAAATCTAAATCTTAAGTGAGGTGAAATCTATTGGTCTCCCTTCCTAAACTAATACTCCTCCAGCTGCTATTTCACTACCATCACTGAGACGAATTCAAAGGCCTAACTGAAATTTGGTAGCCTTATGCACGATGATGTAGTCACACACTACTTAAGTTGGTCAAACCTTTCCCGGTGTAATGGTTCCCAACTTATTTTCACTCCTTTCTTTAGAAGGTCGGTCAAGGGTGAAGCGATCACCGCATAATCCTTTATAAAGATTCTATATTAGCCTATGATTCCCAAGAATCCTCTAAGCCCACTTGCATTAGATGTTTGTCACCATTCAACAATGTCTCATACTTTAGCATGCTCTACTAAGATTCCTTCATGCAAAACAATAAATCCCAAATACTCAATCCTTGGAGTGTCTTTATATATAGTTTGTGTTCTTCAAGAGTGTCTAACACCTTCCTCATATGGTCTTCATGTTCTTCTTCATCCTTTGAGTAGATTAGAATATCAACAAAGAATACAGGAACAAAATTGTCTAGGCAAGGTCTAAAAATATATTGTATCAATCTATTGAATGTAGCCGGAGTATTTGTCAAACCAAATGACATTACTATAAATTCAAAATGGCCATATGGGTGTTGAAAACTGTCTTTGAACTATCTAGTTCCTTTATTCTTATTTGGTAATAGCCAGATCTTTGATCTATCTTTGAGAAGATCTTGGAACCATGTAGCCTATAATCCAACAATTCATTGATTTGTGGTATAGGATAGTTGTCCTTAACTGTTACTTGGTTTAGTCCTTTGTAATCAATGCATAATTGTACAGTACCAACTTTCTTCTTTTGAAAGAGTAATTGTGCTCCCAGACTTGATTTACTCGGTGTAATAAATCCCTGTCTTATAAGTTGATGAAGCTTCTCCTTCAATTCAATGGCCTCTGGTAGCACCATTTTATAAGGTCTCTTTGACACTAGCTCACTTCCTGGGAGAATCTCTATATTTTTTTCTATTTCTTGAATAGGAGAAAGAGAGGTGAGATCTTCAGGAAAGACATTTGAAGATTCATGAAGCCAAGAGGGGGTTTTTACCGCTTGATTTTGGATCGACCTTATTAAGCTTGAGCACAAATATTTTTTGTCTAGATCTCATATCTTTGAGTAGATGGTTTACTTTAACTAATTGAATACTTGGAATCCCATTCTTTCTCTGTACTTTGACTTGCTTTTCTTGACTATCTCTAAAGCTCAAACTACCTTGGCCATAATGGATGCTAGTCTGGTTTCTATATAACCAATGCATCTTAAGAATCGCTTCATACATACCAGCTCTGGTAGGTTTCTAAAGCAAGCTTAAGTAGCATGTCCTCCTAGTTTAAAATCAAGGGTTCGCATAGACTGTCATGCTACCATGGTTTTCCTACTAGCCAATTCTATTGTCATGGGTTTAGCTTGGTTTTTATTTAGTGTTGAGGGATATGTTTTTTAAATGTGATTCAGGAAGGCGCGAGGCCTCTTGCTATGAGAGGTGTGTGAGATAAAGAACAACAGACACTAATAGCTCCAACAATCACCATGATCATCAACAAATTGAGTAAAGCATTGAATACAACTTAATCATTAATATCCAAAGTGGGCCATTAACGACACCATCACTTGGACTAACTAAAAACTTAGGAGTTTAAGCCCCCTTTACAAAGATTAAGTGGGCCCTTAACGACTCCATGAATTAACAACATGATTAACCAATTTTAAGATGAAGACAATGATAGAGATCTCCTCCATGTTGTTCTCCTTGATTCAATTACCTTCAATAAGATTCTAATTTCTCCTCTGATTGACTTTCTCTTACCTCATTCTGTATATTCCCCTGGTGTTTCCTCTTTTTGAGCTTGAGCTCGAGAGAAATTCCTTCCTGTTTTTTCTTGCTTACCAGTGTATTCCAAGCAAGAGAGAGCAAGATATCTTTGGATGCACTTTCTCCTTGTTGATTGAGAAATATTGAAAGGGGGGAGAGAGAGAGAGAGAGAGAGATAGAGAGAGAGAGAGAGAGAGAGAGAGAGAGAGAGACTTCTTCAAGAGAGAGAGAGAAACGTCCTTGCCTTAGTAGAGAGAGGTAAAGGGGGATTTCTCATCCTTAGTCAGAGAGAAATTCTTGCCCTATCCACCCTCGTGCTCAACTCCTCTTCTTCTCTTCCAGACCTCATGCAACCTGTCTTCCGAGAGAGAACTTAGTCCTATGAGCTTTCTCCTATTATTCATCATGCATCAACTCCTTCCTCCTTCTCTCCTTTTTTTCTGCTTCAATCCCTTCTCTTTGTTTATTCTCCTCCCTTTAAGCCAAAAATAACTTCACTTTTTATACCCCTTGAGGCTCGTTTGCTTAAGCCTCTTTCAAAGATTCTTCTACCCTGCACATCTTAGGTTCCAAACTAGTCTTCCCATATATGACATGCATATTGCACACATCTGGTGTAGACTAGTCTTCAAGTTTTTCACCCTCATTTAGGTATCTTTGGACTTCCATAGCACAAAGTTCAGCATACATATTGAAAAGATAATCTAATGCCCTGTCCATATCATTGGCACAATGCAACAAATAATATGTAACACCAAGAGATTGCACTTCAGTATGCACCCCCTTTGAAATATGCATCATCAAGTTCATGATCATTTTTCCATAATGTGAGCCCTCTATCACAAAATCTTGATAAATAAGGAGTCTGCACCCCCTCTAAATTATCACTTTGAAAATCTTCAAGAACATAATCTTGCACATTCAAGCCCTCAAAATTTGGTGTATCCAAACCTTGTAAATCTAGCATACCCAACTCCATGGTCTTGAGGCTCTCGGTGCAGGTAAATTTCAAAGTGTTCAATGTGATATGCTTGAATAGAAAAGGTTGAACAAAGAACCCAACGACTTGTATACATTAGGAAAAGTTTGGACTCAAAAATGGGCCTTGTAAGAATTGTTGATGTGACATATCTTTCAAAAAGTGGGGATCGGTAAATTTTTTGCAAATAAGATCCAAACTTGTCGGAGGTTGGATATTCGGAATCTACTCTTCAAATGCTATCTATTGATATATAGCATGCATGTATCGGACATTGCCTTCATGTAGATCTAGAAAAAGGTGATTTTAGATTACCGCCCGTAACGGTAACAAATCCTGACTAATTGAAAAAAAATGGCATAACTTTCATAGAAGTCATCCAAAATTTTCGGACCTTGGCTCTTTAGAATCCATTTTTCAAGAACTTTCCAATGATAGGTCATATCATGGGGTTCTAAGCAATATTTAGAAGGGTCTACCATGTTGCTTTCTTTTGTACAACTTTGATGATGTGGCACTCTTAAAAGGCCCAAAAATGAGTTCAAAATGTTCCTAATGTAACCATGTATTTGGTGGATCAATATTTACATGAGGTTCAAAAATCTTGTCGAGAATGCGAAACCCTTTTTGGAAGTACTACAAAACAAATAGGATAATAATGTCGAGCAATGTATTCATGCATTCAATTCCAAGAATAGTGCAAACTATTGGGAACCAAACCTTAAACCTAAGGCTTTAATACCAATTGTGAGGTCCCCAATTGGGAAGATTGGGGCGACTTGATAGTTAGCCTTCCTTTAATCTCAAGTTCCATTGACGACACCCTACTCTGATTCCACAAAGCAAGGATACAAGAAACAGAAGAGAAGAAGACCCCTATCTATCAGGATCGTGGTTGTAAGGGTCATACACAACAAGCCAAGTCGATAACAAATAGGGTTTCTTTCTTAATTTTGGGCACAGGTTCTTTCATAAAGACAATCAAACATCAACAAAATAATTCTTTCTCAAACAAGGCCTAATGAAGACAATCCTATACTTCAGCAAAAAATGAATCTTTCAATTTTTCTTTAAGAGTTTTCCACTATCCGTGGCCTTTATCTGTCTAACCAATATATCCTTTGCAAATGATCTACTTAATGCTAACAACAAAATGCACAAAATTCCCCAATTGCTAACTACAAGGGGGCATCTCGCTAACTGTAAGGCATCTTGCTAATAACCACAAGGCATCTTACTGACCACAAGGGAAAAAGAGATAGTCAATAACCTCAACTCATTCTCCACTAACTGCGAAATTATCTTGCTATAATTGCAAGTTCCATCTGGTAACAAGAAACAAGATATTCTTTTAGCAAAAAAAAGTTAAAATGATTTCTCAAACATGACTAACTAACTCCTAACATCAAACAATGACAATTTATCAACCATCAAAGAGTTCCTTCACTACTCTATGAAATCATATGCTTATTTCTTGTGATATAATAACATTTTTTGGACAATTTAAGGGAATTCCTAAGCTTGACTTACCGGGTGAGCATGTATAGCAATGTAGAATTATGAATTCATCTTATCAGATAGCAACATGTTCGAGTACCTTCCATGTTGGAGGTTGGGTGGCTTTGACTTCTTTCACAATGGATACCTCTACTTGCACTATGATTGGAGTAGTTGATACCATCCTTTGTACCTTCCTTGGAGGTGGAACGATTGGAGCATCCTTGGAGCTTTGAGTCACTCACTTTGTGGCCATCATCATAAAAGATCAGAGGAAAAGAGAGAAAGAGAGCTTTAGAAATCCGAGGGACAACACAATGGCGGCAAAAAAGGATTTGGAGTTGGATACAGAGATGGGTTGAGCGTGAGGGAGAGAGATTGAGGGTGAGAGATTTAGGGTAGAGAATATTCCTCCAGCATCAAGGCAAAGGAGCTTCCACTTCTGAGAACTTATGTGTTTGTGTTAAAAGTGAAGGGAGAGAGTGCTTGATAGGCTCTCAAGAGCCAAAAGACAAAGCTAAGAATAGCAAAAAGCCAAGAGATAAGTTTGTGCATGTTAGCGATTTGTTTTTTGCACGCATGCATCCTGGTGCATGCTTTTGAGACTCTATTTTGAAGAGAACTTGTCTAATTTGAGAAAAATAAAAAAGAAAGCTCTAATCTTGACTTATTTCTCAAAAAACACTCTTTCTTTATTAGGAGAAGCTTGTCTAATTTGGAAACGAATCTCTAATCTTGACTTACTTCTCTAAAAACACTCTTTATTTCCTAAAAATACTCTTTCTTTCCTAAGAAAACTCTTTCTTTCTTAAAAATACTCCATCTTTCCTGAAACTTAGCCTAAAATTTCTCCTTCTTTCTTAAGGGTCAACTCTCATCTTTACTTATAGGGTTAAGGCTTAAATTTACCATAGAAACCTATTGCTCCCACCTAAGTTAGAGCCATAATGAATAGTCTAGGACTTTTCTATAGGGGGTCTAAGCGATAAACACTCAGCCAAAGCTATGAAGACTACCTTGTACTCCGCCTCGCAACTAGAAATGGCCATAGTAAGTTGCTTCTTGCTCAACCATGATATGCGTGAATCGTCAAGCATGAAATAGAATCCACTTGTAGATACTTGTATATCATAACAACCAGGAAAATTTGAGTCCAAAACAACATGAAATTCTAGAGACAATATTCCCTACTTGGGATTAAAACACCCAAGATATAAACCGCCATGCAAGTAGCAAAAGATTGTTTTAACACCTTGTGAATGCTTAGACCATGGGCCATGCATAAATTTAATGACATGTGAGATTGCAATCTAATTATCGAACCTCATATTGCATACATAGATAATGCATCCAACAATAGACTAATAAAGAGTGACATCCAAAGATCTCTAGCATCATGAATGTCATTGTATTCATCCAATTTTTTGAGTTCTGTACTTCATAAAAAAAAGAAAGAGGTTACTCTTCATTACTTAAACTTGAAATAGCCAAAGCATAACAATTTGATGCATGGTGATAACATGTGTATAAGGTAATAAGTCCTCACTACTTCTCTCTCTCTCTCTCTCTCTCTCTCTCTCTCTCTCTCTCTCTCTCTCACACACACACACACACACACACATGTTAGGTCCTTTGGGAGACTTTATTTCACCTTTTGTATCAATTAATGAACATTTTATTGAAGGTTTTCACCTTGTAATATCACTTTAAGAGCAATTTAATGATCCTCACATTTGTGGCTCCCTCATAGAACTTGAATATATGCCTCTCATGATCTCTTATAAGCCATTAATTTAAGACATTTTGACAAGTCTTAAGTACCAAATTATTGAGAAAAATGAGAATGCTAGTACTACTTTCTTTAAATAAAGAGAAAGGGTCATTATCATCTGATGGCCTCTCTCTCTCTCTCTCTCTCTCTCTCTCTCTCTCTCTCTCTCTCTCTCTCTCTCTCTCTCACACACACACACACACACACACACACACACACACACACAAACAAACAAACAAAAACCAAGCTTTCTGACAAACAAATAATGTGGGCTTATTTTCTCTTGCAATTTCACTTTCATATGGATCACATTTTAAAAAAGAAAAATGCAAGTATAGATGCACTCTTATGTGAGCCTAGGGTCAATGTTGTCTCTACTACATATGTTCATGACCATACAAGCATGAGTGGCAAGTATATATACAAGATGGAGAGTATGTAATATCTAGGGATGGCCTAGAGAATGACAAGACCCATGTGACAAGTTTAAGTCAAATCTATTATTTTTAGTTAATTTTATGGATTTTTTTGAAAGTTTGAAAAGTGACTTTGGGTATAGAAATCACTTTCTAAGTTATTCAAGTTGATTGCTCAGATTCACAAGCCTCTAGTTGTACGCTCTCTTGGCGTTTTTCTCATGCACTAATTGATGGCAATGTCATGTACTGCACTCCTCACACAACTGGAAAAGATTTTCCTTGTATATCAAGTACATGACATCATGAGTGTGTTTGAGGCACAATCAACATACAAGCCACAATCAATTTACCTAGTGCAGAGGCCTTCCAAAGCTTTGTCAACTACATGGAGGAGCCTTGGGGGGTCACCTATAATATATGTACCTATCTCGTGGTTCAACAAAAGGATATTTTTCATTTCAAATGTTGTCACATTTTTAGCTAGAGAGGGATATAGTTTAAGGAAATTAAAAGAAAAATTTGCAAACTATATATAAAACGGGTGTGCTATATTCATGGAAAATCTACAAATAATGGTATTTTGTAATACCCCTTGAACGCACTTGAATGATAGTTTCACATAGAGTGACCCCCTTGAGGGAAGCGCGCAATGTGACTAAACATGCAATTGTGCTGGAGGGATCTGACATGGTGTGGTTGCCAATGGATTTCCTCAAACACTTCTTTAGAGTGACTCGAGAGCTTTTGCCTTCATCTTTTGAGGTTCATCAAAGGGATCACTGAATGCAATTACAAGATAGAGGATGAGAATGACCTTATATACTTGGACATAGAGTGCATAGGCATCCAATGCATAGACTGGGACATGGTGGCTGCATTGCTTGTGCTTGAAGGGAAAAGACAAGGGAAAATCAAAAGAAAAGGTGAGCAAAGAGGAGCATATAGCCATTGTGGAGAAGGCAAATGAAGATATCGAGGAGATCAATGGGTAGATAGAAGCATCCATGCACTTGTTCTATTACAAGATCCCAGTTCCACCAAGGAGGAAGATCAAATGATAGAGAGAAATGAAATGTTGGAGGAATTTTTTGACCTTCAATTACTCACTTTGCATGTAGATTTGATGGAAGGTCATCAAATTCTTTTTCTCGATGAAAGTGCAAAGACACTTCGACTCAAAGAAGATGAGTTCCTCTCAGTGCTCTGTATCTATGTAGATATGAAGCATCCAAGGTGGAAAGAAGGAAAGAGGATGATTTTCTTATGAGAGAGTATGAGTTTCTCTTGGTGCTTTGTATCTATGTGGGTATGAAGGATCCAAGTGGACTTAAAGAAGACAAGTTTCTCTCAGTGCTCTGTATCTATGTGGGTATGAAGGATCCAAGTTAAAAGAAAGAAGCACTAACACAATTTGATTTTTTTTTTTGAAGACCAAAGTCTCTTGGGCCACCTCTCCTACTTTTCCATTGAAAATTAGTAGGATTTGGTGCAAATGGTGGAAAGCACCCTAGTGAAATAAACAATTGGTCTTTTGAATTGTCTTTTCTATTTAATTTTGTATTGTATACTTTCTAGTTTGTTCATTCTATTCACAAAACATCGATTTTGTCCATGAGTAGCATGATGTGGATGTCTTGGCCAATAAGAGAGTCAGGCATGATAGGGAGAAAGAGATAGAAGAATAGAGGGAAACACAAGCAAGGAAGGGGAAGGCTAAAGTAGAAGATCAAGCAGAGAGCATCAAGAGGTGAAGAGGAAGGAAAAAAGGTCCAAAGGACTTATCCTCTTGGTAAATGTGTTGAAGACTATGATATTTTTTATTACATACAAAATTAGAAGGCTAATGTATCTTTTGGTCAATTGGTGGCTTCAAATTCTAAATTCAGGAGGCAATGGACAAAATTGTGTGACTACACAACTTCCTTCCTAAAAGGAAAAGCATCAAAGCATGGTGTCATCCTTGAGGGTTGATCACCCTGTAGATATGGTTTTGATAGGTGAAAGAAGACAAAAGTGCAAGCATATGTGAATGGTGGTGCCCAAATATGTGGCATGATTAGTGCTATCATGAAGGAGGCATGTATCAAGATGTCAATGAATGGTTTGAACCATATGAGTATGGCCAACCACAAAAAGGCAAGGTGACTTGGGATAACTGAAGATGTGAAGATAAAAGTATCGAGAATTGAGTGCTTGGTCGATTTCTAGGTGATGCAAGTGGGTGAAAATTTTTACACGATCATTTTAGGGAGTCCATGGCTTATAACCCTTGGCACTAAGCAGGATTGGGCACATACTTGATCACAATCCCTTATGAGAAAGACAAAGGAAGGACCATAGTCTACAAATTTTCCTCCCCTCTTCCTGAATCACGTCCATATAAGGGATACATCCCTCCTTTCTCTGAATTTCAAGAAAAACACGGGCATAGTGACCCTCTTCACCACAATTGTAGCATCTTCCCTGTAGCCTTCATCCCCTACCTCTCCCAATTGGCCGCTCTTCTCTTTGTTTTATATCAATTATGTTTATCCTCAACTCTTGCAACTGACCAAAAAAGATCATGCAAAGCCTTGGTTGTAAAGGAATTAGGACCATGAACCACTCACTCCACTCTATCATCCTTATCCATAGGAACCATTGGTTGCACCACCACTGGCTCAACATGTATCACACCTTGCTCCCCCCTTTGTTTGATCTTCTTGCTCTTGGCCTCGACAATTTCCACAGGTCTTTCAAACATAGCAAGATCTTCTTGATTGACCTTGTCCCTTACACTTGGATGAAAAAATTCCATAAATTGCCATACTTTGAAGAAATCTATTGGTGCCACTTGGGATGTGCCGCACCCAGAGTCCTTTGAAGTGCTGCAAAAACTCTTGAAAGTTAGCATGAACATCTTGTTGCAAACCTCGAGTCAAATTTATTATTTCTTTTATTGCTATGAATCTCTTTCAAGACTTGCCAAATATTTCTTGCTTCACATGCTCCCATATTTTCTTTTTCTCTTCCTCCACACCCCCAAACCACTTGCGAGCTTCCCCTTTTAGTGCAAGAGGAAATACATGAAGTTTTGCTTCATCATTTACAATGTTCATATCAAGGCTTGAAATCACAGTCGATGGTAACCACAAAGTAAATGAAAATCCACCAAAAAATTCAAAACTCTAGCTAGAAAATGCCTCTCTCAGACCATTGCAAAGCATCAACCCTAATGGCACCGATAGAGGGTCACATAGTCTTGCAGAAACCACACCCTCTTTCCTCAATTCCTTGCACGCGCACATCCATGGAAACCTTAAAACTTCCATAGACGCTCCCAAGTGCAAAATGGAAGAGAAGAAACTCTCATTCACTCTTCCACACACCCAAAACAAGACGCAAACAAGATGGGACTACACGGGATCACTTGTAGAAATCCTACTTCCTCCCACACATAAAGAGGTGAAAGTGCTGATTCTTGGATTCAAAAAGTCTCCCTCAACTTGAAGACCCACGGAGTTGTCACTAATGTGGAAAAATTTTTCCTTTTCACACTACGTTTGACCATTATTTGGGCCCAATTTTGGCCAATTGTGAGCCCCAATAATCATTGTTTGCGAGAAAAATACCAAATGGACTCCAAAATACACCAAAACTTTTGGCTTGTTCCTTGAGACCCAAAATTCATATCTACATACCCATGCTCCACTTTTAACAACTTCTAAGGTGGTTCATGCATCACTGCATAACAGACACCAAAAATAGACAGTTATCACATGTGTCAAACCTCTAGGGTGGGATGAGAATTCCCACACTTATCACTTATGTTATTTAAATTCTAAAAAAATCAAGCCTTGATATAAATCCAAAAGAATCCCTTGGAATTGCATCTAAGGCTTTGACACCCTATCCATGCACGTATGTATGAGAGACTCCCGACACACAAGCATGACTATTTACAATGTGTACATGTCTCATCATGTTTGGAACTCAAAACCACATTTTGAAGCTTCTACATGCATGTATTTACTTTTATACATACACATGCCCATGCATCTATGCACTACTTTGTACATGCCAAAAGTTGATTTATCAACATATTCTCCCAAGAGGCTTGTGAGACATTAGGAAGAGAATGGGGTCTAAGAGGGCCTCTTTATTTGGCAGTTTAAGAAAGTCAAACCTTTAGTATTAAGAAAGTAATCAAAGGACAACTTTTGAATGCAAACAAGCAAAACGGCTAGTTTATTTGAATTCAAAGTTTCCCCCCAAAACCCAATTTAAAATCTAGCAGGTAAAACCATATCATGTAGCATATCTACAAAAGAAGATCAATGCGTAGATCGCACATCTATGATCTCCACTCAAATTGGAGATCATATGTGGAACTTATGGGAGGCCGGACATCATAAAATTGTACTCCTCCTTTTTGGGCGAGAAAGTGCATCCTTTGGCCACTCTTACACATCTCTTCCACACCCACCATTCTTGAACACATGGCGTACACCTATGGGTCAAAATGTTAATCACATCCATAAGCTCATGGCAAATAAAGAGGCTCTCTTGCACCCCATTCTCTTCCTAATGTATGGATGGAGAATATAGCACCGATACCTAGAATAGACTTGAACAATGATGAGAAGCCATTTTTCTTGGAGAATGTTTGGACAAGGTGGGTGAAGCACCCACAATTTGATGCCAATAATACAATCCTGGTGGATGATTACAGGTACAACATTGTGATACTTTATGTAAGTGAACTCTACAAAACCAATCTTGGTTCTAGTTAAGTATCAATTTTGGTACTGGTCATAGTACCAAAATTGTACTAGCTTGATCCATTGCAAAACAATGAAGTCCAAAGTATCAATTTGATGCTACTAGTACCTATTTTGGTACTAGTTAGTTATGTACAATAGCTTGTTGGTTAGTTGGCTATTTCTTGGCTACTAAGTACCAGTTATGATGATGGTTAGTTGGTTATTTCTTGGCTATTGAGTACCAACTACAATAATGGTTAGGTTTTGGTTTGCTCAAATGCAGAAATAGTGCAGTCTACATTATCAACTTTGGTGCTACTAAGTACCAATTTTGGTAGTGGTTAGCTATTGGTTTACTCCAATACCAAATAGTGCATTCTCTAGTACCAGATTTGGTGCACTCTACTACCAAATAGTGCACTCTATAGTGGTTGGATTTATTGGTTTACTCCACTATCAAATAGTGCACTCTATAGTACCAAATTTTCCGATATTGAGTAAATTATACTAGTGTGCTCTATTTCATAATAGTGCACTCCACAATTCGTCTCCTTTCTTTCCTTTTCTTCTTTTTCTTCATGGTGCTCTTGTTGAGTTTGTTCTTGTTTGGTTCCTTCTTTATCTGAGTGACTTGACTCATCAGATGATTCTAGGCCATCAACTTTTTGTCTCTTAGAGTCCTGTTGCTCACTTTGAGCAGCTTTTCATTGAGTTCATTCTGAATCCTTTGCCACATGTCGCCAAAAATTTCTAGATTCTCCTTGATCGCTCTTCTTATGTACTTTTTTTTATTTTTCTAATGCTTCCACTTTGCGCTGTTCTAGAGGATTGTTCTCATCTTCTTCCCATTCATCATCCCCACTTCAACTCCAAGGTTTTTCTTTCCTTTTATTCTCTTTATGCAGAGCTCCTTCCTTTGGGCTTCACACTCCTCCATAGATCTTTGAGTTTGAGGGATGGGTATGGTATTTGTATGCTTAGCTAATCTTCTCTTGAGGTGTACTTTGTGGAGTTTATATTGTTCCTCTTCTTCCTCATCCTCTTTTTCATCATCTGAGGATTGATACTCAAAAGGAGTATCCATGTTCTTTGTCTTTATCTCCCCGCCCGCTGAGTTGTATATCTGATTCTGTCTCTTTGGTGTCAGATTTTTTTCTTTTGAGCTCTATCCAGTTGCTTTTTTTTGGGGGGGTTGTGATGAGGAGGGTCCTGCCATTGGCTTAACTACATGTTTGGATTTGTGAATTAGATCTGGCTAAGTATCCATCGGTGGTAGTTCATCTATCATTCCAAGTGCTTGGTAAGAAATTATTGTCAATAGCGGTCTTACATTCATGTAAGTCTTGTTGCAATCATTGTTCTTCAGATTTGCCTCCACTAAATTTTCCAAAATGTATGTTCCAAGATCACACTTTATTGCTCTCTATTTAGACAATCTGATGGCTATCCACCATAATGTGGAAGTGCGGTTCAGTATACCAAGCTTGGTGGCTTCTAGATCTTAGGGTGTTGTGCGATGAGTTGGAGTGGCAGTTTTGTTTCTAAGTACATTAGGTCCTTGTAGGTAGACTTGTGCCCTTGCTGCTTCACAAAATCATTATCATTGTCTCCAGCCCTTGTTTTTAAGAGCAGATTGTAGTTTTTGGGCAGCAAGTGTAATGCTCCATTGATCATATCCAAAGTGATTCGGACCTTGACCTTGACTCCTTCTTTTTTTGTAAGTATTGCCTCGTCATTGTATTGGCTTGAGGACATCAACTCATGTGCTTGTTGTATGTTCGTTTCCCATGGTTTTAGCTAAAAAAACGTGTCCATTTGGAGACGTATTGTTCCTTCAAGCACCTCTTGCTGTCGGTGTAGATTCCAAAGCTCTTTTGGGGAATATGGTTGTCTTTACTTTTGTGCCATTGACTACTTCTTCTGGGATTTGTGTCAGCTCCTCATTTAGCACATGGGCCTTCTCGTTCGATGCAATCTCTATAACCTAGTAGGGTGGGGCTTCCCGCTACTGTTTTGGTCATTTGCGAGGCATTCTTCACAAACATCTCAAAAATTAGACCCAAAAAAAGGCCAACAAGTTCTCAGGACAAGTCAAAAAATCCAAACTTTGACCATAAACTAAAAAATGAGTATAGCTTGATCAAAACAAGCCCAAATTGATCCAAAATTCAATAGTGCATGTAGGCTAGCTGCAAGCACTAGGTCACATTGTTGCAAGTTAGTTATGGCTCAAGGGGTCATGGACCACGATCCATGTTCAACAACATTTTGGAGTTTCGATGATACCATCTAATTGAGCATGAGTTGGGGATGCTATGATTCACTTGTTTTTGGATTTGGATCACTGGTTGGGATTTCATGCTAAATTTTGGAATTTTTCTTAGACTTAGAGATTTTTGGCATTTTGGTAAGGATTTTGAAATCCAAATGACTTGAAACTCTAGGGTTAGATTATCCTTGATGTTTGGGATCAATTGATATGTTCTTTGTTGGTACAACCTTCAAGGGATCATGGATCTCAATCCATGTTGGACAGCATTCTAGAATGAAATTTTGGGGGCTTGTTTCTATAGTCTATTCTAACACACAATTGAAGTTCTTTTCAAGTTTATCACTAGTTTCCCCAGTTTCCCAACTTATGGTCTGATTTGGTCCGACTTGCCATATGTGGTTTTGGATGGCACTTTAGATCCCTAATGGTGATCAATCAGTCTAACATTTGACTTTGTTGATGATTTGGAATTGAAGTTGTCCCCTTATGAGTTGTATCTGATTTGGAGTTTGTTTGGACCCTTTAGGCTCTCTCCCAAGTTGGAGTCCATTCTCAAGCACTTTTAATCATTATTTTGGTCAAACAAACTTTGACATACAAGGCCCTTTGAGATGAGAAAACAATCACGATTTGCACACATTCTACTTAAAATCACTACAACCCTTTTGCACTAAAACTATGGCCAATCTTCTCTAGGGGATCATGAATCACGATCCATGATCTAACACGACTTTGGACAAGACTTACAAGTTTGCTTCCAAGTGTCTTCTCTAAGCTATTGGTGCACTTTTTATTGGGGGATTTGAGTAAAATTTTCCCAACCATGGTTGAAAATGACCATTTGCAGCCTAAAAACCCAATTTCCCTTGGTTTTGATAATTACATTGTCCGTTTTATGCCAAATTTGAATGACACATTCCCCAAGGCAGCCATAAACTATCTATTTTGGAAATTCCTAGTTTGGCCATGTTGGGGGTCACTATCTATGTTGGCTATTCCTAGTTTGGCCATGTTGGGGATTGCAATCCACGTTCTGCAACATTTTTTCTCTGTGATTGCATCACTAAGCAGGTGACCTCCCTGTGAGGGCCATACCCAGACTCGACCCTACTCATCTCCCTTAGTCCTCCAGACCGTTCCAGGGAATGACGTAGATCTATCTGCAGGTATCCCTCCCACTTGGGACCCACACTCAGACATGACTCTGGTCTATCTCGAATGCTAACCCAAGGGGGTACATCCCTTCATTCAACAATTCTATCCGCTTCTCATAATCAATCTGTCCTTGACAGCTTTGCACCCAAAATCCTGGTCCTTAGTCTTGATTCTCTTTATCTTCAACTTGAGGATCTACTCTTGCTTTCTTGTTATCCCTTGGTTCATGGCGATAACCCCTTTTTCCTGACAAGCAGGCATGGCAGTTATCACTTTCCCCTAAGAAGAGGGATCTTGCAATCCCACCTGGTTTTGCTCATCCCTGATAACCCATTTTTATCCCACGTAGTCCTAGCGTTTAACATAAAAAATTTAAATCAACATCCGGCCATCTGACCCTCTGGATCCGCCCATGCACCAAACCATTTCATGAAAATCCCTTCCCGAGGTAGTACTTAACTACTACAAAATCAGGAAGACAACAGTCTATCAGACATCATCAAATGACAAGCAGCATGCAATCTGTTGCATACCCTCATTCACGGAAATTCATCTGGTTTTTCTCACCAGATATTTATTTAGAAACTTCTAATTTTTTTCCTTTCCTTTATCTGCTATAATTAGCTTGTAACTAGTTTCCTAACTAATCATGCAACACATTTAGTTTCAACCAATTCATCTTGCCTCCCCATTCAAGACAAGATAATCGATTACAAGCCATCAAAATGGCAGCACCTTCACAATATTTCCTATTGGAATTAGGGTTGCAAAGAAACACACACAGCTTGGAGAAGATGAAGGAAGCTCAAGACACACAATAGAGAGTGTGTAACTTAGTGTGAAATGGAAAGATGGATAGCCCTAGAGTGATGGGCGTATATTCAATGCTCAGGGGGAAAAACCATTAAAGAGGGAAAAAATGCCCTGGCGGTCCTAGTGTGTTCACACACATCACTACGACATGTATATGGTAACAAATCCCCCCTAGAGTGATGTGGCGAACGAGAGCTGGCACATGAGTAAAGGGAAGTGCCATGCCCTAAGGACATGATCAGTCCACAAAGGGGAGTAAGCCCAAAGCTTTGTGGAAAGCTTCAAGCTTCTCACAAGACAATGACTTTGTGAAAAGATCTGCAAGGTTGTCCTGTGTTGGCACATAAGCGAAGATGATCTCTCCTGCTCGAGCCTCTCCCTGACATAGTGGTAATTCACCTCAATGTGCTTTGTGCGAGCATGAAAAACTAGGTTCCTCGCAACTGCCAATGCGCTCTGACTGTCAGTGTAGATAGTGTTGGCAATGTCCTGTCCAACACCCAAATTAGCCATACGGCGTCTGAGTCATACACACTCAACCGTAGCTGTGAAGATTGCCCTGTACTTAGCCTCACAACTTGAAGTGGCCACAGTAGGTTGCTTCTTGCTCAACCATGATATACATGAACTGCCAAGCATGAAACAAAAACCACTTGTGGACACTCTTGTGTCAAAACAACCATCCCAATCTGAGTCCAAAAAAACATGTAAGTCTGGCGGCAATGATCCCCCCTTGGGATAAAACAAGCCAAGATGTAAAGTGCCACTAAGGTAGCAGAAAATCCTCTTGACTGTCTGCCAATGCTTAGACCCTGGGCTATGCATAAATCCGATGACCTGTGAGACTGCAAATTGAATATCCGGCCTTGTGTTGCATACATAAATGAGGCAGCCAACAACAGTTTGATAAAGAGTGACATCAGTAGGATCGCCAGCATCATGTAGACTCAACTTCAAACCTGTTTCCATGGTAGTGGCAATAGGTTTGCAATCCTCAAGTCCAAACTTACATAGCAATCTCTCTATGTAACTTTTCTGACACAAGGCAATACCACCATCACACTGCTTAAATTGTATACCCAAGTAATGATGCAACAGCCCCAAATTTTTCATCTTGAAAGTAGCATTCAAATCAGCCTTAAATTCAGCAATATGTCTCTCATTTGGTCCAGTGATCAGCAAATCATCAACATAAAGAACCGCAATGAGAATTACATCACCCTCACGCCTTACATTACTGTCTCTAGTACATGACAGCAAGGGCTGAACAGAATCTTCCGCAAACACTACATCTTGAGAAACTAAAATACGTTTTGTTTGCGGATGATACAACCTGTAACCTTTTATTTTAGCACTATAACCAACAAAAATACATTTGACAGCCTTATCATCCAATTCTTTGCGCTGCACTTGTGGCACCAAAGCATATGCCAAATAGCCAAAAACACGCATGTGCTCAATAGAAGGCTTTCTATCATGCCATGCTTCATATGGAGTAATAGACTGCAAAGCTTTCGTAGGACACCTGTTAAGTACATAAGTAGCACACATGATGGCCTCAAGCCAAAAAGAATGTGGCAAAGCTTGAGTTTTGACCATACATTGTGCCATTTCCGTTAGTGACGTGTTTTTCTTCTCAGCAACACCATTTTGCTGAGGTGTATAAGGCACTGTACATTGGTGTTTTATCCCACAACTAGCCAGAAATGCATTAAATTCATGAGACATATACTCCCCCCCTCGATACAGAGGGTGCCCATAGTACATTTCGAGACATTTTCAGCCATAGCCAGAAATTGTTTGAAGCACATAAAAACATTAGACTTCGCTTTAAGCGGAAATACCCATGCATGCCTGGAGTAATCATCAATGAAAGTCACGAAGTACAGGTAATTGCCCAAGAACGGAGTTTGCATGGGCCCACAAACATCACTATGCACAAGCTGCAACCTGCATGTGGCCCGAACTGAACTTAGAACTCTACATCTTACCCAAAATACAGCCTTCACAAACATGTTTGACGGGTGCTTCAAGAGGCAGCAAAGAAGCAAGCATATGAGATTTCTTCAAACGCAGCAAACTGGCAAAATTTAGATGGCCAAAACGTGCATGCCAAAGTTTTGCATCTCAAATAGCCCTTGAATCTGCAACAGCATTTGCAAAATTTTGTCCACAATTGGCATACAAAGTGAGCTTATACAGTCCACGCCACAAAAGGCCAGATGCAACAATTTCATCACCAACACTGAGATCATGAACTGTACATTTGTCATCCACAAATTTGACTACAAGTCCAAGTCTAGCAAGTGCGGATACACACAAGAGATTTTTCTTGATCCTAGGTACATAAAGTGCATCAACAAGTGTGAAAGAACTGCCATTAGAAGCAGTAAGCACAATCTTTCCACTCCCTGAACTGGATAAGAGGCATTGTTGGCACAAGTGACTCAATTCCCATGAGGGACAGACTCGAGAGAGGTAAACAATTCACGATGTGAGGTAATGTGCTTTGTAGCACCACTGTCAAAATACCACACATATGAATCTGCAGCAAGTGACAAGCATGCATCATGGACAGCAGGATTGTAAGTGCACTCTGCACTAAAATCCCATTCTCCATCAACATCAGCATTGCAGTCTCCTTTTATAGAAGACTCAACAATGGCTGCATTTGTAGTGGAACCAGCATTTGCAGTGGAACCACCCTCTTTCTTCTTAACCTCTTTTGCCTTCAGCTTAGGACACTTCTTGATCAAGTGATCATTAGCTTTACAATAATGGCAACGCATCTTCTTTTTGCCCTTATCACCAGAATTGCCAGACGAAGTGCTGCCAGCAGAAGCATTAGGAACAGTATTTTTGTCGCTCGCAGCAGAATCATAAGAAGCCTGCTACATTGCTGTTACCACCCTTTCTTTGAGAAGCAATAAAGGCCTGCTCAACTGCACGCTGCCTAGTCCTGTTTTTTCCAGAAAGTGACTCTTGCAACAGCAATGTGCATAATGCATCAAACTTGACAACTTCAGGATTTCCTTGGGTCATAAGTCTCCAAGTACTAGCAAAAGTCTGTTAAGAATCTGGTAAGGCATCAAGAACAGTCTACACAAGGGAATTGTCTGAAATGACTTCACCTGCAGAAATAAGTTGCTCATTGATATCCTTGACACTAGCAAGGAAAGTGTCCATATCATCTTCCTCATGCATAATCTTCGACTCCAGCTCTTTACGCAGCAAAGCAATTTTAGCCTCGTTGCGACTTGCATAAAGACCAGCCAAAATATCCCAAGCCTGTTTTGAAGATTTTGTTGAACGGATGTGAGGAACAATGGTGCGCTTCACAGAAAACGCAATCAATGCATGAGCCTGCGCATCCTTAACATCCCAACGAGCTTGTTCTGCCGTAGGCAAAACAACTCTAATAGCAGCAAGACCTGCAACATCCTCAACATCGCCTACATCCTCAGAACCAGGACGTACATCAATGGCCTGCACAATATTCCAGACGCCCTTTGAGACAAGAATGTGTTGCATCATATAAGCCCACAAAGGGTAATTGTCCCCATCCAACCTGTCCTCAACAGCAAACATCTTGAACACATCTATATTGTTGTTGTCAGCCATGGTAAATGTTGCACCTGATGTGAAAACTGCTCAAAATAGGAGAAACGGAGCAAGAAAAACATGTGCTATATATCACAAATCCTAGAAGACTATAAGGCACCTGTTATGCAGAAAATGGCACTAACAGAAATTCTACACAAAATGACAAAATTGTATGTGCTGCAGACTTGCCTGTAGTGGAAACAGAGGCCGAAATGAGCAGGCATGTACTACTCACTGAAATCGGAGAAAGTGAGCAGGCGTGTACTGGAGCAGCTGGCGACTAAGCCCGGGAGGACGCAACCTGCTCTGATACCAATTGTTGGAATTAGGGTTGCAGAGAAACAAACATAGCTTGGAGAAGACGAAGGAAGCTTAAGGCACACAATAGAGAGTGTGTAACTTAGTGTGCAATGGAAAGATGGATAGGCCTAGAGTGATGGGTGTATATTCAATGCTCGGGGAAAAAAACCTCCTAAAGAGGGAAAAAATGCCCCGGCGGTCCTAGTGTGTTCACACACATCACTACCACATGTATATGGTAACATTTCCCAAAATTAAGTGTTTGGGAAAGGCTCATCAAGTAATTTAATCATTCCTTCCTAAAAATTTTATTGCGAGAGGTATAGCACCATCTGTGGACAGATGCAAAGGATAGTCCCTATATTCCTAGGCTTTCTAGTTCCTTTTTAAGAAATCAAGTCGAACAAATTTCCTAACCTTCTCATCCAACTATTGGCATCAGGCCACACCCGGATTATGGCCGATTTCCAATAAGAAATCGTAGGTACTTCACCCGGCCGGGCAAAAATAAAACAAACCCATTAGGAAGAGGATAAGGTCTAGGAGGGCCTCTTTATTTACCATGAGATTATGGAGGTGATTAACATTTTGGCGAATAGATGCATGCCATGTGTGCAAAAATGATGGTTGTGTAAGAGAGGTGTAAGAATGGTCAAAGGATGCACTTTTTTCCCCAAAAATGGGAGGGGGAGGGGGGAGGACAACTTTATGACTTTCAGCCTTCCATAACTCCTACATACAATCTCCGATGTGAGCGGAGATTATAGATCTATAATCTACACATCAAGATCTTTCTGTTGACATGTTACTTGATATAGTTTTTTTTGCTAGATTTAAATTTCATTTTGGTGGGAAAATTTGGATTCAAATAAACTAGCCATTTTGCTTGTTTGAATTCAAAACCTCTCCTTTGATTACTTTCTTAGTACTAGAGCATTGACTTCCTTAAATTGCCAAATAAAGAGGCCCTCTAGACCTCATTCTCGTCCTAATGCATTCATCCCTTATCTCTCAGGCATGAATAACCTAGGTATAACAACTTGCCGGTTATGCTGCCCTAGCCGAAAAGGGCCAATCTCCGTCAAGTTCCCCAAGAGAATCCTCTCAATGGGCCGGCCTTTCAATCAAATTGACCCCAAGAAGACCCCATCTTGGTTTCCGGTCATTTCCAGACAACTCCTAGTTAAACCTATGTTTCTCAATGGGCTATCCCTATCACCTCTCAAGATTCCTTTTTAGCTCCTAGTTGGTAGTTTTTAGTTTCATTCATTTATCAACCTTAATTCCTACTTTCATTAATTATCTACCATCCAAGTTTATTTAGAAAATACAAGCGAGTTTTTGCCATAGACATTTGATGGTTAATGTCTCTTTGAAAATGCCAACTTTTTAAGTTTAATCCCCGTTTTGTCGATTCCCAGGTTTTTGTAATCCTTTGCCATCCATGGGACATCTGCATGGAGGCTTGTAGAGTTTTTGGTTCGAAACAACAGGGAGGTCAATTCCGCGAAGTTATCCCCTATCTCCCACATCCCGTATTTGCAAACAAACTTGAAATTGACAAATTTTAGAAATACTCTTCAATACCAAAAATTGAACTACTTCTATCGAGCTTAGACAACTACTCTTTTCTTATGGTGCCTAGCTTTCCATTTAAGAAGCTAGAAGGTCATCCTATAATTTATGAGTTTTCGAGCTTTCCATTAAAGCTTAAACCTAAAATACAAGGTAGTCACTAAATCTTACACCTAAGTGCAAAGTTACCTTTAATACTTAGCTTAAGAGTGCAAACCTACCTTTGAAATTTAACTTAATGATGCATATATACTCTTAGCGCTTAACCCTAATTGCGAGGTTTCCATTAAAGCTTAAACCTAAGATACAAGGTAGTCACTAAAGCTTACACCTAAGTGCAAAGTTACCATTAATGCTTAGCTTAAGAGTGTAAATCTACCTTTGAAACTTAACTTAATGATGCATAGATACTCTTAGCACTTAACCCTAATTATGAGGTTTCCACTAAAGCTTAAACCTACAATACAAGGTAGTCACTAAAGCTTACATCTAAGTGCAAAGTTACCATTAATTCTTAGCTTGAGTGTGCAAATCTACCTTTAAAACTTAACTTAATGATGCATAGAAACTCTTATCACTTGATCCTAGTTGCAAGGTTTCCATTAAAGCTTAAACCTAAAAGTACAAGGTAGTCATTAAAGCTTAAGCCTAAGTGCAAAGTTACCAGTAAAGCTTATCTTAGGAGAGAAAATCTACCTTTGAAGCTTAACTTTATGATGCATAGATACTCGTATCACTTGACCCTACTTGAAAGGTTTCCATTAAAGCTTAAACCTAAAAATACAAGGTAGTCAGTAAAGCTTACATCTAAGTGCACAGTTACCATTAAAGCTTAGCTTATGAGTGCAAATCTACCTTTTAAGCTTAACTTAATGATGCATAAATACCATTAATACTTAACCCTAATTCCAAGGTTACCATTAAAACTTAAACATAAAATGATACACATAAACCTTCCTAGTATTAAAACACATGGATTAACTAATCCTACTAGAAATGAAGATTACCTCCTATAAACAAGGGGAAATGGGGTTGAAGTCCTTCTTGAAGAGATGTGAGGTTCAAGAAAGAAGGAAATGGATTTATGGTGAAGAGGAAGGAGAGAGGAGCTTCTTCAAAAACCCCTCAAGGGTTTGGCCTTCAAGAGAGGAAGAGAGTTGAGGGTTTGGCCTTCAAGAGAGGGAGAGAGCAAGAGCAAGGTTTAATGGAAACCTTGATTTACTTAAGCCTAATTTTGAGCATGGCAAGTATGCAAGTAGCTTAGCAATATGTGTGTCTAAAATTACAAAAGAGAGGGGGTGCTTATATAGGAGATGGTGGGTATTTTTTTCTCAATTCCTATTGGACCCCAATTCTCTTCTCAAATCCTATTGGATCTGAATTCTCCTCTTAATTCCTATTGGACTCCAATTTTCTTCTTAGTTCTTATCTCTTAACTTTATCTTTCAATCAACTTTAATTTGCTCCCAGTTCCCGATCTAGATCAATTCCCACGCGGCTTTTAACGAAGAAGTAAAATAATCGTAATCTTTTTGGAAAAATATAGGGCTGACGTAATTTTTTATCCAAAATATTCTTGTCATTTCATTCTGAAGTAAAGTGTCGTTGTCCGCATGACCTCTTTGTCGGTCTTGCTTTTTCTAAATTATTTTCTAGGTTGAAAAAGTTCTGAATGGCTCTAGGGTTTAGGGAGGGACCTTACAAACTCCCCAACAAAAAGAAAGAGCTGTTCTCAGCTCAGGACATGCTTTAGAGAGTAGACAGACTCCATCTTTGGTCAACTTATGATTGAACATGGTTAGTAACTTTAGGGTATTTAGATTAAAGGATGGTGCAGCTGGTATGGACCTTGAATAATACACCTCTCTTCCATTTTTTTAGCGTTGACTCAAAGTCTTAATCATAAAGAAGTATTAATGACTCGGGTTTACTTTAATTACTGAGTGTGATCTTACTCAACTAGGTATTTTTCCTTTGGTGTGATCGGATTGTGTTTCTCTTGTTAGGTCCGAAGATCATTTCTTCACTTCACTCTCTATCTAGCCTTAACACTAGGTTGGTAATGGGACACTTTTATGTCCTGTTAAGTGACCATTTTCCTTGAATTATGTCAAGAGTTTCAAAATGGATTTTGAGGTGCTATCTGTCTAGAAATTTGTCTCATGAGCTAAAAAAACTCGACATTTTTTTGGAATATCAATTCCATCTTTAACCTTGTCCTTGCGCAACATTTCACAACCTAAACTGTGTGAAAAAACATGTCCTGTTTTTGGCTTTTTGCAACTATACCACTCTAGAATTCATGTTTGTGAGGTCTATAATGCTAGATAACTATCTTTAGTAGTCCTCAACATGTCATGATGCTTCTAGGGAGAAATAAATGTTAAAGTTGTAAGTTATGACCAAATTACAAAAATTGTCAAATCCTGTTTTTTAGCCAATTTTAGCTCTTCTATGATTTTTTTGGTGGCTTTCATGATATCCAAATGTAGTTTTGATTTTCTATGTCGCATATTGTAACATAAAGCTAATATTCCTTGAGTTTTAGGGCACCTAATACCCTATTTTGCATAGTAGACAACGATGGTTGATTTTTTCAATTATAGAAGAAAATGAAACATTCTAGTATATCAAGTATAGCTTTTTCAATTTTGTTAGTTTCTTGTGACAACTATATGCATTTTGTAGGTAGTAACCATATCTAGTCATAAGGATCAAATTTGGCTAGACATTGAATAGTTTCTATGGGATTCTACAACTCATAATGTTGAACCCAATTTTTTCATGTTTGTTGTATTTAGCACTTCATCTTTGTCCCCAAAATTCCCCTTGGTAAGAGATGTATTATTCTTTTGACATGCTCCATGGCTCCTTATGAACCTAAAGGAGAATAGGAAACTAAGAAAACATGCATATATTATTTGTATTGAGCGTGGCTATAGAAACTTTGATGATAGGTTTGTAAAATGGTAAAAATTCAACTTTTTTGTACCTATTTCTTTTGGCAAAACAAAAAATAGTGAGTGAGAAGCAATCATATGTTCTGATCACCAACCCATTGAAGTTAACTAGGGAATTTATCTCAAGTCCTACAAAAATCCCTAATCTTATTTTTATGCAACAAAATGTAAGAAATGACTGTTTTGATGAAAATGTACTTGTCCATCAACTTTGGAGGCTTGGTGTGACCAAAAGATGAGAAATTTTACAAGTTTCTTATTTTTTCCATGTGTAGTAGGCCTTGAACTATAACCTCATGAAAGGATTTAAAAAAATGAGTGGATCTACTATGGTTTTGGAGGTTTTTTTCAAAACCCTGAAGGGACACTTTTATGTCCTGTTAGATTACCAACCTAGTGTTAATACGCTTACCATTCTTACCTAAACTTTAACCTTTTTCCATTTTGAGAGTTGACTCATTTCTCTATTGATATCATCCAACTAATACCATGTTCTTGACAGTTAAAGGATTTTATACCGATCTTTCAATTAATCTTGCAATTTCTCCTCCCTTGTGTACCCAATTTATTTCGTCCATCCTTTTTTTCTTTTTTGTCTATAGCTTACTGCCTCATATTTAACTCGGTAATCCGATAATTTCACGTATCATAACAATTAGACTTGTAAAACACCATAGATGATTTGAATCTCAAAAGAATTGACTGACTAGAGATGCTTGAATTCCATAAATATGACAATTGATTACATCCGCATAAAAATAACATCAAAAGTGCCATCGTTATCTTGAAGAATAATTATAAGTTGTTCCGGAGAACCAACCAAAAATATGATCAAGGGCTTGGACAAAAGGGAGATATTGATTCGATTCCAAAAGGTCCAAAATATCTGAATGCAAGCTTATGAAATTTCCCTAGCTTTAAGGAGCTGCGTTTGGTTTTGACTCTGAGGAAAACTTGTTCGCCTTCGCTAAAGATTCTAGCATAGCAGTGAAGATTAGCGTAGCTCTTCTGCCTATCACTAGCTCTCTTCAGGTTGTCTCTAATGACTAGAAGTTAAGGATCCATCTCTTCCAGGGTAGACTTAGCGGCAGGAAGATGAAGAGCCGGGTCGGCTAATTGAAAAGGGACTAAACATTCCTGACCATACAAGGCTTTAAAGGTGACGTTCCGAGGCTGCGATGGTGAGAAGAGTTATAGGCAAACTCAACAGGGGAAGAAACATGATCCATTGCTGGGACTGTTGGTTGCAGTATGCTTGAAGCATATCTTCAATGACTTGATTCACTCGCTCAGTTTGACCATCAGTTTCCGGATGATATGCTGAGTTGAGATTCAGTTGGGTACCCAGAGATCGAAACATGGCTTGCCAAAACTTAGAAGTAATTTTGACATCCTGATCACTGATGATTCTTGCAAGGATTCCATTTAATCCTACTACCTCTTTGACAAATACTTGGGCTATGTCAATGGCGGTGGCTGTCTGCTTGATTGGAATTTAGATGAGCCACCTTAGAGAGCTTATCTACTATGACAGAAATAGAATCATAGTTTTCAATTTTCTTTGGAAGACTTGTAACAAAGTTCATACCCAGACATTCCCACTTCATCTGAGTAATATCTAGAGACTGAAGCTTTCCAGGTAGTAAAGAAGACCATCTACTAAGGTATAGTCAAGTAAGTGTTCCCTCGGGTCCTGAGCTTGAATTTCTTGCAGAGAGGTCTAAAATAGGGGTCTACCTGAATTTCTTGTTGAACTTCCTCGGGTAAAGAAGAGCTAAGGAGTGAAATTAGTCAGGTTTGATGAGGACAGGACTGTTGATCAAGAGGTCTTTGAGTCTATTGAAGACAGCATCTCTCCCCAACAAAAAAAGAGTTGTCCTCAACTCAAATAAAATACGTAATTGATGAAGCTTCTTGGATACGTCTTGAGACTTAACTTCTTGTTAATGCTTTCAACTTGACTTCTCTCTTACAGTTCTTCATCCCCAAAAATTTGCTAATATAATATTGGAGTCATGGAAAATCTTTCTTAATAAGCTATCTTCTTGAATAACTCATCGCATTTGTGGATTCTTACATACGCTACTTCCTCTTTATAAGCTATTGATAATCCCTTCTTTATCAGCACTTGTTATCCTCTTATTTTTGCGATCTTCACTCTCTTGTAACTTAGTCATTTTCTTATTTGATGGAGTCTTGGCAAGAAGACTTGGTTCTTCCTGTATGCATCTCTCACTTGCAGAGTGCAGATGAGGCAGTCAAAAGACAGTTCTTAGAGCGATACAAAGATCTCCTCTTCCCTCGGCCAAATTCTTGTGTCAGCCAGACGATATGGAAGACATGGCGAAAGCTCACAAGAGTGACCCTCTGGGGTAGAGATTATTTCCGCAACAATATCCGACTTGCTATGGTTACAGAGGCTCTACGACTTGGCCCTCGATACTACTGCGTCAAAAGGACACGAGATCCTAGGTTCTCCGCAAGGTTGTTCTTGCTTGTGCAGTTTATCCCCCATTCCAAGATTTGCCTCGATACCATCTGGAGTCTTCCTCTTAGAGGTCCTTTTCTTTTCTCAGCTCATTCTCGAGAAATTTCTCAAGTTGTTTCTCGTAGAAGCATTCCATGAGTGTCCTAACATGAGCGGCGCTTGCGATACTTGCTTATGTGACCATATATTAGAGGACCTTCATGAGTTGTAAACTCTCTTGTCTCTCTTTGTAATTACTTCCTGCCTCCCTTGTAATCCTTTTTGGCTTTAATTGAAGAAATAACTCTTTTTTGAAAAATTTGAGTATTGTCCGTACTTCCTTGTCTTCAAATGTCAGTCTCTCCTCTTTAATTAAATTCTTAAGGATATCTCTATTTAGTTCTTTCAGCAAAGGGTCTTCTGTCTATGATAGTCTTGAGTAAACATTTCAACTTTGATTTCTTGGCTAACTCATAAGTTTGTTTTCTTATTCTTCTTTGGATTTTAAATGTCTGCAATATTTATGAGCTTATCTATTGCACTTCCCCATCTTGATTCCTTGTGCGTTTTTAAGCACGTCTCATTTATTGTCTTTTCTATTTGTCTTGAGATGCTATTAGTAGAAGTTTACTTTAAAAATTTGGAAATAAGATTATACCATACCATATCTCTTTGGTCCCAATCCCAGCTTTCTCTCATCATTGCAATCCAAAAATTATTCAATAGTTGTACGCGTCCCTATAGGGTTAACCATGTAGCTCCATTTGACCCACATGTTTTCCATTTCTTAGTAGAAATGGCACTTTCCTTAGGATAGAAAAGTTTGATAAGGTGTCTCAACATGACTAACGTGTTCTCTAGTTCGGCTATCCCCATTTTTTCAAGACTATTCTATAAACTTCTTCTTCTTGAATATTCCAATCCATCAGTAATTCAAAACGAGTCTTGCTATATTTACTTATAGCTTTATCTGTGGCTAATCACAAGAACTTCTTGGATTTCTTCATTACTACTTAAAATTATCTTCCAGTCAATGTCCCAAAAATTAATTCTTCATGTGGTAGCTACCTTATCCAATCTTGCTCCTTATTACTAAGCTTAAGGGAGAATGACAAGTAAAGCTCAATAAAAGTTTCATCCAGCCACTTTCATGTGTCTTCGCACAAGTGCATGCGTCTTCATTTATGCCACATCCATGCGTCTTCATTTATGCCACATCCATGCGTCTTCATTCATTTATGCCACTTCCATGCGTCTTCATTCGCACAAGTGCATGCGTCTTCATTCATTTATGCCACTTCCATGCGTCTTCGCATAAGTGCATTACCCGTTCTTTCACAAATTTCTATATCTTTCATTTCCAACTTTACTCACTTTCCCACATGCTTAAATCACAGGGACAAATATAGGTTTCTAGAAATAAGAGCTCCCAAAAATGTTCCAGCATAGCGAGCCTTCGCTCTAGCGTACCAGTTTCCATCCTCTCATAGATAATCCTCTAAATTTCTTATGGCAGATCCCAAGCCATCTTGAAATTTTTTGATAATTTATTGGAACATCAAGACTTCATTATGTAATATAATTGAAATTTGGGTGCTAGACTGAGTTGTTTTTCTCTCATGCATTAATCTTAAATCCAAAATTCTAAATACCAAGGTCCAAGATTCAAAATTAGGCTCTGATATCACTTGTGAGGGCCATACCCAGACTCGACTCTACTCACCTCCCTCAGTCCTCCAGACCGTTCCAGGGAATGACATAGATCTATTTGCAGGTATCCCTCCCACTTGGGACCGAAACTCAGACAGGACTCTGGTCTATCTCGAATGCCAACCCAAGGGGGTATATCCCTTCATTCAATGATTCTATCCGCTTCTCATAATCAATTTGTCCTTGACAGCTTTCCGTACCCAAAATCATGGTCCTTAGTCTTGATTCTCTTGATCTTTAACTTGACGATCTGCTCTTGCTTTCTTGTTCTCCCTTGGTTCATGGCGATAACCCCTTTTTCCTGACAAGCGGGCACGACAATTATCACTTTCCCCTAAGAAGAGGGATCTTGGAATCCTACCTGGTCTTGCTCGTCCCCGATTACCCATTTTTATCCCATGTAGTCCTAGCATTTAACATAAAAAAAATTAAATCAATATCCGGCCATCTGACCCTCCGGATCCGCCCACCCACCGAAGCATTTCATGAAAATCCCTTCATGAGGTAGTACTTAACTACTACAAAGTCAGGAAGACAGCAGTCTATCAGACATCATCAAACAACAAGCAGCATGCAATCTGTTGCATACCTTTGTTCATAGAAATTCATCTGGTTGTTCCCACCAGATCTTTATTTATAAAATTTTAATTCATTTCCTTTCCTTTATCTGCTATAATTAGCTTATAACTAGTTTCCTAACTAATCATGCAATTTAATCATTCCTTCCTAAGAATTTTATTGCGAGAGGTATAGCACCATCTGTTGACAGATGCACAGGATAGCCCCTATCTTCCTAGCCTTTCCAGTTCCTTCATTAAATTCACATCATCCTCCCTGAGTATAACCTTCTCGTCCAACTATTGGCATCAGGCCATACCCGAATTATGGCCGATTTCCAATAAGAAACCGCGGGTACTTCACCGGGTCAGGCAAACATAAAACAAACCCATTCATTCCTTATCCCTCGGGCATGAATGACTTAGGTATAACAACTTGCCGGTTACGCTTCCCTTGTAGAAAAGGGCCAATCTCCATCAAGTTCCCCAAGAGAATCCTCTCAATGGGCCAGCCTTTCAATTAAATTGACCCCAAAAAGACCCCATCTTGGTTTCCGGTCATTTCCAGACAATCTTCAAAACTCCTAGTTAAGTCTATGTTTTGCAATGCGCTATCCGTATCACCAATTGAGATTCCTTTTTAACTCCTAGTTGGTAATTTTCAAGTTCATTCATTTATCAACTTTAATTCCTACTTTCATTAATTATCTACCAGCCAAGTTTATTTAGAAAATACAACTGAGTTTTTGCCATAGGAATTTGATGGTTAATGTCTCTTCGTAAATGCCAACTTTTTTAAGTTCAATCCCTGTTTTATCGATTCCCAAGTTTTTGCAATCCTTTGCCATCCATGGGACATTCCATGGAAGTTGCTTGTAGAGTTTTTGGTTCAAAATAACACGGAGGTCAATTCCGCGATGTTATCCCCTATCTCCCCCATCCCGTATTTGCAAACAAACTTGAAATTGACAACTTTTAGAAATACTCTTCAATACCAAAAATTGAACTACTTCTATCGAGCTTAGACAACTACTCTTTTCTTATGGTGCCTAGCTTTCCATTTAAGAAGCTAGAAGGTCATCCTATAATTTATGAGTTTTCGAGCTTTCCATTAAAGTTTAAACCTAAAATACAAAGTAGTCACTAAATCTTACACCTAAGTGCAAAGTTACCATTAATGATTGGCTTAAGAGTGAAAATCTACCTTTGAAACTTAACTTAATGATGCATAGATACTCTTAGCACTTAACCCTAATTGCGAGGTTTCCATTAAAGCTTAAACCTAAAATACAAGGTAGTCACTAAAGCTTACACCTAAGTGCAAAGTTACCATTAATGCTTAGCTTAAGAGTGTAAATCTACCTTTGAAATTTAACTTAATGATGCACAGATACTCTTAGCACTTGATTCTAATTGCGAGGTTTCCATTAAAGCTTAAACCTAAAATACAAGGTAGTCACTAAAGCTTACACATAAGTGCAAAGTTACCATTAATGCTTAGCTTAAGAGTGCAAATTTACCTTTGAAACTTAACTTAATGATGCATAGATACTCTTATCACTTGGCCCTAATTGCAACGTTTCCATTAAAGCTTAAACCTAAAAGTACAACATAGTCACTAAAGCTTACACCTAAGTGCAAAGTTACCATTAAAGATTAGCTTACGAGAGAAAATCTACCTTTGAAGCTTAAATTTTTGATGCATAGATACTCTTATCACTTGACCCTAATTGCAAGGTTTCCATTAAAACTTAAACCTAAAAATACAAGGTAGTCACTAAAGCTTATATCTAAGTGCAAAGTTACCATTAAAGCTTAGCTTATGAGTGCAAATCTACCTTTTAATCTTAACTTAATGATGCATAAATACCATTACTACTTAACCCTAATTCCAAGGTTACCATTAAATCTTAAACCTAAAATGATGCACATAAACCTTCCTAGTATTAAAACACATGGATTAAGAAATCCTACTAGAAATGAAGATTACCTCTTGTAAACAAGTGGGAAATGGGATTGAAGTCCTTGTTGAAGAGATGTGAGGTTCAAGGAATAAGGAAAGGGATTTATGGTGAAGAGGAAGGAGAGAGGAGCTTCTTCACAAAACCCTCAAGGGTTTGGCCTTCAAGAGAGGAAGAGAGTTGAGGGTTTGGCCTTCAAGAGAGGGAGAGAGCAAGAGCAAGGTTTAATGGGAACCTTGATTTAATCAAGCATTATCTTGAGCATGGCAAGTATGCAAGTAGCTTAGCAATATGTGCGTCTAAAATTACAAAGGAGAGGGGGTGCTTATATAGGAGATGGTGGGTATTCTTTTCTCAATTCCTATTGGATCCCAATTCTCCTCTCAATTCCTATTGGACCCCAATTCTCCTCTTAAGTCCTATTGGACCCCAATTTTCTTCTTAGTTCTTATCTCTTAAATTTATCTTTCAATCAAGTTAGTCCCTTTTTCTCCCAGTTCCCGATCTAAATCAGTTTCCATGTGGCTTTTGACGAAGAAGTAAAATAATCTTAATCTTTTTGGAAAAATATAGGGATGACGTAATTTCTTATCCAAAATATCCTTGTCTTTTCATTTTGAAGTAAAGTCTCGTTGTCCGCATGACTACTTTGTCGGTCTTGCTTTTTCTAAATTATTTTCTAGGTTGAAAAAGTTATGAATGGCTCTAGGGTTTAGGAAGGGACCTTACACTCCCCATCATGATTTTGCATCATTTTTTCTTGCAATTGGACTTGAGGGATCATGGATCACGATCCATGTTACACCCAAGTTTTAGACTGTGATTACATGGTTACATTCTGCCAAATAAGAGGATCGTTTCTATGCACTTCTTTTTTAATTTGACTTTGGTTTGCTCCCCCAAAAGTCCTTTGCCAGTTTGTGAAAATTCCACCATTGATTTGATTACAGTTTTTCTGGCATTTTTTGTACAATTTTGATCATACAAGTTTGTTCATGCGCAGATAAGGATCATACTTGTGAAATCTTTTGTAGTTTGAAGTCTTGAGTTGGTTGTAGGAGGCAAAAATGTAGCGAGGGGCTCTAGGTCAAAATAGCTCTCTCTCTATCTCTCTCTCAAAGTGCAAGCTGCAATGAAGTCAAATCTGCCCATTTTTCCTATTATGTGTCCAACTTACCCCGAGTCCAATTTTCATACTTACCTTGGCCACATTTCCATGATATACCACCTATGAGAGATGGCTCATCATTTGGATTTTTGTTCCTCATTTGCTCCTAATTTTACAATTTTGGTAAATTTGAAGTTCACCCAAAATTTGATTTGTCTCAAATCACTCCATATTTGTCATGCTCCAAGCTCTTACTTTGTAGGTTTGGTGTTTGTTGATGTTAAAAATTTGGTCAATTTGAAGTTCACCCAATATTTTATTTGTCTCAAATCACTCCATATTTGTCATGCTCAAAGCTCTTGCTTTGTAGGTTTTTTCTTTCAGAACTTGACTCTGAATTTCTTGGCTCTAATTATTAAATTTTTATCATTATTAGGTTAAATAGGAATGAAAATTATTTAGCTGACCAAAAATTTTGCCTAAAATATTCCTCACACTCGTATTTACATACTCTCATTCTCAGTATCCTTCCATCAAAAATTTTCGATATGGCTCAATACTTTGCCAAATAAGAGTAGAAATTTAGCAAAATTGGTCAAAAAGCAAAAATTAAAATCATCAAACACACTTTATACATTGTACACATAATCTCCCAATCATCTTGCAGTTTGTCATCTATTGTCTTGTTGTTACTTCCCACTTCCCATTCTAAGTCGCCCCGGATGAAGGTTTGTGGGAGGTGCATGGGTAAAAACATCATGTCTATGCATGACCATGTAATGTGGCCATGTCATGCTAAGAGAAGAGATGTACTGGGTAACATAGTGTGGTGTAAGAGGTAGTCCTGAACCGAGTGTTTAGTGGTCTTTGCTGGCGAGGTTTCCTCCTAGGTGCATTTTTGAAATAGAAGATTCTGAAGCACGGATGCCCTTTTTTTATGGTTGTCATGTAAGAAGCAGGTTGTTTGTTGGTTTTTGTCACCATTCCTATTTGTTTGTTGTGGATTTTTGTGGTAGCTCCTCTTTGGATTTGGGCATCCATTTGCAGTAGGTGAATCCGATTGAAGCTTGAATTGTTCAATATAAGTTTTGGCATAGGGTTGGTTTGGCTTTGTTGGTTTGGGCTCTTGAAAATCTGTTGGGGGATGATGCCAAGGATTGAGTCACAAGCATTATCTTTGGAATCCATAGCTGAGTTGGTTTTGATGCCATAATAGATTTCTTGATCAAAACTTGGAATATTCTATTTACCGGACTACTTGGTAGTTCAGGTATACAACCAAGCACTTCCTCCTCTATTTCACCCCCACTTGTATCTTTTTGAATAGCTTTATAAGTTTGCATCCATGAAACTCTTAAGAATGATGCACTTGGTGAAATTGGTATCAGCCATAATATGGAACCAATGTGACTAGTCGTTTCCATCCACATTAATCGAGACGTTGGCTTGTCCCAAACTAACCATAGTCTCCCTTTTGGCCACTTTTAGTTCAATTTGGGTTGTTTCAATCATAGACTTTGATAGTTTGAGGTATATTAAATATTGCATAGCATTGATATGTGCTCTAGTATATCCACAAGAACTCTTTCTATTATTCCATTGGCTAGCTAGACATTGACCCAAATCCATTCCACCAAGCCAAGTTTGTTCAACTTGAACTCCTACGATAGGAGACGGTGGTTGTTGTTTATTCTTTCTCTTCAAACTTTATATTTTGGCTTCCTTGTGTGCTTGAACTTTCTTATGTCACTCCTTAGCTAAATGTATTTTTTTTGACATGTCCATTGTAAGAGGTTGGTGATACTTTTTCAATCTACAACCATTTATCCAGTTAGACACCACCTCTCCCTCTAATGTTGCGAGTTGGACGGCTCCACTTGGTTATATGTTGTTGATCACAAAGGGACTGCTACCCCACTTTTTAATTTTCTTGTAATATTGCTTAAGGGTATAGACTAACACATAATCACCATTTTGAAATTCCTTGTTTTTTACATGTTGTTATAGAATTGTTTCAGCTTTTATCTGTGCATGTACATAGCTACAACAAACTAAAGTTTGGTCTTGGTCCAATGTGTCAGACAACTCATGTCCAATTCACTCCAAGTTTTGAGCTATACATAGTGTAGGAATCAAGAACTCTACCAAGAGTATAGCATTTATTCCAAACACTAAGTTGAAAGGAGTTGTATTTTGTGGAGTTTTATATGCTACCCGGTTTGCCCATATGCTTGAATATAGCTTCAGTTCCCAATCCATCCTAGATTCAATGAAAATCTTTGTGAGCATTGTGCAAAACTTTGTTGGTACTCTCATCCTATCCAGTGGCTTGAGGGTGATATGAAGCCAATTTATAATGAATGATCATAAATTCATGCAACATGAATTCAATCATGTCATTGAGGAAGTGTGTGCCTCGATCACTCACTGATCGGAAGGCCATAGCATGTAAAAAATGTTCTCCTAGAAGAATTGCATTAGGAAAATTTTGAACTCATTTTTGGGCCTTTTAAGAGTGCCACATCATCAAATTTGTACAAAAGAAAGCAACCCGGTAGACCCCTCTAAATATTGCTTAGAACCCCATGATATGACCTATCATTGGAAAGTTCTTGAAAAATGGATTCTAAAGAGCCAAGGTCCGAAAAGTTTGGATGACTTCTATGAAAGTTATGCCATTTTTTATTCAATCAGCCAGGTTTTGTTACCGTTACGGTAATCTAAAATCACCTTTTTTTAGATCTACATGAAGGCAATGTCCGATACATGCATGCTATATATCAATAGATAGCATTTGAAGAGTAGATTCTAAATATCCAACCTCCGACACGTTTGGATCTTATTTGCAAAAAATTTACCGATCCCCACTTTTTGAAAGCTATGCCACATTAACAATTCTTACAAGGCCCATTTTTTAGTCCAAACTTTTCCTAATGTGATGTGGTGCGAGCATCATTCCTTGGGTTGCCTTAGCCTTGATCCACTATAATGTATTGAGCATGTGTTCTACATGTCGATGGAGAGATAGTCCCGACAAAGTCTAATTCCCATTTGAAAAAATCACGTGCTCCCATCATTGGTCTTAGCGGCATTTCATCTCATCGTGCCGGTTCTTTAGTATGTTAGTATGCATGGCAATGTTTTACGTAATGTTTTGTATCTATAAATAGACTGGACACCAAATCCCTGCTAGGAGTATTTCTTTTATAGTTTTTTCTGCCAAAAAGTTTCCCCTTGCTAGACTAGCATGAGCTTGCTCAAGGATTGGCAAGTACACACTTTTGTAGCACAAATTATTAAGTTTTCATCCGTTCTCCTCCAATAAACTTGGTTTCCAATAATAGAATATTTTTTGACTTCGTGTTGTATTGATCATACTCTGGCTCTGCTCAAGTTCTCAGGTAGAACTCCTTGTTCTAAGTACTCCACAATGTACTTCGCCCACTTGGATGCTATTGTAATTTTGAACAATGTAGCATGCTCGATTGTCTTTTTGATTGCGCAAACATTACATGAGCAAACATATTCATGCATGCTTTTTTGCATGTGAAACCAATACCCCAATTAGCATTAATTTGTTTGCATGTTGGCATTATGTATGCTCATGATTTGTACATGAGCTTGTTGCTGATACAACTCTTTTTTGCACGGCTCCATGCATAACTTGAATATGCCATCACGTCCTCTTTGATATAACCTCCCTGCAATCAGCACTAACTTGTGAGATTGTTCAATAAGTGATGGTTTTCTCTTGATCTGTAGTAAACCTATGGTGAGCGAGGGTATGATCTGTTTGCTCCACCTTAGTACCATCTCAGTGTTGAAGAGACAAGAGTCTGGCAAATCATCTTCAACCCCTATAGGAGCTTCCCCATGTAGCATTTGTGACAAATGGTCTGCTCTCTGGTGTGTAGTTCCTTTTTTTACCATTACCATGAAATCAAACTCAAGCAATATTAGGAACCATCGAACGATGCAACCCATGGTGCATGGTCTGCTCTCACTACGTATAACAATGCTTGATGGTCTACAAAGAAAACGAAAAAAATTTCGAGTAGGTAATGTCTAAACTTTTTTACAGAGTAGATCATTCCCAAGCCTCTCTTTCTATGGTCGTATAATTTGTTTATGTGATGTTAATCTATTTACTGGAGTAACAGACCGGAAAATTCATGTGGTTCTCTCATGGTTGAGCCAAGTATTGGGTAAATAATGGGGTCTAGGAGGGCCTCTTTACTTGGTATTAAGAAAGCAATCAAAGGACTACTTTTAATTTCAAACAGACAAAATGGCTAGTTTATTTGAATTCAAATTTTCACCCTAAATTTCAAAATCTAGGGGGCAAAACCATATCATGTAACATATCTACACAAAGGGCTCGATGTGTAGATTACAAATTTATAATCTCCGCTCAAATTGAAGATCATGTGTAGGAGTTATGGAAGTCATCATAAAGTTGTCCACCCAATTTCTGGGGAGAAAAGTGCATCCTTTGACCACTCTTACACCTCTCTTACACACCCACCATTCTTGCACACATGGCGTGCATCTATTTGTCAAAATGTTAATCACCTCCATAATCTCATGGAAAATAAAAAGGCCCTCCTAGAAGTCATCCTCTTTCTAATGATACAACTAATAGCGTAAGCCGATGCGTCTACATGGACATGGAAAATCTTGTCCTAGTCAGGAGCTCTCAAAATTGGAGTAAAAATGATTTTCTACTTCAACTGTTGAGATGCTTTCTCACATTCCTCATTCCACTCAAATTTAGTGTGAGTATGTAGAGAGGTTTTGCAATGATCACGTACATGTATATGAATCTGCAATGATACTCACAATGGCCCATGAAGGCTTGTACCTCTCTAACTTTTGTTAGTCTTGAAAGAGCAACAATCACTTGTATCTTTTCAAGGTTAGTGGCTTTGTTTCAGCATCATACAAAGTGCATCTTCCCTTGGTGAGTCTAGTTTTGGTGAATTTGTGAGTGATTGAGTAGTGTGTATCCAACCCTCTCGGAGTGCCCAGTTGGCCTTAAGCCGAGCTTCAAACAAATATTTAGCTATTTCTTTGAACTATGGTTCAGATGTTGCTTTGTTTGCCAGCTCCCTCTCTAGGATCTTGGAAGCTTCTACTAGTAGTTGGAGGAGCTCATTGGTGCACCTTATCAATATGCACATCTAGTCCCTTCACACTGATTCATAATTCCCCAAAAGTTATGCAAATCCTCCTTCAATTTTGATAGTGTAGTTTTCTATTTAGTGTCATTTAGCACATTCTACCAAGCAACCCACTTTGCTTTATTGTGCCAACACCATTCCCTTAAGTAATGCGTAAATACCTCTATAAGTGTGTTGGTCCATTGTACTTTTGATACAAACCTCGGTAAAATTTGGGTAACTCGTCATCTTTCATGGGTAAGGCATACATGAGGAATGGAGAGTCAGAAACTACCTTTATGAAGTTGAGCACAACTAATTCTCCTACATTAGCATTTTTTGAATAATTCTAATGAGGTGAAATAGACTCTTTAAGTTTGTTTCCTACTCTCGTGGACTCATCTTGCTCTTTGGTACCCTGCCTACTGGATACATTGTTCTCAAGTAAAATATTTACCTTTCGGTCCAAGATCCTCCATGAAATCTACACCTTGGTGAGTGCAGCTTTCATCTCTAATATGATATCTTTCATGCATCTTTATGATGGTGGATTGTCCAAAAGCATCTCCAGTTGTAGTCGTAAGCTTTGAACATTCATAGTAGATAGCTGTTGTGCTTGAGGTTTAACTAGCACATCATCAGCACTAAGTATATACTCAAGCACTTGTTCTAGCAATTGATTGTGTTGGGGTGAGGGAGAATCTTGCAAGTAGTCTGCTCATGATAGATGACCGTCTTCCATTGATCGATCATTCCTCTAGCCTGCACATACAACATTTTGAATCTTTTCTAGATTTGAGTGTGCATCATCATCATTCACATACTCCTAGATCTAGTGTGCCTTCTTCTTCTATAATCTCTTATTTGAACCTAAACATTTGGTAGAGTAATCAAGATCTGTGTCTGAATCCAAATCCACTAGTACAAATTTATCCTTAATTGGCTTCTTTGAAAGATACTAGCCATAATCACATATCCTCTTGCATTTTCCATCAAGGATTTTAGTATACTAGCAATTCTTCAATCTTTCCAAGTCTTTGGCTTCATTTTCTTGGTTTGTATACTAGTCCACCATTGACAAGACGTACATAAAAACATGGCATAGGTTGTATTTCTCAATGGAAGGTGGCATTGTATTCCCAAAGGTTCCTCCAAAGTAAGAAACCATGAAAATGGAAGAGTGTGACAAAATTTCACCTAGATACTGAGGTGGTCCAGGGAAAGCGACAGGAGATGTGGCCTCTAGACACCTCTCAAGGCTCCCAAGCTGCTCATAGGGTTTGAGCGTCTAACACAAAGCACAACATACACATAGAGACCCCAAACACAACAACACACCCAAACAACTCATAAAAATTTTGGAAAACGTAGGGGCTAACACAAAGCACAACATACACATAGAGACCCAAACACAACAATAGACCCAATTATCACACAAATAAATTTGGAAAAATAAGAGGCAACACCTAGTTTTTTTCATCACGAACTAGGACGTGACGAAGGTGACAGAGAGAGAGAGAGAGAGAGAGAGAGAGAGAGAGAGAGAGAGAGAGAGAGAGAGAGAGAGAGATAAATAAATACAATGTTTCTTATCCAATGTCATGAGAACCTTCAAGAAATCATACTTGATGATTCAAGAAAAAAGATGAGTGATATGAGCACCTCAGCCAAAACAAAACTACAACACATAGACTAAACAAATATGACACCACAATGGTTAGATTTCCAGCCCCATTCAACACAAAACACACACTAAAAAACACTAGCCACCCCATGCATTTCTTTTATTGTGAAAAAGACAAGAGAGAGAAAATAGTGACTAAAAAATTAGGAGAGAGACTAAAACATGAGCTTGCATTTTGACTGCAAGTGATGAGTCTCTTCTTCAATTGAAAAGTTGTGTAAGTCGGTGGTTTTCAAGAAAAGTGAAGCGGAAAAGAACCGGTTACGTCAATACACTTCGTCGTTGCTCTTCCTAAGCAAAGAGAAGTCCCTACCATATACACACTACGTTCCAAAACCTTTAGCCTCTTCTAGCAACATAGTTAATCCTCTCTACGGTAGTAAAGGTATGCCTAAATCCCTTTTTAAAGAAGAGTTTTTTAATCATTCATACACTATTACATGCATATTTTACAATACACTAGCATGTCCACTCTTATGAGCTTTGCAATTTTTACACTACTATGCATAGAAGGGTTTCACTCTTGCATAAGCACATAAAGAAAGTTTTTGATTAATTGTCTCAAGATTACAAGTTGGTGCATTCGAAAGTTTTGTGTGTACCACGCATAGACACACCAAGGAAAAACTCATTATAAAAAGCATTTGCATTGCTCATTTCAAGTTTGTCTACTTTCAAGTTTGTTTTGCAAATTTGAAGGGGGGAGTAAGGGGATAGCTTCACGGATGTTGTGATCGTGTTTGCTTGAACTTAAAACTCCCATCGCTTCCATGGAGATGGCCCATGGATGGCAAGTAATGAAAAGGGACCAAAATGCGATTCATCGAAGTCGGGGTTAACTCGAAACTTTTTTTAGACAAAACCTTAAATGTCCAAGAGATTCATTGATTTCTAAGGTCTTGTTTGAGTAGAAAAATTAAAAAGAATTAGGAATTAAGGGATTATGTCTCAGGGAGCTTAATCTAAATTTAAACTAGGAATAAAAACTTTACCGCCAAGAAGATTGATGTGGATAACCGTAGCATAATATAGAGATTTATGTGTAAACTTGTCTTCGTGTTTGTAAAAAGGCCGACCCAGGTGTTTACCTATGGGAAACAACGAGGGATGGTCCTTTTTGGCTAGGACTGATAACATTTGGTCTATGTTGTGAGCTCGAGTTCATTCATTGCCCTAGAAATGGGATTGAATGAGAGTGTGTCTCGGTCGATTGATAGGGACCCTGGGAAGAATCTAGAAATTGGCCTAGTCCGGGTAGGCCTGATGCCGAGCGACGAGAAAAGGAGTGAGGAAAAAGGATCCATGGAGGGATCATGATAAGGGAGGAGGATTTGATTTAATTAATGAACTCTTCAAATGTTCGATAAAAAGGAACCTTGGAAATGCTAGGAGCCTAAAGGGTCTATTCCGCAATTGTCCTCATCAGCCGGACCTTTGCTCTTCTTCTTGGGATTATTCATTTAAAATAAACCTAAAGTAGATTCTCTTTGAAGCCTTTTCCACGCAAAAAGGTGGGAACGACCTGATAAATGCACATTTGCAAGGGTATGCAACAGTTTGCATACTGCTTTCAAATTCTTGAAATGTATTCTTGGTTCGACATGATTGGAATACTGTTTTCTAGTATCATAGTACCTTGGGAAGGTGCATTATCAAATGGTTCGGTGGGTGGGCGGATTTCGGAGGGTTAATTTGTTGGCCAGAAAGTTAAACCCAATTTGATGTTTTCCTAGAAGTAAAGTCAAGAGCGGGGGAAAGGGATTCTGATCTACGGAGCGGGAGAAAAACTTGGAATCAAGAGATTCTTGTAGATTATAATACACTCACCTTTGGGGAACGCATTGACTATTGTGCTCGGTCATAACTGGGAAAAAAGCGTCAATGACCTTGAGCCAAGGGTGAATTAGAGAACTCCCAGCAGTTGACCCTGGAAGGTTGAGTTCGAAGTTAGTTTTATGACTTTGCTTGGTAAGTTTGATTGGTAAGAAAAGGTTATTTGGGGCTAAGGGATCCATATGAGAGAAAGTGAATGTTATCACCCCCTTCAGTTGGCATGGAAGAGTAGGAGGAGTCCTGTCTTGGTGTCGGTCTCAAGTGGGAGGGATGTCGGAGATCCCAGTGTATCCATTTGGAGATGGTACAGTCGGTGGTCCTTGGGCATGGCCCTCAAAAATACAAATATATAGGTGAGACCAAGTTGATTAGAGTGAGCCACATATATCTCCAACACCCCCACTCAAACAAAGGTCTCTAGCTTTGGATGAAAAAACCCTTGGGGAGTTCAAGGGAAAAACCCAAGCCCCTATACAATGTGAAAATATGAACCAGTGATGATGATGTGAAAGTGAATTGTGTATCTATGTATAAATACACAAGTGACTCATAGATCACAATGTGCAAGTGTGGATTATGCATAATGCATGGTACTTATAGGATTACAATGTCATATATACAAAGCTATCACACTAGCAGATAAGTCAATCTAAAAACAGTGAGGCCGAATCAGCTCCAAGCTCTGAGCACAAGAGGATGAAATGTGAGTCATTGAGGCCTTTGGTAAGAATGTCTGCAATCATCTGGTCACTTGGATAGTGCTCAACCATTATGGTGCCTTTGCGTACTTCATACCTAAGATAATGATAATGGACAGCTGTTGAACATAGTCTTTTGCCATACTAATAGCACTCTGGTTGTCACAACGCAAGGGTGTGCTAGAAAGAGGAGAGTGACCAATATCAACGATCATTTGTCGAAGCCAGGTTAGCTCATGAGTTGCAAGTGATACCGCAACATATTATGACTCAGTCGTAGAAACTACAACACATCGTTGTTTCTTGCTGGTCCAAGAAACAAGACAACCATTTTTAAAGAAATAATTTTCATTTGTAGATCGCATAGATAAATGTGAGTTTGGCCAGTCTGCATCTGTGTAACCCAAAAGAGAAAGAGAGTGCATAGAATCTGATGCCAGTTGTCGTTGATAGACCAAACCAAAATCTGTAGTGCCTTTTAAGTATTTCAAAACACGCTTTGTTGCAGACCAATGCTTAAGAGAAGGATGTGTAAGATGTTGTCCAAGACAATTATCAACAAACAAAATATCAAGGTGAGTGTTCAGGCCAACAAATTGAAGACATCCAATCAAGTTAGCATAAGGTTGACTTGTGACAAGTTGACCGCCACTGTCAGAAGTGTTCTTCGTAGAACTCACAAGACAAGGTGTGTTGGCCGAATGTACTGATTCCATGCCAAATTTTTGAATAGTATCTGCAATAAACTTTGACTATAGAAGGAATAAAAAACCTTTTGTGTGGTTCCTTTGAATTTGAATGTCAAGACACGAGTGAATCTCTCCCAGATCCACCATATCAAATAAGGAAGACAATAACTTTTTCACTTGCTGAAGAAATCCCAAATCATTGGAAACAAGGATGGTATCATCCACATAAAGAGCAAGAATCACAAAACTGCTAGCTTGGTGCTTTATGTATAAGTTAGGGTCTGAAGGTCCTTTATGATTTCCAATTTCCCATGTACCATGTGTCCCCAACTTTCTCACTTTACATAGAAACCTATGAAGAACAATAGTGACACTTCCTTTTACATAGTCTTTGAAGACTACTCAACCTAGGAAGAAAATTTTAAGTGGAACTCTTCTCTTGCTTTTACATTGAAACCTCTTGACAATTGTAGAAATTTGTCTTGTGTCTTGAAGACCTCCACATCAAGTTGTTTCCCATGTGAAGTAATTCACCAAATTTATTTATTATTTTATATAGATATTCACAAGTGCTAGTAAAAGAAGAAATATATAAAGGAAAATAGTTAAGCATAGGTGAAACACTTATTTATTTATGAACAAGTCACCAAAGCATAGTTTACATATAGAAAACTGACTAATGGTAACTATAGGACGAAGAGTAGGGTTCCCATGAGAAACTTCAAAAGCTTTTTTAGTCACCTATGTTAAATAAAGTTAATAATTCTATTTACATATATACACATTTGCTTTATTTGGGGTTATGCTTACGATTTTGTGTCGTTATTCTTCCATGATAGAGCTGGACCAAAATAACAGCTATCATTTAGCCCCCCTCCCTCCCCCAGTTGATGGTTCATTTATGTACCATCAAACTGGCTCGTAGTGAAATGAAAGTTTTTGGTAATTTTGCAATGCCTCTGCCAAGCTTCCTTTCCTTCTTGACACCTCCTTGCCTTCATAGGTTATGCACCTATTTGCACATGATTTCAATGTGTGAGAAGTACAACAATAGTAGCATACCTCCTTGGTTTCCTCCTTGGTTTCCTCCTTGGCTTGCTTTATTTCCAGACCTCCTGGAAGGATACAACTTAGATAAGGCTTAAGTCGATATCTATTGATGTTCCTAGGGTGCTACTTTCCAGCTAAATCCGCCAGTTGGTATTAGCCACCTGTATAAGCTTTTTTTCCAATGAAAGAGCCTTCCCATCTATTTTCAAATTTAGCATCAAACTTGTTGTCCAATGTATTGTTGTAACAAAGAACTAGGCTCTCCTCTTTAATCCTCTTATCTTTGAGACCCTTGTCAATCTTCTCCTTGAGTTGCAAGGCTTTCTTCTCATAGCACCTGTAGGTTTTGACTCTCTTTTCCACTCTAGCTCCACCATAATGAGCAGCCTATTGATCCATGATTCATTGCCCTTCTGTTCATGTTGACCTGTAAGCTTTATAGTAGGAAGTGAAGTTCAATTGGTTGCAAAGCTTCTTGTCCATACACTAAGTGGAATGAACTGAACTATGTAGCATCTTTGTAGGTTTTCCTAAATGCCGATAATGCCCCATCTAAGAAACCATCCCATAGCTTTGTCTTACTCTTTACCATGTTTTTTATGATTTATGCAATGATCTTGTTAGCCTTCTCTACCAAACCATTTGACTGGGGATAATAGAGTGTGTTGTGTCTATGGTGAATTTTAAGCTCATCACACATGTTCATTAGTAAGCTCTTTCTGAAACCTGGACCATTACTAGAGACAATTTCAAGAGGTGTACCAACCTGCAACAGATTTGGGTGTAGGCAAACCTACTCACTCTCTTTTCATTTACTCGTGCTAAACTTTGTGCTTCTACCCATCTTTTCATATAGACAATAGCAACAAGGATATAGTCTTTACCATTTGATGTTTCTAGAAATGGACCCATAGCATCAATTCCCCATTTTTCAAAAGGACCACAGGCAATGACTAGTTGTCGAGGTCCATATAGTAACCTTTTGTTGCCATTGATTTGGCAATAGTGGCAATCTACACCAATGTTGGACATCCACATGCATACTTGTCCAAACATACCCAGATACCAAGATTTTTTTTATTGTTAGCTCATGCAAAAAATGATCCCCACAAGCTTCTTCATGTAGCCTTCTCAAGATTTCAATAAAATTTAGTAGTGCATGGCACTCGTCTATCAAACAAGATCCTTACCCTTTTGATACAAAGCCCCTCAATCCAAAGAAATGAGCTTGCCTTCTTAATGAGCATTCTTCTTTGTGCCGTTGTGATATCTTTAGGAAATTATCCCTCCAAGATGTCATTAACTATAGGTGTTAAAGACTCCATGCATGCGTATTCTGGTCCCTTTATTGTTACAGTTGCAATGATAACTTGCACTTCATTCTAACCTGAGATTGCTTGTTGAGCTAGTAAGTCTGCATTGTGAGTTTCTTTTCTAGGGATGTGATAGGGTTGCACTTCTTCAAAATTTCTCAAAAGTTTGCAAATGGTAGAAAATTTGGATCTAAGTCTTTCATTCTTACAAGCCCGAATACCAAGAATTTGTTTCACAATTAGTAAAGAATCACATTTCACGAATCACCATAAATCGTTGTATCTTTTTGGCTAAGCACACCTTCAACACACTGAGTGGAACATCGTACTCTGCTTCATTGTTGCTTGTTGATTCTTCTAGAACCACTTTCTCTTTCCACACCACTTCTCCTTTCGGGCTCATCAAAACAAGCTCCCCCCCCCCCCACCTATGGCTCTTCAAAAAGCACCATCAAAGAATAGAGTGTATGCATTTGAGATAGCTTTGGGTGGTGGTGGAGAAACTCAATTAAATCTAGTACTTTGATGATCTTCTCATGCACTCGACAGGTAAGAATGTATGCCAGTTGGGCTCTCCCATTGTCTTCTACCTTGAATGTGTACTCATATCCTTGTAATTCCATCAACCATTTTGTAATCCTTGGGCTTAGTGTTTTGTAATCCTTGGGCTTAGTGTCATCTGTAAATGACACCCAAGGTAACAAGTTTTCTGTAGTAAGGATGACAAATGGTTTAGGAAAATGATAAGATCTAAATTTCCTTACTACAAAATGAGTGCAAGCATCATTAGTTTGGCATCATTATACCCTTTCTCATTGGCATTTGTAACCCTACTAACAAGGTACATTGGCCTCATTCTACTACTATGTGGATCTTGTTGTAGGAGAATGCTCCTATTGTTTCCATACCCACACTTGGATTCACAAAGAAAGGAAAATCCCAACATGGTGGAATCAATGTTGGAAGCTCACACACCACCATCTTTATGCCCTTTAAATACTCCTCTAAATCATTAGACCATGAGAACTCTACTTGTTGTGATAGATTTTGAAGTGGTTGCAACAACTCAGAAGATAAATGAGTGAACCTTGCCATATACATCAACTTGTGAATAAATGATTAGCCTCCTTGATGTGTCTAGGTGATGGTATTTCCATGCTAGCTTTAGTCTTGGATGGATCCACTTCAATTACTCTTTGTGATATCTTATGGCCCAAAAGAATGGCTTTGTCTTCCCCAATGTGGCACTTGCCTGGGTTGAGTTTCCCCCAGGTTATCTAGGTGTTGCAATCCTTCTTCTACCTTTTGCACATGCAAAGACTTTGAGCTATAGATACAAAAGTTGTCAATGAACACCCTTATTGAATTCCCAAAAAAAGCTTGAAACACAAAATTCATGAACTGAAGGTGGTTGGTGCATTAGTTAGGCCAAAAGGCATGACTCAAAATGCAAAACATCCCCATGGTGTAATGAATTTTTTCTTTTGATATTCCTCTGCAATGCGTATTTGAAAGTAGCATGAGTAGCCATCACAAACAGTGTACTTCTCATGTTTTGCTACTTAATTTAGAATCTCATCTTGGAAAGGAAGAGTGAATTGGTCCCTCGTAGTTGCTACATTAAGTGGTTGATAGTCCACACACACCCTCCATTTTCCATTCTTCTTTGGAGTCACCACTACTGGGGACACCCACTTTGAATTCTCCACTGTGTATATGAAACCTGCAGTTAATATCTTGCTAAACTCATTCAAAATTGATGCCTCCTTTACAACACCCAAACTTCGTAGCTTTTGCGTGCGAGGATGAATTTCTTGCTTTAGCTCAATATGATGTTGGATGACATCAACTCCTCTGACATCAATGTAATCTTTCACAAACAAGTTAGGAAAGTTCTGTAACATTTCTTTGTACTCTTCCTTTTCCTCTTGTTTGAGGATTTTGGAAAGCATACCCTCTATGATTTATTCATTATGTCCTGGTGGTTTCTTTTGTGGTGTCTGTGCTTCTAATTTCGTTTCTTTTGACATTTAATTGAGAGGTTTGAGTCTGATACCCATCACTTCTATAGATGAATCTTCTTCTCTGGTGGTGAGGTCACTGTCTTCTTCTTCCGAGGTTGTAGTTGTGAGATCTTCTTTTGTTTTAGTTGGTGTTGACTCTCCTTATAGATCCTCTTGACATTTCCTTTTCATGTTGTAGACAATCTTCCTATGGTTCTCATTTTTGCATATGAGTTTCTCTTTTTTTGCAGTCCTACAAGGCTCGTGTTTGTATTAGCCATGGACAACCAAAGATAATGGGATACACATTCCCTTTGGTGGTCATCACAAAGAAATCAACATGATTTTTAATCCCAAGGACCTCTACTCCCACAGACGTGATAGGCTCCAAGCAATGTGCCTTGCTAATATTTGCCATTTTTACCTCAATCTCTATTGGTTCTTGGATCCTTAACCCTAGTTTGTTCATGAGATTCTCTGTCATGATATTGATTTGAGCACCTCCATCAACAATCCCTCTTTTGACAAGTCTATCCCTTATATGACAATCAAGTGTTGGAGTGATGCCCTCTTGAGCCTCTACTTGTGCTATTTTTACTACAGGTACCCCTCCCTTGAATTTCACCCTTGTGCTTACCGCTCGTGCAAGCTCTTTCCTCACTTGTGGACATAGGGCCAATAATTGGGGCCAAGAAATGTTAGGACCCTTATCTTGCATATCCTCAATTAAATTGTATGGATCCATCCCATGACCAAGTGGAAATTCATGGAGATTGATCTGCCTTCTTCTCCTCACTTTGGCTTTCTCTTACTTACCCCTCTTCTTACTAGTCTTTGGTTGATCTTCAAGGACCTTTTCTTTACCACGATCCCATTTTATCCCATTTTCTTCTACGACCCCATCATTACTTTGAGATGGTTTACTACATGCACACTAGGATCTAGTAGAGGTGGGACAGTCTCTCCTCCATTGTTGGTAGGTGATGGTGGCCTCACATTAGGTAGTGGTCCCGTGTTCCTTTGTTTTAGCAATATTGGTTGTCGTGGTGGGTCGTTCACATTCCTTACTGGATAGTTTAGGTTTGGCCTCCTTGGATATCCTCTTGGATAAGGACAATGATACATGTCATGTCCTCTTTCTTCACAATTCTAGCACTCTAACACCAGCCTAGGTATAGGCTCTCACTCCATTGGCGTTGAGGTGGCCCTCTTGGTCCTACACCTTGTGCAAAATGAATGGAAAAATTATTAATTGACTCATTGAGCCTCTTGATTACCTCCATTGTGACTTTTGTGACTTCACGATGGTTGGACCTTTGTTTGATCTCCCTTGTTGGGTTCTCTTCATTACTACCATGATCCTTCATACACTTCATTTTATGAAAACTTTGAGTAGCTCTCTACTCAACTTCAGTAAAGTTTGTCGGCTCGCCTACCATCACTTTAGTTTTTAAAGTTGAAATTAGTACAGCAATAAACCTCTCCTTTTTTTTAAACTCAGTCCTATTCCGAGGGTTAGGAAGGCTTCTTAACCAAAGATTCCATATGTGAAAAAATTCCTTTTTATATGCATGATAATCATGAAAAGACTTTTGTTTAAGAATTACAATTTCTGCCACAATTTTTGGGTGCTTGTGGGATGAAAGTAGTGGTCGGAGAACCTTCTCACAACTTGTTGAAAACTACCTCTAATCTCATTAGCAAGGGATTGAAACCAAGTGCATGCATCTTTTCTAAGCACTACTTCAGACATACCTAATCTCTCTTGATCTATCACTTGATGATTAATATGCAACTCCATGTGAAATCTTGCAAGAAACAACTCAGCATCCTCACCAAGCTCTCCAAAGAAAAAGGGGTATCCTGACATTTGTGGTTGATCCTCCATTTGCAAATAGATTGATTACAACAAGGATAAATTCAAGAGATTTACAGTCAATCACCAGCAAATGATGAAATTAAGAAAGACCACTCTAATTTTAATCATTGGCTAACTAAGATTCAATGAAGTCACGAGATGTTTGGTCAAAGTAGAAGGAAACTCTATTGATTACCTCTACAAAGGGTTGGACTTCCTCAAAACTCAAGTGATCAGCAAAAACTTCCAACACTTCATTTTCTGGTCCCAGTTGGTAACAACATCCCAAGTGATAAATTGAACTCTCTCAACAATCCCCAAAATACAAATAAGTTGTATAAAAGAGAAATCTTTGTGTTCGTTTTGAAGGCTGTAAATTAGTAGCAATTGATATGCAGTTTGTTGTCTTAAATATCCACCCACATAGAGTGAGTAAGCCTTCTCACAATCTCAAACAAGGTATCTTCTTCAAGCCGAAACAAGGTTGCAAGAGCAATTGGTTCAATTGAAGCTACTAGAATCCTGGATACACACCACTTTTTTTTTTGTGAGAGAAAAGAATACACACAATGTTTTGCAAGGATGAAATTTTTTAACAATAGAATGAAAACATGCACATCAAACGAAGTGTGATAGTCAATAAGAGGAAATTTAACATGTTGTGGAGATGCAAGAATTTTTGTGACCTTTTGTGCACCAAACAAAAAAACCATGTGTTATTGAAAGTGGATCTTCCTACTAATTATGACATTGATCCTAATATAAGATGCAAAATAAAATGGGTAAACATCTATTCCTGGCCTACCGTCAATAGTACACATATGCACTGCATAACCTTATGTCTAAAGTAAAATAAATATACACACATCCAAGTTCAGGTCATACCTAATGAGAGGAACAATGAAAGGATTCACCAATGCATTTATTTTCCCTAATCTACGAGAACCAAAAACTCCACTAATGACACGTTGGAATTGCAATTTGTGCTCACAAATGACATGGATAGTTTGTATTGCAAGTGGTTTGGAGGCGATAACAACATACAAGTGCCCACCTAGCCAAGGCGCCCGTTGGGTCAACCGACCAAAGTTTTGATGTGGTCACATTATTTTCCCGATGTTTAATACATCAAACCCTGTAAAAGTCTAATGAAAATCGTCTATGTCAAGTCTGAGTCAAAGATGTAATTTTTCCAATGATGTATGTAAAGGTCCATGAGAAGTTGGCCGCCGGCCACTTTAGAAAGCCCTAGGTATATAGTACACTAAGGTTAGTAGGAAAAGAGATCATTTTTTGAAGATAAGGGACTACTGCGTTACGTACAAAGAGCTACCTCTTTGCTCCAACTTGTAATCATCGCATCTGTGGCTATGGTAATCCAAATTCAGTTTTGTTTCTTGCATTGTGTTCCTCTTACTCTGCTCTTTCGTTCAAGTGTAAGCATTCAAGATTTGGTGAAGGTTTAAAAGGCATCCGTTTAGGCCTTAAATCGCTGTTTTGAGTGTTTATATGCGTATTTTATGTTTTTTTGACCCTAGGAGAGGCTTTAAGGACCCTAAAACGACCCATTAGGATCACCTGTTCGTTGTTTTTGCTGACTTTGGGACGAACGATCGCGATCGTTGTACCTCTCCAGAATGTTGTGACAGTGATAGGATATGTTCTTGATAGTCCCCTGTAGCTTCCCTTCAAGTTTCGTGCGATTCCGATATGATTTGCATGGTGAACGGGCGTGATGACTATAGAGCTGTGTAGAAGGACATAGGCAAGGACATAGGCAGATTACTTGGCTTTAGTGTGATTGATTTTCTTGTAGAGTTAGTAGCTGCATCTCTTCGAGTTCACTTCATTAGGATTGACACCCTAGTGAGTTTCCATGCCTCATCAGAGTCGCTTCCCCTGTATCGATAATTTTATGTTGATGCTTGAGAGCTATGCTATGGACGTCCGCCGTCGCGGCAACCCGCAAACATTGGCGCCATTTCCGGGGAATGAATCTTAGGTGATGAGTGACCGAGTGCGTATTCATAGTTTTCTTATTGTTCCAAAAGATAATTTCCATTCCATTTACATTTTAGTGAAGCATCTAGACAGGGATTTAGTGCTTAGTGGAGTTTAGGGTCGGTGGACTGGCTAGATCTACTCTTTAGAGATATAGGGAGTTGTGAGTGAGGTTGCTTTAAGCATTTTTTCTCTTCAAATTTCTTTGTATTGATTGAGTACTGATCCATCATCCGTTTTTTATCCTGTTTGTTTTGTTTGCTTCATTTTCTTATGTTTTTTCATTTATGTACTTAGGAGTAGGATAAGTAAATCACATTCCAGTCAGATTTGGGACAAAAGTCAGAGCCAAAAAACCAGAAAAACCATAACTTTAGCAAAAGGGCCATAAGACTCTGAAATTAGAAAATCTGACCAAACAGAGCTGAAATTGATTCAAATCACAAAGTGGTAGCACCAAACACTGGGAAACACTTGTCAGAGGGAGCAGAAAAAATTTCATCAGATTTGGCTCTGGTAATACGATCGCGATCGGTGTACCTTAGTGTCAGAACTGTACAAGATTTGACATGTGCCTTCCTGATAGTATTCTGAACAAGTTTGTCTAAAACAACCACACCCAAAAACATCAAAAATCAAGGAAATCATGCCACTTGGGCAAAACCAGCTTGACAGACCCAGAAAGTGTAAAATCTTGACTTTTGGTGATCCAAATGCAAAAAGACTTGGTGGATAGCCTTAAAACATCAGTGTCTACAAGCATGCCAAATTTGGTCTAATTTGGGCTCCAAACTACAATCGCGATCGATGTACCTAAGTGCCAGATTTTGACCAGATTTCATCTATGGGATCCTCAGGTGTATACAAACATAAAATTCTAAAGGACCTAGGGTCAAACACCACAAAAAACAGATCAAATCATCTGAATATAGATCCGAGTCAAAAACTGCTAAACTGGCATACAAATTGACTTTCAGAAGACCAAAACACATCAAGACTGGGAAGAAACCATACAGAGGGATAGCATGTACACATGACAACTCCAGATATCTTTCGAATCCCAAAACAAACACCAAAATCAAGTCAAATTGATAGATTCAAGAAATCAGGCACTTCAAACCAAGAAACTGTAAATTCTTGACTTTTTTGAGTCCAAATTCAAAACGATTTGGCAGGTAGTCTTAAAATAGCCTAGTGAACAAGCTGGTGAAGTTTCATCCAATTTGGGCTCAAAACTACGATCGTGATCGGTGTACCTCAGTTTCAGATTTTGACCAGGCTTTACCCACACATACACCTAGGTTATATAAGATAGCAGGAGTTTTCAAAATTCAAAAAAGTGACCAAAATAGCCAAAAATAGCAGACAGACAAAAAACCACTACAACAGACCAAGATCTGGTAAAAACTTGACTTTTTCTTGTCCAAATTCAAAAAGATTTGGGGAATAGACTGTACACATCATTGTCTACCATATCCACAAGTTTCATCCAATTTGGGCTCAAAAGTACGATCGCGATCGGTGTACCATACTGACATTTTGAGTTGAAAATTTGTGAGTAGGTAGCTGATAACTAGACAAGCAACTTTTTCAAAAGAACCAGGGTCAAAAAACCAAAAGACAGTTGTCAAATAGGGCAAACACTGATCACTGATCCTTCATACCAAAATTTTGAGAAAATTCAAGTTTTTGTGATCCAAATGCAAAATGGGTTTGGGAATAGACTAATCATACCCATGTCTATCAACTCCTTAAATTTCATGCAAAAAGGAGCTAGAACTATGATCGCGATTGGTGTACCCCAGTGACATTTTGTATTGAAAATTTATGAGTAGGTAGCTGACATCTAGTGCAACATATTTTCCAAAAGGAGCAAGGTCAAAAAAGCAAAAGAAAGTGGTCAAAAGTCCCAGTTACACAATCAGGCCAATAACCGCAGAACCACCTGGGATTTGGGTTTTCATTGGTCAAAACATCTCCAAATTCAAAAATGCAAAGACACTTGGTATCAAGACATCAAGGGCTAGCCACTGTGCAAAAATCTTCCAAATCTGTGACATGGGCTCAACGATCGCGATCGCGATCGGTGTACCTCTACATAGTGGGGGTATCTGACTTCATAAGTTTGTAGACCTACTTGAGTACATCCCAAATCTCAAGTTTGAGCTAAAAATACCCTCTGGAGGCCAAGATACAAGCCAAAGTTCTTGTGTCTTGATCCTGAAACTGTTTTGAGTGCTGTTTCAAGTGTAGTTCACTAAAAGTGCTCTAACTTTTGACACACAACTCCAAACTGAGTCAGTTATAGCTAGGAAGAAAGTTTGTGGGTTTTAGAGCTGACTTTTTCTAGGTTTCCTAATTCCAAACTTTTAGGGTATCCCAAGACCAATTTCCAGAGACCAAAAAGTCATAAATTCTTGACTTTTTAGAGACTTGACCAGGGCAAAAAGGGATTGTGTGCACTAAGCCAAGGTTTTCTTATCAAGGACCATCTTGAGAGTATTGAGTGAGGCTTAACCATGACAACTTATCCATCATTAGGGTTTCCCACTCAACTCAGAGCTATGCCACCTACAGAAACAGTCAGAAATACTGCAACACCTATAACAAGAGGGTTGGGACAAGACCATGAGGCTTATCAATCATATCAAGCCAAACCTCAAGGCATGGCTCATGGATATTTGTCAAGTGATCATGTAGCTCACTGGAAGCCAAACCAATCAACTAAAATGCGGGAGTTTGGAAGAGCAAAAGTGGAAATTGCTGGAGACTTAGAGGAGAAGCATCCTCTAATCAACAAACCCAACGTGAGGTTCATCAAAACCAATGAAGCCACGAGAGTTCTAACGGATTACACTTATGATGTCCTTTATAGGTTACCTATTGGGGATCAAAACAACTTCTATAGATGTTTAAATTCCATCATTGAAGAGTTGACAGACTACAAGAACCTCTATGCCTTCACATACACAAATAACCAGGGAGTGCAAGTTCTAATGGTAGATAAGTATGGACGAGAGTACAAACTTATCAGCCCAATTGAACTAGAAATATATACATACATGGGTACTCCAATCTCTGCTTACTACTTTCAACCGAGTGTAAGCGTACCAAGGTTTTTGGAGACTGATTTGCAAGAAGCTAACATTGAAACTATGGAATCAAATGAACCTCAAACATCCAGAATAGCTATTCACGGGAGTGTAGCTCCTATCTCATTGAGTGGAACCAAGATACCACCAAGACTTACAAATCCATCAGCATTTCCAAAACATGTCTCAAAGGGGATTCCACCAGGATTTTCTCCAAGACGAGAAGAGTGAACGAGGGATGTCTTTGTGAGAGACCCCAACACGCTAAGATACATGGTTGAACCAGAACCAATGAGACCATATCAATTGGCCAAATGTGTCAAGAAGAAGTATGATGGGTTAAGGGATCCATACGTACATGCATCCTTGTTCAAACAAGTGTTAAGAGCCGAACAGGTATTTTATTTTCATACACAGTATGAGGGATTTGGCTTAACCTTGGAAGGGATAGCATTGCATTGGTTCCAACCGTTAGACAAAAATGCCTTCTCAAACGTTGAACAATTGTTGCAAGAATTCGTTGTGGAGTTCTCTAAAAGGGGAATCAAGCATAACACAGTGTCCCAAATCTATGCATTCAAGCAAAAAGAAGATGAGAGAGTGAAGGAATCATCGCTACGCTTCAAACAATATATAGAGAGATGTCCGGAACGCGAGTTACCACAGGATGAAAGATTATCAATTCTCTTCATAGAGGGTTTGAAAAATGAAACCCTCAAGAAAGATTTGCACTTAAAAGGATGTACTTCCTTTGAACAAGTCACGAGAGAAGCATTATACCTAGTTGACAATTGTAAAGCCTATGGCGAGGACATTGGTGATACAAAGATCACTATGGATAATGCTCCTTTAGCATCTAGTGAAACCAACACAAGGCAAGTGGTTATGTCTCAATTAATGACCAACCTAGATGAGCTAGCAGTGCAAGTAGCACAACGAATAAAATGGTGTGACATTGAGCAAAAATGGACCAATCATGAGATGAGTGAGTGCTACTATAATCAAACCTACACGATACTATTTGGACATCAAATAGAAAAACAAATGCCATTACAAAATCATCCATTATTTCAAAATAGGGTTGTATCAAGGGCTTTACAAAGAGCTGAGGTATCACAACCTAGGCTAGGGCAAGAACCTATGAGAAAACTCTATTCATTGAATGAGGACACTCTGATGTTCATAGCCAATCGAGAGCGTAGACCAGAGACCATTCTGGTTAAGCAAGAACAACCATCAATTGTGCCACCAGTGACTCAACAAGATGGACCATGCTACAAGTGTGGAGGTAATCATTAGGCCAAGAATTGTTCTCGTGTAGAGATAATTGGATATTGTTTGGAGTGTGCCATTACACACATTGTTCCAAATTGTCCAAAACACCCAAACAAACAGGGGCAAACAACAATGAACGTTGTGGGAGTGTTACCTTCTCCAAGTAGATCAGAGGCAGAACCCAAAATTCCTGTGAAGGTAGTGACGAGAGCCCAAGCAAAAGAAAATGCTGAGGACTAAGCTAATGAGGAGAAAGATCAACAACCCAAACAAGGGGAGACAACTAGTGTGTCAGTAAGGACTGGGAGAAAATCCTAGAAAGCCAAAAGAGACAGAATTAAAGCAAAAGTAATTACAAATCAAATTGCACTACAAGCAGAATTACAAGAGACAAAGGAGCAGTTAAAACAAGAACGGGAAAACAAAACGATGGTGAGCAATAAGAAACCAAGGAAGGCGTCTTCCGGAGGATCTGTGTTGGTAGACAAAGTCCTAGAGCCATTAGATGCTGCACTGGAAGCATATGAGGCTACATTGAAACCCAACCAAACCCTAGAGCAACGAGGGATGAAATATCCTCATGCTGAGGTAGAGACTGAGAGGTTGAAAATGTGTAAGGAATTGGTAAAAACTGCACAGGCAATGATGGAGCCTGAAGCACCAATTCCACCTCCAGGAACAAAACCAACAAGTGTTGGATTTGAAATGCCTAAGGCAAAGGTTGTTAAAACATTGAGCTAGAATCACAAAAGGATGTGCAAGCAAAGACTGCAACACAAGAAACCAACAACCTAGAAATTCAACTAGATGATCAAGTAGTGGCCAACACCACTAATGATGCAAGGTCAAGATCACAATTTATGGCACCTATCCCAGAGATAGATGAGCCATGGCCAAATGAATTGTGGGAATCAATTAGAAGTGCAAAAGATGGAAGTGCAACTTTCCAATCTGCACCCATAATTGAGGTCAATACAGGGAATGAAGTCTATCAGGGAGACATTCAATCTCGAAACGGAGATGCAGGGACAGAAGTTTCAATTGAAAGCAAACCACAGTCCTTGAAGACCTTACCCTCATACATAGGAGAACATGAGGCAGACTCAGAGACTAGAGTGGTGCCATCTCAGAGGAAATCCATATCCAAGATGATGGATACAAAGAGTATGCAAGAGTTGATGTCAGCTCCAATACAGTGCACCATTACTCTATCTGAACTGCTTAAGATTAAACCACATGTATGGGAAGAAGTAGGAAACAATTTGGGGAAGATGGGATTAAAGATACCTCTTTAAGATCTACCCTCAAATGAACAATCAAACAAAACTCAACAAGAAAGTGCAAACGCTAAACCTGTGCCAATAAACAAGGTGTGGGAATATTGCGAAGGAGAAGAAGGAAACACTACCTTACCTTTGGAATACAAAGGAGTTAAAACATTGGCTATACTTGATAGTGGGGCTGGAGAAGCCATAGCAACAAAAGACATTTGGGAAAAATGGGGTAGACCAACGCTTAGGAAAACTAGAATGAAGCTTCAACTTGCAGATGGATACACGGAAAAAGCTCTGGGTATCCTAGAGAAAATTATTGTGACTTCTTGTGAAATTCGATATGAACATACATTTGTAATAGTAGATTTTGGAAAAGGGAACAATTTTGATATCATTTTAGGAAGGCCTTTCATGCTCAACTTAAGATGGTTCAAGATTGGGGCTATGACATGTTCGGCCGCAATAGATCCAGAAGCAACAAAGAATCTAATGACTTATGGAACGTGGATCATGATGGGAAAGCCGCCAATCAATGAGCTAGAAGAAACAGTTTACACAAGTTCAAAAATGTCGATTCCTAGCTTTGGAGTGGCAGAAGCTGTACTCAAATTGAGTACCGGGGAGTATAAAGATACTTTCCACATAATCAACTCCCATCATATCAAAGAGAGTCTGGTCCTGACAGAAAGCTGGAGGAACATGTTCTTTCGACAACAATCAAAAGCTTCAACAACAACAACGATATGACTCCATGAAGCTTCTCAAATCCATGCAGAGAAGAAATCGCCAACCCTCATGGAAAAAGGTAAAGAAAAGGTAAACATTGAAGTATATCAACCTCGCCAGACGACTTTACCTTCAACGAGATTCCATCAAATTTCCCACAAAGCCTCTACATCAAGAGCCACATCATCAACAATGCAATGGAAACCAAAGCAAAAAGTCTATCAACCAAAGTTTCAATCACAAAAAAGCATCCAGAAGAAGCCGAAGAATGTAAACCAAGTGTTGGTATCCAAAGAGCACTTCCAAGTCAAAGACCCACTCTGGATACATGAAGCACAAGTTCAACCACTACAGCAAAAGGTGGCAGGGTGGGTAGCATCAAATGAGTCAATCATTGCTTGGGGCTACTTCCAAGGAAACGCTAATGTGTGGGCCAAAAAGCCTAAAGTAACAGCCTGGACCTACCCACCTCAATCAACGACTTCTACAAGGAACAAGACACGCTATCAACAGAATAAAAAATACTCAGGCAAGCGAAAGAACACCAACAAAAGGCAAACAAAAAGACCTTCCAAGCGGGCAATGCGACAAGTTTGGGTACCAAAGTCACTCGCTAGTCAAATTACCCAACGCAAACAGGTGAATCAGCGAATGATTCCAGTTAAGCTACTCGAAGCACAAGGATTTTATGAAGGTAACACACAAATATGGTTACCAAAAATTGTGGCTCAATCGGGAACAATGAAGAGAAATCAAGCAGCACAAGCTCCTACCCCAAAGCAAGCAATGACAACCAAAAGCCAACAGAAGCCAATTACAACCAAGGCTGCTGCAATCTACAGATGGATACCTTGTCATCAATTACAAAAGCAAGGCTTTTACAACGGAAATCATCAGGTTTGGATACCAAATCCTAGTGTCCATCAAATTATAGAAGAAGATAAAATGCCAAAGACGGTCACACAAGGACCAAAAACAAGATGGGTTCCAGAACTGCTAGTGGAAACTCAATCACAGAGAACCCACACATCTCGACAATCTCTTCTCATGGAAATTAATGCAAAGGCTACATCAAGCCCTATCAGAGCTGAAGGACAACATACAACAAGCAAGTCAAGAGGAGCCAAAATATGCCAACCTACTCAACAAAATGGTGGCCTCCAAAGACCAACACAATGATAGAGGCCTTAATCTCAAGAACTTTTGGCATTGGGTTTCAGGCCATGAACAGGTAAGTCCAAGTCTCCATTAAAAATACATGGCATAAAAGTCAAGAGTCGGGCAGCTGAGCCACTAAATTAGCAAGGCATTAGTCCCAAAGCTTCAAGTAATATTCTCTGTGGTCTAAGAGTCTTAGCTATTCTAGGTACTGCTCAAGGTGGAGGAGTTGAGCATATTTATGTTGTGTCGCTCATGCTGGTATAGGTGAGCATAAGAGTCGAAGTCTATGTATTTTAAGTTTAGTAAAGTGAAGAAGAGAGTCCAAAAGACACTCACGCACTATACATAGTGAGTAATGAGTGGAGAAGCTTCAACATCAAAAACCCTTCTTGGAAATGTGGAAGCTATTGAGATGTCCTTGGATATCACATGTGCTACATTTTTTCCTTGAAGCACCCATCAACTCCATCTTTTACACTACATGCTTTTGTTTGAAAACTTCTCATAAGCATATAGAGTGTCCCATAATTGGCACTTACGTTAGGCACTTTTCCTTTGTTTCTCCCAAGCACTCACCTTGCATGAGTACAGGTACTTCCAATCCAAATTCTTAACTCCAATAAGAGTGTATACCAAAGGCACTTTTTTCCCACCGGGTTTTTCCCTTTAGTCATCCAGGTTTTAAAACCCTAATCTAGACCTCATCATCAACTTCTTGTATATATTCCTTCCAGGTTTGTAGCCACACAGGTATCTCTTTCCCATTGACTATAGAAGAGTCAATTTCTTCTAACGGAGTTCTATTCACATCTCTATAGCTATGGTCTTTTATGCTTATTTTTGTGGTGATCTTTTTATGTCTCGAGTAGATATAGTCATAGCCCCAATCTTGAACCATCTTAAGTTGACGCATGAAAGGCCTTCCTAAAATGATATCAAAATTGTTCCCTTTTCCAAAATCTACTATTGCAAATGTATGTTCATATTCAATTTCACAAGAAGTCACAATAATTTGCTCTAAGATTCCCAGAGCTTTTTCCGTGTATCCATCTACAGGTTGAAGCTTCATTCTAGTCTTCCTAAGCGCTGGTCTACCCCATTTTTCCCAAATGTCTTTTGTTTCTATGGCTACTCTAGCCCCACTATCAAGTATAACCAATGTTTTAACTCCTTTGTATTCCACAGGTAAGGTGGTGTTTCCTTCTTCTCCTTCACAATATTCCCCCACCTTGTTTATTGGCATAGGTTTAGCGTTTGCACTTTCTTGTTGTTTTTTTTTATTGTTCATTTGAGGGTAGATCTTAAAGAGGTATCTTTAATCCCATCTTACCCAAATTGTTTCCTACTTCTTCCCATACATGTGGTCTAATCTTAAGCAGTTCAGATAGAGTAATGGTGCACTGTATTGGAGCTGACATCAACTCTTGCATACTCTTTGTATCCATCATCTTGGATATGGATTTCCTCTGAGATGGCACCACTCTAGTCTCTGAGTCTGACTCATGTTCTCTTATGTGTGAGGGTAAGGTCTTCAAGGACTCTGGTTTTCTTTCAATTGAAACTTCCGTCCCTACATCTCCGTTTAGAGATTGAATGTCTCCCTGATAGACTTCATTCCCTGTATTGACCTCAATTATGGGTGCAGATTGGAAAGTTGCACTTCCATATTTTGCACTTCTAATTGCTTCCCACAATTCATTTGGCCATGGCTCATCTATCTCTGGGATAGGTGCCATAAATTGTGATCTTTCCAAAATTGTTTAGGCCTTAAATCGTTGTTTTGAGTGTTATATGCGTATTTTATGTTGTTTTGACCCTATGAGAGACTTTAGGGACCCTAAAACGACCCATTAGGATCACCTGTTCGCTGTTTTTGCTGACTTTGGGACGAACAATCGCGATCTTTGTACCTCTCCAGAATGCTGTGGTAGCGATAGGATATGTTCCTGATAGTGGAGAAGTGGCCTCTAGACACCTATCACCACTCATGTGTTGTTCATAGGGTTTGAGGGTCTAACACAAAGCAAACATACGCATAGAGACCCCAAACACAACAACGCACCCAAACACCACACACAAAATCTGTAAAATCTAGGGACACCACCTAGTTTTTCATCATGAGCCAAAGGACGTGAGCAAAGGTGAGAGAGAGAGAGAGAGAGAGAGAGAGAGAGAGAGAGAGAGAGAGAGAGAGAGAGAGAGAGAGATACCATGTTTCTTAGCCAGTGTCGTGAGAACCTTCAAGAAAGCATACTCAATGCTTTTTTTTTAATTCATAATCAATGCTTTACAAAAAAATATGAGTGATAAGAGCACCTCAACTAAAAGAAAACCATAACACATAGACTAAACAAATATGACACCACAATGGTTAGAACATCAAGTCCCATACAACATGAAACACACACTAGAAAAGACTAGCCACTTTATGCATTGTCTAAGGGCCAAGGGAGCCCTTTCCACCTTGCAACCCTCTTACAATTGCTTACTCAAGATAACAACTACACACACAAAGCTTCAATGAAACAACCAGCAAAACAATAGGACGCTTGAAACACTTACACGTGTGGATTCCATGATGTTTAGCAAACACAAGATGAGGGAAAACCATCAAGATGCGGAGCCCAAAACCACCTCTTCTTTGATGAGAGCACCAAAATGAGCATACAGTTGTAGACGCAGCCTCGAATTCCTCTCCTCTCCTTCCTTTGGCACGCACTATGCAAAGCACTTTGCATTAATGTATTTAGCAAGCATTAGGCAAATTTTGTGGTCATTTGTACTCACAAAGCTAGCAAAGCATAATGCAAGGCTTCTTGCGCAAAACTTGTAGCCTCTCGCACAAACTTCCTCTCACACTCTCTTCTCTACAATTCTCACTTCCTCTTCGCATATGTTGTCTTCTCGTCTTCTATGCTCTCATGTCATATGTTTTATTACAAAGAGAGGCCCTCATTTTATAGGCTTTTGGAGGGATTAGAATTTTCATGATGACTTTTAATTACACATAACAAATCTTTGCTTAGGAGTAATCTAATGGAGGTGGTAGGGCTAGATTTGAGGTTAGTAGGTTAGTAAGAGTTGAAATTAGAGTTAGTGTTAGTATGGGTTTATACAATGGATACAATAAGGGAGAATTTACAAATGGTGAAATTGGTGAGATGAAAAAGTAGACGAATCTGAAAGGTTCTTCGTGGTGTCGTTGATTTTTCATTTCGCCATTTTTGCATGTCGAGTATTGATTCCACTGGATGGAGTAGGTGTTCCATTAAATTGTTGCTTCGCCCCTTTGTGTGGATGAAACTCATAGGAAATTATAATTATGGAGCTAGGACATGAAATAGAGCAATAAAAAAATAGCTGGTATATACTAGAAAAGAAATGGGAAAGGTAGATATACACACATAGAAGCCATAAAAGAAATGGGAAAGGTAGATATACACATAAAAGCCATAGAAGCTTCTTCTTTATTCTAGTCAAATTTGTGTGTGTGTGTGATGAAAAGAAAATGTACAATGTAAATGGAGGAAAAAAGACATGGGTTGCTTTTGATGGATAAAAGCAAGTAGAGCCCTAGAGAGGCATGAACAAGACCCCGGGATCAAGATGATTGGTCACAAAGTTGTTTTCTATTGTGAAAAAGACAAGAGAAAGAAAATATTGACTAAAAAATTAGGAGAGAGACTCAGAAACAAGCTTGCATTTTGACAGCAAGTGATGAATCTATTTTTCAATTGAAAAGTTGTCCAAGGTCTTTTATGTTTTCCAAATTTCCATGTGCCATGTGTCCCTATCGTTTTCACTTTGCATAGAAACCTATGAAGAACAATAGTGACACTTCCTTTTCCATAGCCTTTGAAGACTACTCAACCTAGAAAGAAAATTTCAAGTGAAACTCTTCTCTTGATTTTACATGGAAATCTCTTTGACAATTGTAGAAATTTGTCATGACGATCTTGAAGACCTCCTCATCAAGCTATTTTTGATGAGAAGTAATTCACCAAATTTATTTATTATTTTATATAGATATTCACAAGTGCTGGTAAAAGAAAAAAATATATAAAGTAAAATAGCTAAGCATAGGTGAAACACTTAGTTATTTATGAAGAAATCACCAAAGCATAATTTACATATAGAAAATATTAATTGCACACCTAATGGTAACTATAGGACGAAGAGTAGGGTTCTCACAAGAAACTTCAAAAGTGTTTTCAATCACCCATGCTAAATAAAGTTAATAATGCTATTTACATATATACACATTTGGTTTATTTGGGGCTATGCTTACGGTTTTGTGTCGTTTCTTCTTCCATGATAGCTCGACCACAAAAGCATATATCAATACCATGATCCCTTTAGAGTTATTCAAAAATTGGGGACATCATAGGCTAGGTGGAGAGCTTGACGTCCTTACCTCTCATGCAAGATTTCCCGTAGTGACATTATGCAAGTGTAACGATCCTTTCTTGCATGAATTCCTTATAAAACATTGAGACAATATGGTTTCCTTTCTTGGATTTCTCAAAATCATATTGAGAGAGGTGACAGGCCCTTAAGGTCCCTTGGATCTCTTAGACTACTCACTTATATTGGGAGATTGAAACTTTCTCTTTATTTTTACATGTGGTGATACCCATGTGTTATCACTAGTATTATGCATGATGCACTATGCTTAATGCGATGACACTATGGATGTCTTAGCTTTGTTGGAATCATCATGAATGTAGTCTTGAAGTATGGCATCCTCTAGAGTCTTGCAATCATGTGCCCTAAGAAACATCGGAAGCTTTGGGTTATGACCTTTAATAAAACCACAAAGTTGTTGGAACTCATCAACCTGTTCAATTTTAACATGGCACCTTGATAATGAGAAATGTATTGGTTCATTGTGTAATGTTTTTGCATTGAACAAGATTTTAAATCTAACCAATTTTGATCCTTCTTGTTTGCTGGATGGGTCTCACTTTGGAATGCTTTCTCATTGTAGGATGATTATGTAGTTGGTTTGTACAGAATCCAATGCTTGTAGGCATTGCCTTCAAGTGCAATACTTGTGTGCATTCACTTGAGCCATCCAAAGTATGACATAAATAGTGGATACTTAACCATTCACTTTGGAAAATATCCAATGTATCTTTGTTACCGTCCTTCTCCTCACCATGAAATTTTGGTGGCTTCATGCTCTTAAGTTGTTCAAACACCTCTTTTGAGTCCAAAGAAGGTAACACATTTGCATGAGAAGAAGTTCCAAACCCTTGAATGGGTTCTTTACCTTAGTTGCAACTATACACTCTAAGACTTGTGAAAATTGGCTTAGGAACTACCTTTACATGTGCATGCATGAATTAGGAATTTGAAAGAACTAGGCTCCCTAGAACTTTTTAAAGAATTGACAAACATAGAATGTTTCTATAGTTTTCTTGCAAATGACGTCCAACTTCTTGCCTTGATATTTGTGTATCATCATACATCAAATTGCCAACCCAAACACTCTTGTGTTGACCTCAGTGCCCCTTTACTAGTAGTGGCCCCTTAGGGTGGACTTAGGGCATCCTTTAGGTGCCCTTTTTTTAATGCTATGAACTCACAAACTCTATAGGGATGGCAACTGAATTAAAAAGATCGTGAGAGAGGAGAGGGATTCTACTACAATGTGTGTAAATGAAGAAAAGGATGAAAGAATCTTTGTAGTGATGGTAGCTAAATTTAAAATGAGCATGAGAGAGGAGAGATATCGTGCTACACAGTGTGTAGAATGGGGAAACAGATGAAACAAGAATTTATCCCCATGCTAATTTGACCCCATTGAGCCTAATAGCACAAGGTTTTGTTTAGATCAGCCTTAGAGAGGGTGTGTGTGCTAGTGGCCCAACATGTACTCTCAAGTAAGTTGGGGATAGCCATATTTTACCCTAGTCTTATGGAGCCTCTCCCTAGCCATGCATGATGATTAGATGATGGAAAATGAGGCCATATGATATGTATATATGACCCACAGACATTCCTAGGCCCTCTACACATGGATAGGGTCATATTGGTAGGTAAAAAATATCCCTAAAAGGATGTATACAAGATTTCCCCCAAATGCATGAACCCTAGTTACTAGCACACCTCACACATGATGCCATCCAACCTATCACTCCTTCTCCTATATATGATCCCTACTTAGCGATGGGAATGGGATTGTGCTAGCTATGGTGGATGAAAGAGAAACATTGTGCAGAGAAGTGAGTGTGTGTTGGCTAGCTTATCACTCAAGAAAATTAGGTTCCAAGATCAATTAGATTGGACTTATAAACACGATCTTGAGTATTTTTTATAATCCATCACAAGCTCACCATAAACAACGACAGGGTAATGCAGAATAGACTTGTGTTTTATTCATTCATGAAATGAGCCTTAAGTAGCTCTATAGTCTTGCACCACTGCATGTGGGATAATTCGTTCTCTTCTCTCCTTAACTCATATTCTAGGACAAATCTCACACTTTATAATCCTCCCCTTGAGGTTTGGACAAGGAAGAAACTAAAGAAACTGACATCTCTGGCACACTCCAAAGCAAGAGCAAAAAAAACATCTCCAATCTAGGAGACCATCCCAATCCAGAAGACAAACTATCTCGAATCCAAGACACACTTAAACACTTCCCCTCAAACATATGTATAAAATGGAGACCAACCTAGTCAAAGTTATCTCCAAACAAATAAATCTGAAGCGGAAAGGCAAAATAAAAAAAAAACAGAGAATGTTGTCGTAGACTAGAAGGCTACTGTTGCCTTCTTCTTCATCTTCATCTTTGTCTTCTTCTGCCAAATACACTTTGGGCCTTGGATTTTGTTGGTGCTACCTCTATCCCTTTTGAAACACTTGGAAGGAAGATGATCCTTCTTTCCGCAAACTCTACAAGTCTTTGATGCTAGACAATCCTTTGCTATGTGCCCTTCTTTGGCACACTTGAAACAAGTTTTGTTACTAGAGCTAACTACAAAAGCTCCTCCCTAGAATTAGCATTTCTCCCTTGCTTCTTTTCTTCGAACATTAAAGAATTGGTGACATCTTGAAAATCTGGTGTTAGATACTTCTCCTCAATGATGGTCACGATCTAATCAAAGCTAGGTGGTAAGGCTACTAGAAGAACTCCAATTTTGTCCTCCTCAAGTACAGCACTGTTTACATAAGCTAGTTGTGTGATCATGCTTTTGAGATCATTGACCAAGATTGCAATATCTTTGTGATGTTCCATTTGCAATTTGTATAGATCTTTCTTAAAGCTCACTTTGCTCTTCTTTTCCTAACTCCAATTTTCTTTTCTAGTGCTTCCCATGCAGCTGATGAGGTATCACAATCTTCAATAAAGTGTACATAATTGTCATTTAATGTAGTGATTATGATTCCTAATGACTTCTCGTCCTTGTCTTGTTTTGTGCAATCATAGCTCGTGCCAGTACTTGTGCACCAGTAGTAGATGTTGAATCAGCGAGTGCTCACACTTTACACCTAGGTCATTTGTATCACACTCTACGCTTGTAGCTACATGCTAGCCTAATGTAATGAGAATTTGATCATTTTGTTATCTCTCTTGTGTCATTAGCACAGTTGTAATCTATCACGATGTCACTATGTCACTATGTCACTCTAGCTATGATTTTCATGCTAACTTACCCTCCTTAACCACATTAATCCTAGCATGTGGTATCAAAGCCAATGGTTCACACTTGGGCCTATTAGCACATTTGTAATCTAATTAGGATTAGTGTTATAACTATGTCACTCTAGCTATAAACTGCGGCTAACTTACCCTTCTTAACCACACTAATCCTAGCATATGGTATCAAATCCAATGGTTCAAAGTTATGCCTATTAAACCCCTTATTTGATCATCATTAAAAGCATAACTGATTGCATTTAATTTCTATTGATCTTGTATCCTAGGGTAATAATAATCCTACTCTCTAGCTACCACTTGGGCATGAGCATGCTCCACTAGCCTTTGGTGGTTAGGCGGGAGAAGGCTAAACTTAGTGCACTTAACTTAGAATTTCTTTCATTTGATCAAGTCCTAGTACCCCTTCTTCCTTTGGTGGTTAGGTGGGAGAAGGCTAAACTTAGTGCACTTAAGTTAAAATTTCTTTCATTTGATCAAGTCCTAGTACCCCTTCTTCCTTAAGGCATCCAAGACAATTTCGGTCTTTAATGTAGCAAAGAGTCAAATTTAGGTCCTATTTTGATGGAGAAAATGGTGGAAAAAGAAGGAAGATCATGGAACTTGTCTTGCAAAGCTTGGAGTGGCTTGTACACGGCCCCCATTCACAAAGCATCCAAAATGGAAGTTGTAGCTTATCCTAGGGAATACACTCTTAGCCCGATAATGAAGCCATTTTAGTCGCCCAAACATGCCAAGGTTGATTTGTAGACCTAAGTAGGCCCTACTCACTAAGTTTCACACCTAACAAACCACTCTATTGCACGGGACAATAGATTCTTAGCACCTGTAGAGCTTGTAGAGTGGAGATTGTGTTGCTCATATGATGAGATTAGTAATCACTAATGGTACTAATCACTATAATTATGATGTTTTGATATCCTATAGAGCTTGGATGAACATTTCAATGATCTGTCTCAATGGCTTCTCCTAAAAGCCAAGCACCCACTCGATTGAAAATTTGCTTGAAAAGGACTCTAAAACACTAGTCATGATTTGTATGAAGATTATTGAACATTCTCACACTAATCTTTTGATATTTTGTAGAGCTTATTTGTAAGATCCCCAATTTTTGGGTCTCTTCTAAAAATAAGAAAAATAGCTTTCAATATCTATTTCTTGTTTGACAGTGTTGGAAGGTTCTAAAGTAAAAAGCAAAGTCATTTTCATATTCCAATAGGTTAGACGGACGTTTGGTTCAGTTTTGAAAAAATCTTCTATTTTTAGGTTTTTCATGCTTTTTATGCTTTTAGGTGTTTAATCTACGTGTTCCAAGAAAGCTATGGTTTAGTTTTGCAAAAAACTGTTTTTTGGGTGCTTTTTCACGCTATTTATAGCTTTTCAATATTTTTAGTGCTTTTTAGTGAGAAGCGACTCCGCTTTCTTATTCCAGTGGACGAGGGGAACCGTTGGTTCAATTTTAGAAAATTTTGCTATGGTTTTTTTTACACTATTTTTAGCTTTTCGTGCTTTTCGGCATTTTTGAAAAGCAATGTGCTTTTTATGATGACCTAAATGTAAAAATATTAATTTTAGTCTCCATCGGATTTAAAAATGATCACTCCGAGCAAAAACGGGACCAGATGGGATTTTTACAGAATATATTTTTTATAAAAAGCGGTACCGTGAATACGCCGCGGTAGCACAAGAACGTCATAATTATGTCGGAACATTACGGTGCGGCATAGTTTACCTATGGTTTCCATTAGTTGGCTAGATATTGCTTGGATGGTCAATTCTACTGTAAAAATTGAATGGTAAGTGGGAGAGTTAACCACCAAAAGCAAAGGCTTGTAGGAGCTATTCTAGGCAAGAAGGTAGCGCCATCTCTTAGCTTGGGGCACACTCTAGCCTGCTGTACTTTCCTATAACTTGCCGGTTAGTGCTCAGTTTCCAGTGCTGTCTGTTGCATCTACTACTGGAAAACTATACGCATCTATTATACGGAGTGGTGTAAGCTCTTCATCACCATCTCCATAAACTCTTCTCTCTTGGGAAGAAGCAGAAGAAGAAGGATACTCTCTCTCTACTTGCTTATTATCTTCTCTCTCGTTTCACGGTGTATGCGCTCTCCAGAAGCTTTCGTGGTGAATACCTCTATGTAGCTCTCATCACCGCTCGCTTGCGACATAGCAAGAATCCTTTTGACAGCCCCTAATCAATTCGAAATCACGGTGAGAAGCTCTAAACTCCATAGCCATTATCTCTCTCTCTCCATGTCATTTTTCTGAGTAGTCACCCTGTCGGTGAATGTTTTTTCGCATACGAGTGCATGTAGGGATCAAACGAGTACATACCAAAGTTGCCCCATGATTATTTCATCATGTTTAACACACTGATTTATGCACAAAAAGAGCTTTTTACGCCCCATGATTCATCGTGCGTGCGTAAAAAGAGCTTTTTGTTTCACATCATAGAGGCGGTAGGGACATTGTTTTGGTCATAAATCACAAACCGTTATGAATCAGCTCGAACCCTTTATACTAGAGATAATAAACATCATTTAGAACATTTTCTCTATTAGGTGTCATGTGAAAAAAATCAAGAGCTAAGAGATATGATCAGAAAACAGTTTGTTTCCCACTACACAACCAAATTTTTTGACTCCATGCTCCATGGAGAACCACTATATAGATTCACGGAATGGGCAAACCCACTTAACCAATTGAAAAGCTTGATTAAAATTGATGATAAATGAATTTAGGTCTCCGTTATCCCTTCGAAAATGTGAGTTATTAATTGTTCTAAAACATGTTTTACTTACATGTATAGGGGTGCTACCAAGGGGGGGTACCATACTACGTCTTGAGTTGATCGAGCTATTTTTATATGTTTTATGGTTTGTTTGGTGAGTTTATTTCCATTATTAGATGGCGAAAAACTTATGTGGGAGTATATGGTTAACCATCCCTAACTGCATAGGCAGATATAAATAAAGCGGCTTTTTTTGGGGTTACGGTTTGTTGTGAGTACCATATGGTCCAAGTGATGTGATAGAGTGATAGTCTATATTATGGATCTGGATTTGATGCATTGGTTTGAGGTCAAATACTTTCATTTGCATGTTTTGCATGCTCCCAAAAATGTCAAAAAATTGTTTTTTGCAAATGTGTGAAGTTATGGTTTATGGTTGACCTAAAGGTCATAGCTGTTTTGCATCATGTTTATGGTGTTGGAATGTTATCATATGATGTATGGAAACTCATGGATTGATTTGGATGCCTCATATGCATGGTTATGATTGCTTCCCACCTTTCTAGGTCAAAACTAGCTCTATGTGCTAGGGAGGTGAAGTGTAGATGTGATGCATCAACTTTGCATGGCTGGATGTTGTGGAAATTGGATTTTGATATCATGATTAGTTGCTGGTCGGACTCTTTTTTATGCGTGAAAGAATCACTTCTTAAGAGTCACATGTATGTGGACTTCGATTGATTGCAAGGGATGTGTCAAACTCCAAGTATGGGAGTTGGTTCAGTGTGATTATGATTTATGGTTAAGGGCTAAGATTCCCTTATGGATTATGGTTGAGATTTTATGGTGGAAGCCGGTGTCGCTTATGGTTTTTTTTTTCTTTTGGATTTTATTATGCTGCAAAAATACTACCAATTTTTTTGCAGCCATGTTATATTCTAAAGTGGTTATGCAGGATTGGTCGTGCCTCATCCAAGTAGGGTGGAGTGCTCACCAGTGTGATGTGATTGGATTATGATTTATGGTTTTGGGATTGGATCATGAAATGACCAAGATGGTTTATGGCAGACATGTAATGGTAAAGACCCTATACAGTCAATGAGTTTGGAGAAGGATTTTTTGTGCATCTGGGAAGTGCTATTGTAGTTGGAATCATGTGTTATGTTTCTCATGATAGCGTCGCTACAAGACTAGGATCACCTATATCGCTTAGCCTTAGACTAAAGAATCGTTGACCTAGGGCTTTGATGGATCGAGGGTGTTGCCTAGGTCTTCTTCTTTTTCTTAGGCTCATCTACACGGTTAGTGCGTCGGGGGTTGAATGACCTACACGGCTAACGCATTGGAGATTTTGCCTTGGCTTTGCCTAAACGCCCGATGTTGGGACTCAAAGAGACATGGCGCCTAAACTGGTATAGTTGGTGTTGATACCCTACCACCTATTGGTATTTGGGATCCTTTCAGAGCTCGGGTTCATGGAGGGAGGCAAAGCGGCCTCAGCCTGGCTCAGGTAGGTTGGAGGTGTTATGGCTCACTCATGGCAAAGTGAAATTCTCTCTGTCCATAGTAGAGCAGAAGTGGATGGGTGGACCAGTCAATCCCTACACTGGGTACAATACTCTGCTAATTATTTTGTTATAAACTTTTTGATGTTATGGTATACCCAGATTTTGTCATTGTATTAATACATGGTTGCCTGTTCCATTTATATGGGCATTTAAAGAGCCATTGTTGTCATTTTCTCATGTCTCTGTGCACTCTATTTCACCCTCCACTATATATTCTCTCTCTCTCTCTCTCTCTCTCTCTCTCTCTCTCTCTCTCTCTCTCTCTCTCTCTCTCTCTCTCTCTCTCTCTCTCTCTCTCTCTCTCTCTCTCTCTCTCTCTCTCTCTCTCTCTCTCTTCTCGCAACGCAGTGTACACAATATATTCACCCTCCACCATGTTTTATTTTTCTTGAGTACGCTTTCATTCATAACACCCATTCAGGGGTAGCACTAGTCGCTAGGTATCTCTGTATGTAGTTCGGCTCATGGCCTAAACTCCATGCTTGGTCGGGCACTGAGAACTCCTCCCCTATGCAAATGCTTTCGCAACTCTGATGTACATTGGAAATTGTATAAAAGTGTAACTTGTATATTTTGTGCATAGACCCCCGAGGTCTCTTCTAAAAATAAGAAAAATAGCTTTTAATATCTATTTTGTTAAATTTTGACTTAATATATTTGATTGACAGTGTTGGAAGGTTCTAAAGTAAAAAGCAAGGTCGTTTCCATATTTCACTAGGTTAGACAGACGTTTCGTACAATTTTGAAAAAATCCACTATTTTTAGCTTTTTCATGCTTTCTACGCTTTTAGGTGCTTTTTTGCAAAAAGCAAGGTCAAATCCTTAATCTATGTGTTCCACGGAAGCTATGGTTCAATTTTGTAAAAAATATGCTTTTTGAGTGCTTTTCACGCTATTTATAGCATTTCATGATTTTTAGTGCTTTTTAGTGAAAACGAGTCCGCTTTCTTTTTCCAGTGGTGGACAAGGGAAACTCGTGGTTCAATTTTTAAAAAACAATATTTTTTATTTTTACGCTATTTTTAGCTTTTCGTGCTTTTCAACGTTTTTGAAAAGCAATCTACTTTTTATGATTACCTAAATGTAAAAATATTAATTTTAGTCTCCGTCGGAATTAAAAATGATCATCCGAGGCAAAACGAGACCATATGAGAAATATTTTTATAAAAAGAGGTACCGTAAATACATCAGGGTAGTACGGGAAAGTCATAATTATGTCGGGACATTATGGTGCGGCATAGTCTAGCTACGATTTCCATTAGTTGGCCAGATACTGTTCGGATGGTCAATTTTACTGTAAAAATTGAATGGTAAGTGGGAGAGTTGACCACCAAAAGCAAACGCTTGTTTTTAGGAAAGACTGGAACTTTTTTCCAAAAGCTAGGAGCTATTCCAGGCAAGAAGGTAGCACCATCTCTCAGCTTGGGGCACACTCCAGCTTGCTGCACTTGCCTATAATTTGCCGGTTAGTGCTTAGTTTTCAGTGTTGTCTATTGCATCTACTACCGCAAGACTATATGTATCTAGTATACGGAGTGGTGTAAGCTCTTCATCACCATCTTCATAAGCTCTTCTCTCTTGGGAAGAAGAAGAAGAAGAAGAAGAAGAATACTCTCTCTCTACTTGCTTATTATCTTCTCTCTCGTTCCACGGTGTACCGCTCTCCAGAAGCTTTCGTGGTGGATACCTCTATGTAGCTCTTATCATTGATCTCTTGCGGCAAAGCAAGAAGCCTTTCGATAGCCCCTTATCAATCCTAAAGCACGGTGAGAAGCTCTAAACTCCTTACCATCATGTCTCTCTCTCTATGTCATTTTTCTGAGTAGTCACCCTCTCGGTGATTGTTTTTCCGCATACGAGTGCATGTATGGATCAACCGAGTACATACGAAGTTGGCCCATGATTATTTCATCATGTTTAACATGTTGATTTATGCACATGATGCATTTATGATCACGTGCCTGCATTAAAGGGGCATCTGTAAAAAGTGTTGGCCACCATATGCCTGCCATTAAGATTGCTCTTGCAGTGGTCTCACTAGAAAAGTGACCTCCAGCTAATTCAGCATGTGCTTGTTCTATAATTGGATTATACTCGTCTTCATTCGCACAAAGACGCAGATATTGATCCTTACCTCTTTGATATAATTGGTTTTCAATAAGAGCATAACCTCTTGCTTCAATTTCAATTTCTCTTTGATGGCGTTTACTCATATCCTCAGGAAATGTTTGGCTTGATAAGTAAGTGACTAGGTAGTTACTCCACTTAGGAACAGGTGACATTTGGAACAATGTTACATGAGGTATAGGTGTTTGTCTTTAACATTGAGGACAATTTTTTACAAAATAATGAACATCACTCCTCATAGTTGGACAAAATACTCCAAGTCTCAAGATCTGTCACATAGTTTGATCTTCTACAAAGTGAAGTCCTACTATGGTAATATGTGCTTGACTTAGGTATTGGGTTTTCTCCTCAGGATTAATGCATAAAAGCAATATTCCATCCCAATCTCTTTTGTACAACATTCTAGCTAGCAATTGATACACAGCCGATTGTTCAATTAATACGATTGTAATAGGAAGTGGTATTTGCAAATCCACTTGAGCTATGGTCATCAATGGTACCATATTTTTCTACCATCGAGGTATCATTTACACAAAGAACAGATATACATCTGGTAGATCATCGTCTACTCCTTTAGGTGGTTCCTGTGAAACAATCCTTGACAAATGATCTGCTCTTCAATGTGTGGTGTCCTTTATTACCACTACAGTGAAATCAAATACTAGAAGAATGATGAACCATCTCACTATTCTTCCGGTGTTGCATGGCTTGTTGACTAAGTACAATAAGGCTTGGTGGTCCACAAAGAACATAAATTTGTTTGATAATAGGTAATGTCTATACTTTTTAACGGCATAGATTATTTCTAGCCCTTCCCTTTCGATGGTGGATAATTTCTATCTGCCATATTCAACTATCAGCTAGCATAAGAAATAGAAAAATCAAATTTTTCGTCTCTTGTTTGAGCTAGTGTACATCCGATGGAAAAATTGAAAGCATCTACATGTATGTGGAATATCTTATCCAATTTGGTGCTTTCAATATTGGAGCTGAACTGAGAGCTTTCTTAAGCTTCATGAAGGATTCTTCACACGCCTCAGTCCATTCAAAGTGTATAATCAAGCTATACATGGGTTTTGCAATTATAACATACATGTAAATGAAACGTTGTGCGCTCCTTGCCGCACTGTCGAAGCAAGGGACTTGCCGATACACCGTGTACGAGACACAAATGGCTCCAAGCACACAACAAGACTAATCTAGCAAGCTCAAGAGAGCAAAGGGTTTGTCACTCACCGCTCTACGCTCGCCTTCATGGTGGATTCCTCGCCGCGATGAAGAAGAAGCTGCAATCGTGCCGCGCTCAACCACTTCGCCGTCGCCGTGCCTTCGTAGCAATGCTCGATCACTCTCTCTCTCTCTCTCTCTCTCTCTCTCTCTCTCTCTCTCTCTCTCTCTCTCTCTCTGTCTCTCTCTCTCCCTCTCTCTCCCTCCCTCTCTCTCTCTCTCTCTCTCTCTCTCACACATACACGCATACACAAGGAGGTGAAGAAGAAGAAGATGGAGATGGAGATGGAGCAAGAGCACTCTTCTATTGCACAAATGAGAGAATGAGTGAATTTTAGGTTTAGTTGGCTTTTATATGAGCTCACCCCATTCACACTTGGGCGCCCATGCTTAGCCAACTAATCCCTTGAATGTCCCAGTTAGAGTGCGCCTCTCATCGGCGATCACTCTTACCCTTTTCCTATTGGTCCGACAAGCCCGGTACCTGACTCTACCAAATACATAATACACGTCCATCGTAGGTGATGGGGTGTCCGTGAGCCGTGAGGGTTAACATGCCCCCCTTCCTAATGTAGATTCCTTCCTCGGAAGCTATTGAGTTGAAGCTCGTTCGTCGAGGTGGAAGAGCATTTGAGATGAATGTCCTTAGCCTTCTTCAGTCACTGCAAAATCAAACAACATTGGCACAGTAATTGCATTCTCATAAGTGATTAAAAAGCATATGCAGTTTTAGGTAGACAAATTGATTGGTAAAAGAATTTCAACAGATGTAAAGGTAAAAAATTAAACAAGTCTGGGGTCGCTAATTTGACGGTCGAAAGGCACTAGAGATCGAATATTAATACCATGGGTAAGCTTCTTAATTTTCTGTGGTCAATTAAGTTGTTTAATCGCGAGAGCCAAGTATTCATGTTCGAGGGCTGACTAGAGGCTATATCTAGAAGACCTTGTAGTTAAGCTACCATAAAAGGAATTTCTCATGAAATCATCGCCTGACTGATTACTTTTTCTTTGATCCCCCAAAGTCTTTTCACAGTGATTCAATTTGATGTGTGTTCTTATTTTGTATACCTTGGGTTTTTTGCTTTTCAAGGAAAAGCGCCCACACTAGGAACCTCTAGGGCTCTAGTACCATAGGCAATACATGTGAGTGAAGTACCAAATCAAGCTTAGATTTCTCTTCCAGCTTAAGATTTTACAGTGTGGCACTTTGATTTTTTGTTTGCTCATTTTCAGCATTTTAATTTTGTAACTTTGGGGGGTCATATAACACTGATACACCTCCCCAGGCTTATCACACTAGTAAACTCCCTTTATAATACTTAAGCTAAAGGTCAATAGGGTCAAGCCCACTAGAAAGCCCTAGTACATTTCACACAATGCTACCTAAATCGGATTAAGAACCTAAGTAACCATTGATTATTAGGAAGGCATTCCCCATGGTATTAAGAGAAGATCTCTAACACCTAACTTGGTCAAACTATCTTAGTTGGACTGCTTGATTTTTAAACCTAAACAAGTGATTATGACAAAAAATTACATTGAATTAAATGTTTGTTACTAAGCAAATGCAGTGAATATTAGGCTACCAATCACAATTAAAGCAGACAATCATAGATGCAAAAAAGATAAGGGGCAATGGTAATGGACAAGAAACACCTGTTTGTGTCGAGATAAAGATTCCATGAAGGTCCAAATCCTATCAATAGCAACATGCTCATGTACACACTAGGAAACAAAAGGAATACCTCCAGGAGGCACATTAGTGGGAAAAGGTACCAACACTTATTGAACACAACAAAAAACATAAGGAACCCTAACCTAGTTATTTGGACTCCCCCTAGAGAGTCAAGGGAATAGGATATTGTAGAGGTTGGGGGGAAACCCTAAGGCTAAACCCCTATCCTCGTCGTCGAGATAAACAAAGTCATCATCCATGAGACCATATGTGCCATCCGTGTAGTCTTGTAAATTTTCTTCTTCATCATAGGTGTCCATGTTTACTAAGAAGGTCACTAGACGCCTATAGTCATCTTGGTCAAAATGGTAGGCTTGTGCAATGGGAGAAATGCTCTCTACTAAGTATGGATCAGACGTGGTCAAGAGACGTATCAGCCATTCTAACTCCTCAAAATTCCTCTCACATGCTAGCGTACCTATCAAATCCCATTCACATGCAAGCACTGGAAAGACCATGTGAAATATTTTTGAAAAGTAACGAGGGTACCTCTCACCCAAGGCAAGAGTGGATGACTCTAGAGTACTAGCCATATTTGTACACGCAAATAGATGATGGTTAGAGTGCAAATATTACAAGGGTCGTGTTCTTGTGCATAATTTGTTTTTATGATTTGTGTTATGGCTCTTTGTCTTTTACTTTTTTATCTTGTTTTTGTGAGTATAAGGCTTTATATATACATTCCCTAAGATTGGAGATTAAGAGGTCAGGGAGAAAGGTTGAGAGGGAATCAAGTGAATGATGGATGTCCACAAACACTCCCCCCTTCCTTGGGTAGATCATACCGTTTGAAATGATGTCGTCACCCTTTGAAACCAATTGTTCCAGTTGGTAATAGGTGAGGATTTTTGCCAGTAGTTTTCTATTACCCTAGGTGCCTCGTCAAGTTGCAAGGGTGGTAAGGTACTCTCCCAGGATCGAACTTGAAGTGGTTCATCAAATGATTCTTGAACACTGGGAGGTGTGGATTCTTTTGTAGCTTCATGGAGGTCCACTACTATAGATGGAGGCTATGTAGAAGCTTTTACCTCTATGGATGTATTACATGAGGAGCTAGAAGCTTCATGGAACTCCCCCCTTCCTGAGCTATGTGGAATAAATTGTTTTTGCCTTGGAGCCCAAACTAGCTCTGGACTAGGTGTGTAGCATTCTGTGATCTTTCCCTTTCCACGGTCTGCCATTGGCTTTAGTGTTACACTCTTTGACTCATATGGGTTTGTTGTCGATAGGGAAGGACACATTTTACGTTTAGGTACCCAAATTTGCTCATTTCCATCATAGTAGCCTTGGGATTCTAATAGTTGTTTTGGAATCCATCGTGATTTGGTCTTGACTCTCCTAGAGCGTGCTCTTGGTTTTCCGGGGAAATTTTTTCTTGGAATGGATGGGAGGGTTGAGGTAGTTGGAAGTAAGGCCTTGGGGACCCATTGATATGTACTCTTAGGTCGTGCAGGTTGAGTACTTGCAATATTACTGCTTGCTGCAACTACAAGTGTTGAAGTGCTAGGTTCATGGGTAGCTGGCAAAGACGAGTTAACCACCTTGTCTTGTGAAAGTTGGCTATCCTTCAACTTTGCTAGAGTTTGCAACGTAGGTGACTTTGCTTGAATGATAGGGGTAAGAGTCGGTGGTCGCGTCGTGACACTGCCAGTATCCCAATCAATAGTGCATTTGGTTGCCAACATCCACGTGCATCCCAGGTTTACGTTGCCTTCCATAGCTCCCGCGGGCATGACTAGAAACCTCTGCACTATGCTTCCATTGTCAAAGACAACAGGGGTCTGAAGGACTCCAAGAATAGCAGTTTTCTTTTTATTAATGCCCTTGACTTTCATCGTACTCGGGGATAGGGTCGGTTTCCCTAATTGACACCAAACTCCATAGGACAACAAATTGTGTTTAGCTCCCGTATCTAATAAGGCATTGTATAGTACTTTCCCATAGGGGCTACTTAGCTCAATTGGGTATCGTAGGGGTGTCTCAGATTCTAATGAGTCGTCATATGTGTCCTCGAAAAATGCTTGCGTGATTCCCAGATTAGCCTCTCGTTGGCGTCTAAGACGTTGTTGTCGTTCTCGAGCCTCAACTCTTGCTTGGATTTTTTTAAGCTCTGCTTGTTCCTTGGCAACCTTCTTTTGATGGATGGCTTGCAACTCTTCCTGGCTTAGAGGATCATAATATCTTTTGAATTTACTCCCATTAAGGAATCCAATGGTTTCAACTCCATCTAGAGTCTCCACATGAATGGTACCTTGCGGGGTAATTTCACACACTCGATATGGTCCCTTACCAGCGTATTTCAATTTCTTCTTTTCATTACGTACCTCGTACATAAGAACTTTATCACCAACCTTGATGTCTTTATCCTTTAAATGGCTATCGAACCACTTCTTTCTCCTATCCTTCTCCACTAGAGCATTTCGCACAGCTAATTGCCTTTCTTCATCTAGCCTTTCCAGGATATATAATCGCTCCACTAAGGGGTTACCATCCCAACCTTCTTGAGAAGCTACTCGAAGACTAGGAATGACAAACTCCCATGGCATAACTGCTTCTTGACCATACACCATCTTAAACGGTGTGCAATTAATAGCAACTTTATACGCAGTACGATAAGCCCATAAAGCTGATGTAAGCTTTAGGTCCCAATAAGTGCGATTAGCCTCAACTGTCTTTGTCAAAATGGAGATGAGAGTTTTGTTGGTACTCTCAGCTTGGCCATTTTCTTGGGGATAATAGGGTGTAGACTTGTGGTGAGATATCATGAAGTTTGATGTGAGTTCTTTTATTACTTCATTTATAAAATGAGTTCCATTGTCACTCACAAGTTCAAAGGGGCATCCAAAACGTGTGATAATGTTCTCAAAGAGGAACTTAGCTGTTGTTTTTTCATCCGCCTTCCATGTTGCTTTTGCTTCCATGGTTACATAGTCGGTAGCCACAATGATATATCATGATTGCGTGTTACGTGCATCCGGACTAATCGGTCCTACAAAGTCTAAGCCCCACTTTTCAAATGGTTGGGTTACCTTGATGGGATGTAGAGGCATCCTATCACTTCTTTGTGGCTTCTTGAAGCATTGGCATTCACCACATCCCTTTGCAAAAAGTGATGCATCCTTAAACAGAGTGGGCCACCAATAGCCTGACTGTAAGATCTTTCGGGCAGTCAACTTTCCTGAAAAGTGACCACTAGCTACGTCCATGTGTGCCTCTTGTAGAATATATAAATACTCATCCTCGCGGGCACAGCGTCTAAGAACATCATCTTTTCCTCTCTTATAGAGAGTTCCAGCCAGTAAGCAATAGGGTTCGCATTCCTTGATTAATTTTTGAGCTATATCTTTTCGCAGTTCTTTGGGTGGAAAACCATTAACTAAGAAGTTAACAATCTTTTCACTCCATTCAGGCATTGTCTCAACAATGAACAAAGGAGTATCAGGCAATTCATCAACAACCCCCGTAGGAGCTTCGCCATTAGGGATACGAGATAAATGATCCACCATGACATGTTTCCTCCTAGGCCTCACAAAAATGGTGAAGTCAAACTGAAGAAGAATTAACAACCATCATGTAATTCGACCTGTGGAACACGGCTTGTTTACCAAATATAGCAATGCTTGATGATCAACATAAAACACAAACTTGGTAGCAAGAAGGTAATAGCGAAATTTCTTTACTGCGTAAATCATAGCTAGACCTTCGCGCTCTGTAGTAGTGTAGTTCATCTCAGCATCATTTAATTGGCGACTTGCAAAGCTAATAGGGTAGTCCAATTTATGTTCTCCTGGTTGAGTTAGAACACACCCAATAGAAAAATTTGATGCATCAATATGCACATGAAAAGGTGCATTCCAATCAGGTGTTCGCAGGATTGGAGCACTTGTTAGGGCCTTCTTTAATAACTCATAAGATTGATGACATTCTTCCGTCCAGTGAAACTCGATAAGAAGCTTGTACAATGGACGCGCTATCTCGGCAAAGTTTAAAATAAACCTTCGATAATAACCAACATGGCCCATAAATCTTTGAACTCCTTTATAGTTAGTAGGTGGTGGAAAATTGGCAATGGCTTTAATCTTACTCTCATCTGTGGATATCCCGTTCTTGGACACTATATGCCCTAGAATGACTCCATGCTTGACCCAAAATTGGCATTTGAAAGGGTTCAATGAGATGCGATAAAATCTGCACCTTTCAAATATTTTTCGTAGATATAACAAATGCTTCTCCCAAGAATAATAAACGCAAAGGTCGTCTAGGAAAGCTTCACAAAACTCCCTTAGAAATTCTTTAAACGCAGTGTTTATTAATCGTTGGAATGTAGCAGGGGCATTCGTTAAGCCAAAAGCCATAACACGAAATGCAAACACTCCAAACTCTATGATAAAAGCAGTTTTAGCTTGGTCCTCTAATGCAATTGTGATTTGATTGTAACCAGAGTACCCATCTAAAAAGCTATAAGCTTCCTTGCCCGCAAATCTTTCAAGCACATGTTCTGAATATGGCAAGGGATAATGATCTCTCCTAGTGACTGCATTAACTTTCTTGATGTCCACTCACACTCTTAGTTTCCCATTGTTTTTGGGCACAATGACTATTGGAGAAACCCATTCTGAGTGCTCAATAGGGTATATGAATCCACATTGGATAAGTTTTTCAATCTCCTCTTGTACAATTTTGGCGTACTTAGGATTCATTGGATAGGGTCGTTGCTGCACGGGTTTAGCAATGTTGATCATGGGAATTGTATGTTGCACCACAGAAGGTGGAACGCCCTTCATGTCATGATATGTCCAAGCAAAGATATCCTTGTATTCCTTGAGGAGCTCCTTAAGTACATCCTCTTCAATTTCGGTAAGGTCTTGAGCAATAAAGACTGTTTTAGACTCCTCACCTGGTTCTACTAATTCTATCTCTTTAACTACCACTGGACCATCATAGACTCCACTGCTTCCATTGGTAGGTATTCGTTGGGCTTTGGCATACACAACCTTTCGCTCCCCTATGGTATAAGATTTAAAATGTTCAGGGGCCGTATGTAAGTCAGCAGGCTCTTGTCCTAACAGAGACCTTTCTTTTAGTTCTGCCTCCTTTTGTTGTTGAGCTAACTCTCGGTTTTGACGTCTTCTTATAGTTCGACTCAATTTCGGCTTTGTAACCTCCAATTGAGCGAGGTCAATGGGTCGCGGGCTGCACCACATGACACTCTGGAGATGTTCACCCCAATTTTCTACTAGCTTTCGATGAGCATCACATGCCCCTAGATAACTAAGCCATTCTGTAGTAGATCTTTCCTTGTTTATCCTAGCTCTCACATTTGCTCGATGTCGTCGTCTCTTATATGACCTTTGTTTTTTGTTAAGGTTTTGATTTTGGTAAATGTTTGAACTCGACTCGCCTGATAGGTCTTTGCTTGTATCTTCTTCACTCTCATATAAATTACCATAGATGGTTGTACTAGGCCTTGAGTGTTCAGTTTCTATACTTGGTTCACTCGATGTTTCCTCAGGTTCTGAATCCATTTCTCCCTGAGATTCCGTTTCGGATGTGTATTGGCCTGAAGCCTTTGAGGAATCATCGGTTTCACTCTCAGGTAGGTGTGCCTCTTTCTTATCATCGGATGTTACATGCGCTACACCTAACATGTTTACTGGTGCAATGTATGGTATCTCTTCCCCATCTGGTGTTACCCAGGTTGTTCCTCTAGCTCCCCATGTATCTATAGTTTCCGCTAGGTGTACCCAATCGACATTGTCTGACTCAGCCATTCCGGGTAGGATATCCATATAAGGAGAGTTCTCCCCAATATCCATGTCTTCGTTACACGTGTAACAATACTGTAATGGAGCTGAGTGAATTGTTGTGTCTGATCGATTATCAATGATGAATTTATTTCCTAGAGGATGCGTTCGACCACTTAAAAGATCAACTCGAATGACAGAGTCTTGGAACTGTAAGTAGACGTGGTTTTTGGACCAGTCATGCACCATTTTTGCTTCCCTCATGAATGGACGCCCTAAGATCATCTCAAATGACATAGGATGCTTGGAAAAATCCATAACAATGAAAGTCTGCCTTACCTTGTGTCCCAAGACCTTGATCCTGAGATCCTTTAGCATTCCAATAGGCGTAACAATAGATCCATTAGCCATTTTTACCACTACGCTTGTGGCTTCAAGGTGAGGTCACCCCATAGACTCCCAACAACTCTTTGTCACCATGCTGACTCCCGCACCACCGTCAAGGACCCCCTTTACAGTTAATCCTTTAGTAGTGATTGGTAGAGTAGCATTAGATTCATCACCTTCAAAGTATTTCCCCAACTTGTTAACGGGTACTTCAATTATATATTCATGTCCCGCTAGGTCATATGGTGGTGCTAAATGTTCCTCATCATTCATTACCGAGTCAGGTTTGTTCATATGTGCAAACTGTGGTAATCCGGTCTGTAATTATCCATTGAGGAAGGCTCGAAGAGCTGAGACTAGCTCGGGGTCTTTATATAGTTTGGACATGATGGTGGTTCTAACTTCTGAAGACATGAAATCCATCAATTTGGCAACATTTAATGGCATCTTGTGGGACGTAGGACCCTGACAAGAGAATGGTGAAGATGGAATCTCCACTTCCTCAAGGGGGTCGGGCATTCCCTCACCAAAAATTCTCTCTAGTAGGAAAGGTGTGTGTCCACTTTCAGATGTCCTACCCTCACTCTCTTCCCGAATGATACTGGGTATAGCTAACGGCCTGTAGTTCTTGTGAGGTTGAACTTGTGTGGGAAACACTGTGTCCGACATCTGGATATGTTTGGGTTCAGGTTCTAATGTTCGTTGAGTTTCTTCCACCAAACCCCTCAGTTGTTGGACTCTTTCAATTTCGACTGTTGGGTTTGGATAGGTTCCAATCTTTCTCTTGCAATCCTCATTTTTTGTCTTTCGTGGCTTATCTTGGGGGTTCGCAACTGGGTGGTTTAACTTTGAATACTCTTTTGGTGTTCGTCGTAATTCCCTCTCATGATCCTCCTCACTGGATTTTTCCTTTGTAGTAACAGTTTTGGTCTCCGTGGTCTCTATCGAATCTGAGTCATTCATATACACGGGATCCTCTCCTGTCCCTATGTTAGTCTTTGAACTAGGTTTTGAGCTAGAAGCATTAAGGGATTTCTTTCTTCGTGTTTTCTTCTTTCTCGCTCGGCCAATGGATGCAGCATCTCTCTCTTCGAGGATGTAATTTTTCTTTTGGAGCATCGACCGTGTGAGTGCATTCACTGGTGCTATGTTTATAGTTGGTGGTGTCCCATCAAAAATCTCTATTAAGTTCAATGGTGTGATTTTCGGTGCGTTTGGATTGTTAGGACACTGTGCGATCAAATGATCTATGCCACAACGATTACAAGTGAGTATTGGCATTTCCAATGCACTCCCTTGACTTGTTTGCATTAGTGCAGCATTCTTTTGCATTCTAATGGGGCACTCAGCTACTCGATGAGGTCCACCACATTCGTAGCACTGAAGAGGTGGTCTCCTGGCAAAACTATTAATGTTTTGGCCTCTTGCTGCTAGCGCAGTAGCTTGATATACCGGTTTGATTTGTCCCCAATGGTCTTCCATATAGTACATGGGACACTCCTCAAGCATGTCGACTCCATAGGTGATACTAGAGTCTATGTCCTCTTTGCAATCTACATAAGTACTAGATGACTCGCAACCTATTTGGTTCATAGGTGTAACTCTTGGATGAGGGGGTTGTGGTCCTAGCACTGGAGGTGGCAACGGTGTGGTTTGGACCACATTTTGGGTTCTAGGGACCATGTGCTGTAATGGCAACTGTTGCTCCATGGGTGGGGTAGGCATCAATGCAGGAACTCGAGGTGAGTCTGCCCAAGCTATAGGCGGTCTATTTTCCATGATGCGTTTAAGCATTAGGCAATCCTTTGCTTGATGGCCATACCTACCACACGCGTTACAAGTCCCGTTAAACTTTACTCTGAAAGTAGGGCATTCACTCGTAGTATGTGGGCCCAAGAAAATTGAGCACCATTGTTGCTCCCTTCTTGGATACATATGAGTGTTTTGTGGAGCACGATTACCCCTAAGGCTTTCTTGGATGGCCTTGGTGAGATCTGTCAAAGTCATCTCAGATATCGTTTGCTCTTTCACGATTGGCTTTATCTTCATTGGCTCATGCCCTGACGCTTGCGAGCTACTAGACTTCGGCTCGGCGGACACTCTTTCTCCTGCAATCATTAAATTATCCTCCAATTTGATTGCATTCATGGTGACTGCTTCCCAAGTAGTGATACCTCTAATGACTAGGCCATTATAGATACTTTCATGTCGTAGTCCCCTAATGAATCTATCGAGAAATTGGTTGTTGTTGAATCACTCGTTTGAATTGCATCGAGAATTCAAATTCTTTAGGCGACTAATGAAGTCTCTCACGGATTCACCTTCTTCTCGTTGGGCTTTTTGGAGCTGAGAGGCTACACCCCAAAGTACTCCCTCTCGTATGTATTCTTTTAAGAACAATCTCCTAAGAGTAGAGTAGATCGTTTTCACTTCTACTCTTAAGGTTCTATACCAATCTCCAGCCTTTCCGCTTAGGGTCAAACTCAAAGCCTTACACTTATGTAGCTCATTGTGCTCTTCCAAGGAATCGCACACATGTTCAAAGACTTCCATATGCTTTCTAGCATCTTCGTCTCCACTAAATTTCTGTGTGAGCTTAGCTACTTGAACTGCCTTGCTCCTAGGCTCTCTATCAGGTGCACTACGCATGTTTTCCGCAATAGAGCGACCGATAGTTTGAGCAAATGCTGCCAAATCTCCTATTTGAGCAGGTATAATGGGTGTATGTGCTCCTAGAACCACATGTGAGATGGGAGTTGGCCTTGGCCTTGGCATACGCGCGGCTCTTGGGTCCCATATTTCGTATGGTGGTGTACCAGACAGTGGTCCAAAGTTTACAGGCATGGCCCTAGGCATAGGGGGTGCCTGATATGGCATGTTATTATTAAATGGCATGGCTCCACTTGTATAAGAGCTTGGATAATTCCATTGTGGATTGTAAGCTCTTGGAATAATCGGAGGTGTAGGAGCTACATGAGGCTGAGGTACGACAGGTGCACATGATTGAAACATACATGTAGGTATAGTTGGGGGTACTGTGCTACTAGGCATCGGCGCAGTGTTAACAAATAAACTCCATGGTGTACTTCTTGTCATGCTCACCATTGGGATATGCATGGTAGCCGTAGTGTCATTAAGAGAAAGATGAGCTAGATCTGGGAAGGTAAAGCTGCCACTTGTGGGCTCAGATTATACTGAGGCTCCCGGCGAAACAACATATGGAGGATCAATGGGGATCACTGAGGGAGTCTCCATTTGTGATAGGGTTGGTTGGTTGGCCTTTCCCGTATCCAAGAATCTCATTAGGCCTGTTGAAGGCATGTTGATCCCTGTGTTCTGTCTTTCTAACTCGACAATCCTATGGAGGACATCACAGACTTTCTGTTGTTGCTCATCTATGCTAGTAGCACCCGATGTGGATTGTAGAACATCTAACCAACCCACATGATAGGTGTGTCCTGTGTACCGATCATTTAAAGCTTCTGCTTGTAGGTCATACTCCCAATTTTCGTTTAGGAATATCCCATCTAGGCCTGGCGTGCTGGAGGTTTCCCTTGAAGTGGAAGCATTATTTCTCCCCATAGCTTGCCCCTCTGTGACTGCTACCTTGGGAGCACTCGGTTGCTCGGCTGGCATGATTGTTGTCATAGGAGCCTTTGCTTTCAGGGCTCGAATTTGTTCTAGCCCTCGTAGATTCTCAATTTCCCTCTCCCTTGTTGCTTGCATATAGCGTTCGATCTCTTGCACTTCGGCAAGACTCCTACCATCGGGTAGTAAAACCTCAGAGGGAGATAGTCCTAAAGGATCAGGAGGTGCAGTGGATGGAACATTCACATGCACACTCTCAAGAAGCATAGAGTCTATTTTAGGCATGAATGACGAATTTACTTCCCCACTCCCTTCATTTATTTCATTAACCGCATGTTCGGAGCGAGTAGCTCTACTAAGGGTCTCTTTTAAGCGGCTAAACACGTTGGACCCGGGCCGTGGGCCCATGGCATGCATGTCTTGACTTGAACTATCAGGGTTTGGTGTAGGATACCCCTCCATGACTTCGTAGTCAGAGGAAGAATCACTAGACGCGATATGAGGATCTTGGGTCGCGCTACCTTGAGTCCCGGTCGAAGGTCCAGAATCTAGGGTGGAGGAATAATGGGTGCCCGCGTAAATGGAGGCACTACCAATATGCTCGTGCTCTAACACTCGTCCAGAGCGTAGGTACATGTGACCTCCACACTCTAAACGCGTTGGTGAGTGCCCGTGAAGGCCGCTCACTTAGTTTTTTTTTTTTTTTTAGGTGTTTATAACCCAAGTTTTTCGTTATTCTTGGTTATTCTTTGTAATCGAGCCACAAAATATGGCGTGTAATAGCTCAAGACGAGAGTTTTGGCTAAAGGAACGTGCCATGCTTTACAGCTCCCTATTCGGCTACGTGAAGCCCTCGAAATCCTAAAAATAGTATTTATAGTCCTCGAAATCCTAAAAATAGTTTTTAAATATAAAAAGGTGTATAAACTATATTTTAAAACTGAGGACTTGAGCTTGGGGAATGATCCCTAGCCCGATCCTTCTTTTTATTTTTATTTTTATTTTTTTATTTATTTATTTATTTATTTATTTATTTTCTTTTTTTTTTAAGTCGACGCAGCCGCGCCGCGCGCGCGCGCATACACACACTTAACCTACACCTAACTTATCTACTTACCGCTAATAGAGATACTGCCACACACACTCTAACACTGTTTACACAGTACTACAATAGCTAACAGATCTACAAAACTAACCTTACAGAACTAACATTGAACCTTACAGAACTAACATTCCATAGCTAATACCTTAATTCTAACAATACATTGCAAAAAAATTGTAACTCCTTCTTTACAGAAAACAAAAAAGACAGTACAGTGTAACAAAAATCTTCACCACACAACCACACACCTTCCTTCTTCACAAATCCTTCTCCACACAACCACACACCTTCCTTCTTCACAAATCCTTCAATTGAAATTGCATCACAAGAAAGCGTAAAGTGATTAACCGAGCTTAGTGTAGGGCATTTCCCCGGCAACGGCGCCAAAAATGTGCGCTCCTTGTCGCATTGTTGAAGCAAGGGACTTGCCGATACACCGTGTGCGAGCCACAAATGGCTCCAAGCACACAACAAGACTAATCTAGCAAGCTCAAGAGAGCAAAGGGTGTGTCACTCACCGCTCTACGCTCGCCTTCGTGGTGGATTCCTTGCCGCGATGAAGAAGAAGCAGCAGTCGTGCCGCGCTCAACCGCTTCGCCGCCGCGATGCCTTCGGAGCAATGCTCGATCACTCTCTCTCTCTCTCTCTCTCTCTCTCTCTCTCTCTCTCTCTCTCTCTCTCTCTCTCTCTCTCATACACACGCACACAAGGAGGTGAAGAAGAAGAAGATGGAGATGGAGATGGAGCAAGAGCACTCTTCTATTGCACAGATGAGAGAATGAATGAATTTTAGGTTTAGTTGGCTTTTATATGAGCTCACCCCATTCACACTTGGGCGCTCATGCTTAGCCAACTAATCCCTTGAATGTCCCAGTTACAGTGCGCCTCTCATCGGCGATCACTCTTACCCTTTTCCTATTGGTCCGACAAGCCCAGTACCTGACTCTACCAAATACATAATACACGTCCGTCGTAGGTGATGGGGTGTCCGTGAGCCGTGAGGGTTAACAAACGTCTATAATATCCACAATGCCCCATGAAGGCTTAAACCCCTTGACTATTTTCGATTTAGGCAAATCAGCAATAATATGAATTTTGTCCATATCAGTAGATATGCCATTTTTAGACACTATATGTCCAAGAATTTTTCCTTGTCTACCCATGAATGTGCACTTCTCAGGATTTAAGCAAATCCTATAATGTCTACATTTTTTGAATACCTTTTTGAGGTGTTCAAAATGATCAGCTTGGATTGATGAATGTACGCATAGATCATCCATACATACTTCCTAGAATTTCCTAAGATATTCTTTAAAGGAATGGGTCATCAATCTTTGAAAGGTGGCAAGGGCATTAGTTAACCCAAAAGGCATAACCCGATAGGCAAAAATACCCCATTTTGTTTCAAAGGCAGTTTTATGCTGATCTTTTGGGTCAACCAAAAGTTGATTGTATTCCGAAAATCCATCTAAAAAGATGTAATCTTCTTTTCTTGCAAGTCGTTCTAAAACATGCTTAGTGATTGGAAGAGGAATTTTTTTTCTAATGGTAGCTGCATTCACTTTCTTGAGGTTGACACACACTCGTAATTTTCCATTTTTCTTGGGCACTACCACAATTGGAGACACCGAATCTGTGTGTTCTATTTCATAGATGAATTTAGCCCCCTTTATCTTTTCAATCTCTTCTTTGATCTTCCTGGAAAATGTTTCATTGTATGTGTATGGACCTGGTCTAATTGGTTTTGCATCATCTCTCATGGGTATGGTATGTTGACAGATTTCTGGATCAACACCCTTGAGATCTTTGTAAGACCAAGCAAAGATATCATGGTATTCTTTTAGTAAGCTTAACAAAATCCCTTCTTCTTCTTCCGTAAGTTCATTTGCAATGTAGGTTGGTCTAGGCTCTTCACTTGGTTCGGCCAGATCTATCTTTTTTGCATTTTCAGGCCCTTCGTTGGACTCGCCTTGTTTTTGTAGTTCTCTAACAGGTTGTTGGACTATGATTTTTTGATCTTGGAGAGTATATTTCTTGTAATGGTATGGAACACTCATTAGATCTTTACATCTTTTTCAATGGTTTCCATTTCAGTTGTATATATCTCCTTTAGAGCTTTTTTCAACTCTTGATATTTCTTTTTGTGTTCGACTCATGTCATGGTTGAATCCTTGTCCTGGTTTTTAGGTTTTGTTTGAGTTTCTTTTCTCGTTTGTCGCGACGTTTTTGACATTTTTGGATTTTTGTTTGAAGGATATCTACCAGTGATTTTGTCCTTGACACAATCATGTCCATCTATCTACATCAAGAACTGTGTTCTACTAGAGATTGATGGCATAGGTCTAGCTTTCAAATTTCTAGTGTCTTTTTTTTGTCTATACCATTTTTGTCTTCTCGATTTCTGATTAGGAAAGTCAAAAAATTTTCCTCCCCTCCTTTCATGAGTAGCTTAGTTCTCACATGTTCTTTTTCCGACCCCGAATCATCTGAGGTAGCTAAATGTTCTTCTAACTCATTTATTGCATCATAGTAGAGGTCTGAAAAGACTTGTTGATCTTTCATCAAGTCCTTGGATTCCAAAATTTCATATTCAATGTGGAGGGTTGAGATCATTTGTATGGGAATTATGTCATAGCCGTCCTCATTGCAAAATTGAGTAGGCATAAACGTATTTACACATGCATCCACTGTCGCTAAAATTTGAGTCCACTCAAATGGATCAAACAAATGCTATGGAAAGGGTTCAGGTACATAAGCTTCATCCGTGTAATCCCTTTCTAAGATACATTCTTCTCTTTTTAAGCTCCCGTTTTTTGAAGCTCCGAACATCCAAATAGGAGTGTCTTTGTTCAATCAAGATGGAAGCTTAGTTTCAGCTGAAGAGACTGAATCGAATTCTTGTATGTGCATTTTCATGACATCTCTATAAGTGTGATCTTTTAGATTAACCCTTGTTATTGATCCCACTTGCTTCAAGTACAGATAATTGTTTCCCCAATCTTGAATGAGTTGTACTTGTCGCATGGAAGGTCTTCCCAATATGATTTTGTAATTGAGTTTCTTTCCAAAGTCTACTATGGCAAAAGTGTGTTGATATTCAATCCCACAGGAATTAACTATCACTTTTTCAAGCAGTCCTAATGGTCTTTCAATGTGTCCATCAGACAATTGCAATTTCATTGGAGTTTGTCTAATGGCTGGTTGTCCCCAGGATTCCCATACTGTTTTCATGGCTATGCCTATGCCTGCCCCACTATCCAGTATTGCCATGGTTTCTATGTCATTATATTTCACTAGAAGGGTTGTGTTTCCTTCTTCCTCTTCGTAGTATTCTCCAACTTTGTTCATTGAAACTGATCAAATCTCTTTGTTGTCCATTTCATGTTTCAATTTTTCCAATTTTTTTGCCATTAGTCCTGTTATTCCCACTTTCTCTAGGGTTTTATGTAGATCATTCCATAGATATGGTCTGATTTTCAATAGTTCTCCTAAAGTAAGAGTGCATTAGATGGGTGTAGACATGATTCAATGAATATTGTCTACCTCTAGGGTCTGTTCCGCTCTTTTTACTTAAGTGATTTTACACACTATGGATTCACCCTCGTTATCTCCTAAGTAAGAGGGTAGTGTTTTCAAGGTCAATGGTTTAGACATCCCTGAAGCTTCAGATCCGCAATCCCCATACAAGGATTGTATATCCATGTCCATATCAAGAGGTAGATTGTCTAACCAAACTTCCCCTATAGGAGCTAACTTCAGAGTTAGGCTCTCATCATTGATCTCTCTAACTTTTTTCCATAAGTGTCGTGGCCAGTCTTCTTCTACGAATGGAATTCCATCTAAGGCATATTCGTTGTTTGTCACTATAAGTTCTAGCTCTTTTGTTTCAAGGTAGGATTCTACCACCATTTTGGATTTTTCTTTATTGGCTCTTACCACAAGCTCCTCAGGTTTTGCCATATTCTCAAGCTTGGGTTTTTGTTTTTCCATCATCTCTTGCGTGATTCTTACCAAATTTTGATAAGCTTCAAGCTTAGCTGTTTCCATGCCTGGAGAAGGATAGTTTTTCTATTTGTTTTCCATGGTTTTGCTTGCCTTAAGTCCCACTTGGTAGGCTTTCAAGGCTGCATTAAAAGGGTCAAAATTTTTGTCAACCAAATTTATCCTCCAGATTTCATGGTGGTTTCCTTGATTTTGCTTCCAGTTTCTTTCACCTATTCTTGGAATAGCTTCTTTGCTTTCTTCTCGATTTCAGCCCTTTGTTTCTATTTTCTCATCTCATACCTTTTGTTTCTGCTTCTTTTGGTCTTTTGAGAGGAAATTTTTGTATCTTCTAAATCATCAGAGGAGTTATGTTTCTTTTTCTTAGCCTGGGCTCTGGTGATTACCTTGATTGGAACAATTGGTTCACTTTTAGATGAGCCACTAGGTATCACTTGGACTACGTTCACTTTTATTTACCCTTGTTTAAAGGGTTTTTTTGGACAATCTTCCAGGACGTGTCCTCCCTTTTTGCAACATTGTATTCAATAAGCTTCAACTGGCTTGAGGTTCTTGTCAGGCTTTGAGCATTCATTTTTCCAATGATCATCTGCACCACAATAATGACAGTTTCCAGATCTCAGCTTAATCATGGGTCTTACCATAGGAGGTATGATACCTTGATTAGCTACATAGTACATTGGTGCAAGCTTTGGTGTAGCATAAGTCACAGGTTCTTGCATTGGTGGATGTGAATTATACCAATCTCCTTCTACCATTACTATAGATGGACTAGGCTCAGCATAGGGTGTAACATCCACTAGTGCTTGTTCATTTATAACTCCCTCTGGATGCATGTACCTTACAGGCACTGCATTATGTCCCGAGTATGGACGTTTTTGACCCAACATGGGTTGAGGTCTTTCCATACCCATCCGTGGTCTTTGAGCTAGGGCCATGTTAGGCTGATATCGGTACATGGGTTGTCCTTGTGGCCTCATAGGCACGTACTGAACATTCCCATCATACTTTGGTTGGTAATAGCACTCATTGGTCTCATGGTTGGTCCATTTACCCTCAATTGCACACCATTTCTATAGCCTAATTGGTTGTCCCTGTTGAGGTATCCCTTGTCTTGGTCCTCTCATAGGTGCTTTTTGCATGTCATTCATCCTTTTGAGCTTGTCTTCTATGGCTAAAAGCGGTGCTGCACAGCCATTCCCACTTAAGCTAGTTTAGTGGATGCAATTTTCTCACTTTGGTTATCTTTAGGGATATCTTCTTTGTTGAAAATATCACAATTGTCTCCTAAATCAATAGCATCTAGCACACACTCTTCTAGGGTTGTACATGCTTCTTGCTATACAGTATAGCATGAAGTTCTTTGTTTAGCAATCCCTCTAGAAACAATGATACCAATCGTTCTTCTGAAGGTATCTCTAGCTCTAGGCATCTTGCAATGTATTGCTTCATTCGAGTTGCACAATCCCTAATAGACTCACCTTGTTTCTGTTTAAAGTTGTAGATTTGAATCACCGTATTGTGCTTGATCCCCATGTTGAAACAAGCAGCTACAAATCCTTGAGCTAAGGTATCTAAGTCCATGATTGACCTTGGTGGAATGTTTTGGAACCATGTCAATTCTTTTCCTTCTAATGTCATTCCAAACCCCTTAAATTGAGTATGGAAATAGAATATGCGTTCTACAAGTTTAAAAGTCAAAACTGGTATCCCTATATAGCAATAGTAAATAATTGCAATTATTTACTTTTCTTAGTTTTTTACACTTTTTGACTTGATTTGCCAAGTGTACAACATGTTAAGGTCCTTGGACAAGTTTCACTAAGTTTGAACAAAATATGTTCAAGTTTAGCAACTGTTTCGTGTCCGCAAACTCTGATTCCAAGAATCTGGCTTAAGTCTCACTTTTGTGATCCAAATTTCACCAAAATTGATTTGTATGGTCTACTTGATATGCTTGACCTTTTGTGGTATACTCAAAGGTGCAAGATTATCAATTTTTGAAGCAGACGTAAATAATCGCGATTATTTACTCTAGTTATGTTTTTGCAAGTTTTTGTCCCAATCTTGACATAGATTTGTTAACTATCTCAACTTAAGCATCCAAGTCAAGTCTCATCAAGTTTGGACAATTTTTGGTTCAAATGGTCATCCGTTTTGTATTTGCAGACTCACTTTGTAAATTTGGTCATAATTTTCAATCCAATGATCCAAATCTTACCAAATTTGATTTGTGGTCTTATTATAACATGGTAAAGCTAGTGGTATGCTAACTTGGTCAAAAAGATGAAAAATGGAACAGATATAAATAATCACGATTATTTACTTCTGACAAATTTTTGCATCTTTTTTATCAACTGAGCATATACACATGTCTATCACATCAATATAAGCCTATGAATCAAGTTTCATTGAGTTCGAACAAAATTTTTCCCAATTTATACTCAAGTTCCCGAAAGTCAGTACAGACTTTAGTTTTTACCCAGTTTTTTATCACTTTGGTGATCCAAATTCTATGTGCCTTTACAAAAGTTGTTTGTACACATGCAATGAGTCACTAGGATCAACCTTGTTCAGTTTTGATCTGAAAGTAAATAATCGTGATTATTTACTTTAGGCCCAAAATGAACACTTTTTTGCACTTTTTTAATGGACAGTCTTTTCATGAGCTATTTTAAGCCTATGAGTCAAGTCAAACTTAATTTGGCCTAAAATATCAAGAAAAAGTAAATATTCTAAGTTTTTGCAAACTCTTTAAATTTTTACCTCAATGTGTCCTTGAGCTTACCCACTGGTTCATACAACTTTTAAGCATACTCTCCAGTCGGATTGAGTGGTTGGTAGTCTTTTCGTGCTATTTCTAGCTATAGACCTAGAATTTTGCAACTTCAAATAACAACTCATAGTTGATTCTTTGAGAGAGAGCAATGTTCTCAAATCCACCTTGGATTCTACTTACCCTACTCCTATGTTCTACTACATTGGGGTTGTGGAAAGTGTCCACAAACACTCATTTTCTTGTTTTTTATGGTTTTCTGAGCCTTGATATTAAGACTTGTCTCATCCATCAACCATTCTCAAAATCCTAATCTAATTCTACGATCTTACAATCCTAAAGCCACTCAGTAAGTGCGATTACTTCCAAGCTACTTCTACACAACAAAAGACAACAATGTTAAGCTATGTGGTTTCTAAAAGAAAGTTCCTACTCTAGGAGACCTTACAGGAAGTTAAAGGATAACTTCACAAGACACTCGTATTTTTTTCTAGTTTAGGTCTCTTCGATCCCTGGTAGTGGCGCCAAATGTGGGACGAGTGTCTAACCTCACTCCTATCTTATTGTGCAGATTTAGCAAGAACCACGATTAAATTGTCAATCCATGGGACGAAGCTGACTCGACTAGTGCATAGAGGCTACAAGAGGTTGTCAACCTCTTGGAAAACAACAAACAACTTGCATCTAACTCAAGCTACACTCAAGTGACTGAAATCACCAAAAACCAATCGCTCATCGGCAAACAAATCACATCCATTACAGCATCAAATGACATCCAAACATAATGAAACTTCTAGGACAAGTTTATAAGACCGAAGCAGACATGCTTATGGTCTCACATCTCACTTTAGGTCAAGTGCAAAAATCGCGATTATTAACAGCAATGGATTTTAGACCTAGTCGTTTTTTGACCCAGAATGCATCTATTGCTTAGCAATGATGCCCCAATACCCCGCCTATGCTTAGTTTTTTGCTTTTGAAGTGTAAATTCCTACTTATGATGAAATTAAGCCGTGGGTCGACGATGCCAAAAGCTATAAAATACCCTGAAATGCTTACATCAATGCGTAGAGCTCATACCTGTGGTTGCAACACAATAGACGCGACTGCAATGTGACACCTAGGGAGAGAGTAGGAAGCGCGAGAAGGAGAGAAGTGAGCATCGTTAGCTCGCGTTGTGTATTTCATTATCCAAAACTTGGAATAACTTACAAAACCTTAGCCAAGGTTTTTGGTGGTCAAAGCTAATAATCTCGGAGCTCTAACTAAAGATGGGTAAACATAGGTTGATACAATCTGGACGCTTGTAGCCCCGGCTCATCAATTACAAAGTTTACCCGGAAAATATGAGTTACAATATTCCCTATTTATCAAAATAATAAGTGCTTTTACAATGAGAGCTCCAAAAATTGATATCCGAGTTAGCTTGCTGCTAACAAAAGTATTATTGTGATTGGACTCATGTGTTATGTTTCTCATGGTAGGGTTGCTACAAGACTACGATCACCTACATCGCTTAGCCTTAGACTAAAGGATCATTGACCTGTGGCTTTGCTGGATCGGGGGTGTCCCCTAGGTCTTCTTCTTTTTTGTTAGGCTCATCTACATGGTTTGTGCGTTGGGAATTCAATGACCTTCACGGCTAACGCGTAAGGGATTTTTTCTTTGCTTTGCCTAAACAACTGATGCTAGCCATCAAAGAGGCGTGGTGCCTAAACTGATATGGTTGGTGTTGATAACCTACCATCTTTTGGCATCCTTTCAGATCTCGGATTCATGCAGGGAGGCAAAGCGGCCTCAGCCTATGTCTGGCTCGGGTAGGTTGGAGGTGTTCTAGTTCGCTCCCGACGAAGTGACACTCTCTCAGCAGAAGTGGATGGGTGGACTGGTCGATCCCCACACAGGGTCCGGTGCTCTGCTAGTTATTTTGTCATAAACTTTTTGATGTTATGGTATACCCAAATTTTGTCATTGCATTAATACATGGCCGGTTGCCTGTTCCATTTAGGTGGGCATTTAAAGATTCTCTATTGTCATCTTCTCATGTTTCTATGCGCTCTATTTCACCCTCCACTATATTCTCTCTCTCTCTCTCTCTCTCTCTCTCTCTCTCTCTCTCTCTCTCTCTCTCTCTCTCTCTCTCTCTCTCTCTCTCTCTCTCTTCCCGCAACGTGGTGTACACATATATTCACCCTCCACAATGTTATAATTTCTTGAGTACGCTTTCATTCATAACACCCATTCAGGGGTAGCACTAGTTGCTAAGTACCTCTGGATGCACTCCGGCTCATGGCCTGAACTCCATGCTTGGTTGGACGTTGAGAACTCCTCCCCTATGCAAATGCTTCCACAACTCTGATGTATATTCAAAATTGTATAAAAGTGTAAATTGTATATTTTGTGCATAGACCCACGAGGAGGGGTATCTCTCACCTGGTATCAGAGCCAATTCTTAAGGTTATGGGGATATCCAAAAGCCTAATACTAATCGGGTTAGTTATGCATTGTGCACGCATTCATGCATGCTGTTTGAGAAAGGATATTGTATTCATGATGCATCTATAAGTGACATTGGATTGGTGGTACTTGTTTGACTTGTCTTCTTGAGTGGAACTGTTTGGTTTGAGTTATGATAAGGTGGTTGAATTGTTCAACAACGGTGATGTAATTTTATTTCAATGTTTATTTTGTAGTAATAAATGGCTCCCAAAGCGACGTCTGAATTCTTTAGCCAAGGGAATGAGGTTTTGGCCATAGTGTTCAACAATATGGCGACACGATTGTCTAGGGATGAATGAGAACTCCTTTTACTTAGAAATCGGGACCAAAGTCTTTGGCATACCAGGAAGCAAAACTTGTTGGAAGAGTGTTGACCGTAGTTACCTTACCCGTTACCAAGAACCCTTCCGTCAATTCTTCATCTATATTGATGACAGTCCAAGAGATTGGTTTGCCAACCTTAGACTACTTCAACTCAGAATATAGTTAGACCTAGAAGACATGTTCTACTACTTGGTGATGCGTTCCCAAATGTTAAGTATTGCCAAAGTCACTAAGAGGTATGAAACTCTTGCAGTTGTCATAGAAAAAGAGAAGTTAAAGATAATCACAGACCACGTTGTCGCGTGGGAGGTCTGAGAGAATACCTTGTTATGAGAGTCAAAAGAATATTTAGAGAATTAGCTCCAAGACACCCATAATATTGTAATGAAATCATAAAGATCAAATTTTGGTGAATAAAAGTTGGTTCACATGTGTACTAAGTTTCTCTCTCTCATTGTCTTGTTTTAGATGGATCTTCTTAATTGTCTTGATGAACTCCCAAGTGATTTTGCACAAAGAATCTTTTTCAATTATGCAGTTGGATTCAGTCTCCATTGGGGAATTGAAGTGGCTCGAGTTTCAAAGGGGACTAGAGATTACCTTGTACCGAACACTTATGTAGCATGGGAGTTATTTCATTGAAGCTCAGCGTGAACATCGAAAATAAGTGTCTGATAGGTTCATGACCAACCCATAGCTTTGGGTGAAGGAAAAGATCTAAGAAGGTGATGTTAAAGTGCAAGGATATGTTCTTTACCTTAACTTATGCTCTCTTTTGGACATACCGAGTCATGAACTCATACATAGCAAGAAGGCCCTTATGCTAAATCAAAGATACTGTTTTTGTGAGAAGGTCATAAGCAGAGTGTGTAAGAAGTCAAATGACGGCAACCAATTCTATTATGTACCCTAGGATTGGTTCAATAGAGTCTATGGACCAATTCTCAAATACAACCCTCACAATGTTACCATTACATTTGATGACTACGAGAAACCAAGGTTCATTAATGACTTTGCTCGAGCACAATCAATAGCAATGAACTCGAGTAGATACTTCTACAGAAATGATGTAAATGAATGACATGATTATGTATACTGCTTTAATGGATTATCACCCAAGGATATATCACGGGGGGAAGAATGGTACAAAAAGAAAGACACAACTTTTAGTGCACAAGTTGAAGTGTTGAAATTTGACACCCGACATGTGAGAAAGTATAAGGGTAGAACCACAATTGTAGGAACCAAGAATTGGTTCATAGGACCCTTTCGTATTTATGTACCTTCCTAAAAACACTATGTACCTTTTTGGTCTTTTGCGGTTAAGAAAAATTGGTTTTCATATAACACATATTGTTTTGAGGATATAATATTTGAGTCTGAATCTTGGTTTTCATCATTCTAACTAACATGAGTGATGGGGTGTGTGTGTAGATGATTGACCGTTTACCTTGAGGGATATGGGTAAATGTATTCTCTCGCCTTATGGTGGAAGAGCAATTCCAAACAGGAGTCGAAGTGCAAAGGCTTGTCACTACCACACATAATGGGGGAGAGAAGAAAAGGTTGATGTCTACGGATTTCATTGTACGAAATACCTTCAGAGCTTGGTATCATTATGTTGCAAGGAACCCCGAGATTAGACCACCTCAGCACAAACCCTCGCCTGTTAGAGTAAAGAGTGGATACAATCTAAGTTGAGAACGGAGATTGTTGTTACTAATCGAATATTGTCCATAAATGCTTATGAACTTACCCTAAGACTGAGAAAAGAAACATGGATGCTAGAAACATACTTCCTTTAGTAATGGCTACGGGATGCTTTGACATTGTTATGTTTAATATATGGGAACGACAATAACGACATCGTTCCTTTAGCTCGGTACCTTGGAAGTCATTCTTTGACTTATTTGGGAAGTCACTAATCTACAACCCTCGCAATGTAAAAATTTTATACAATGCCTACAACAGACCTCGCTGCCTTGAAGATTGTGCAAATATACACAACTCAGTAGGATGGGATACACCGGATGACTACTTCGAGTACAGAAGGGCAATTATTCACACCAAAATGGGGGTACCTATAATAAACAAATATATTACTCAAGAATGGTATGACTCACACGCCAACGAAGAGATGTTCCAGCAAAAGATCATAAAGGACTATTAGAGTCAACCATCAAACATACTCAAGAAATGGGACAATTATACTCCATTGGTGGAAGGATGTTACAATGGATATTACCAAGTGCATTATGTTAGAGACACTAGGGATTGATTAGAAACTTTTGAGTACCTTGTAGACTTTTGAAAACCCAAAGTTTTGTGATATAGAAATTGGATTAATTTATTATTCTTTCTCATGTTTTCTTCTCATCTTATCTTTAAACATCAATTCTATTTGATTTACGGACTTCAAGTGGAATATAATTATTTTCTAAGTGTGACCTTGGTTGATATGGTGCAGTAAGTTACCATGTCTCCTAGAGGAAATGCGGCTGATGCTAACGCAAATGCATCTAATGTTCCTCAACACACCATCATCGATAAAGACATCAATGCTATGCTTCACAAGTCTCAACCTAGAAATTTTAGTGGGAAGGCAAAGATGTAGGCAAAGTTCTTGAAGATTGGATTGAGCACATGGATGACTACTTTGATTTGGCTCATTGATCTCAGCAGTAAACAAAGCTATCATTGCTAAGTTCAAAGTAGAGAAAATAGCCAAGCATTGGTAGAGAGACCATTGCACAGAGAACAATGTTGATCCTAATGCTGCAACTTGGGATTATCTTAAGACCCAGCTTAAGAAGAAGTAGCAAAACAAAGTTTATCTTTCAGGCCGTATGAATGAGTTTCTTTACTGTACTCAAGGAACCAGAGATCTGGAATTGTACTATCAACATTTCCTAACCCTTGGCAAGTATGCTCTAGCAGGGATCACTCAAGAGGTCAAGGTAGCTCGATTTGTGTCAGGGCTACATAATCCTATGAAGACTAGACTTAAGAGTCTTCGCCTTATCAACTTTGAAGATGTCCTTGATGCAAGAAAACCCATTGAAATAGAGCTATCTACTATCAGAAAGAGGAAACCAGAACCTGTTCCTGTTCGTGAAATCAAAAAACCTCATCCCAAGGAGAGACAAATTTCTAGAAACCCACAGCAAAGAAGAGAGAACTTAGGTCATCAATCCACGGATTGTTCATTTAACAATTTAAACTTCACAAGATTGGTGGACAATTATGAACATAGAAACTTCAATCCAAATCAAAATTTCAAAAACTTCAGACCCAGACCATAGGCAGTTCAAAAAGAACTTCAATCAACAAAACTTTAACCAAAACCAGAGACAACCTCAAGACCAAGGGAATTTTAGACCAGGAAATCCACCTTTTTTTTGGAATGGACCACCTGTCAACAATAACAGCAACAGGAATGTTAACCATCAACTTCGTCAAGGAGGAGGAGGAGGGAATTAACGACCTCAAGGAAGAGCTCAAGCTAACAGAGCTCAAGGGGGTAGAGGTGAAGGAAATCAGAGAAACACGTATGTTCATGATGCAATTCAGCATTAGGGAGTGAATGAATAATTTTTAGTTATTCAAACCCCAGTGGAGTATCAAGGTAACCATTATAACTTATTGATTGATTCAGGGAGTACACATTTTTTCATATCTTCTCCTAAGTGCATCAGAAACCTCATTTTGCTTGAATACCTTGATACAGACCTTACAATAGAATTAGCTACGGGTAGGAAGGTTAGATCTTCTACTTCAGTGGGTAACCTAAATTCTATTTTGGATGGTCATAATACCTTTGCAAACTTTAGAGTCTTACCCATAGGAATCTACAATGGATCCTAGGAATGGATTGGTTTAAAGCCAATAATACTCACATACATTGTAAAGACGCTTCATTGACTTTTCAAAATGATCAAAACTCTAGAGTTACAGTTATTGGAGAATGGGGGAAGCCTAAGCTCAGACTAGTGAACTTTACCAAACTTATGAAGAGTCATAGGAAGAATGAGAGGACTTATGCATTAAAGCTTAACCCTAAGGAGAAGAAGATGGATTCACCTGAACCTTTATGGATAAAAGAATTTGATGAGCTAATCATGCAATAGAGCTTACTCTAGGAGTTCAACCAATTGCTCATAGACCTTACAAAATGTCACTACTTGCATCTACGGAACTCGAGGAGCAATTAACTCAACTTCTTAAACAAGGCTTCATTCGACCTAGTATTTCTCCATGGAGTACTCATGTTCTCTTTAATCAAAAGAAGTATGGTACTCTATGTCTTTGTATTGATTATCGTGGATTGAACCAGGTAGCAGTCAAGAATATGCATGCAATACCAAAGATTGATGAACTGCTTGACCGATTACATGGATCTTCTATCTTCACAAAGATTGATCTTAAGTCAGGGTATTACCAAATCCAAATCAAGGAGGAGAACATACCAAAGACCGTATTTAATACTCGTTTTGGACATTATGAATTTACAGTTATGTCTTTTGGACTTACTAATGCTCTTGCAACTTTTAATCGTCTTATGACTAACGTGTTTCAAGAGCATCTTGATGATTCTTTTCTTGTCTTCTTTGATGATATGCTGGTTTACTCAAGAAACAAAGAAGAACACGAAAAACATGTGTGGCGAGTACTTGAACTTCTCCGTCAAAATCAACTTTATGCCAAACGTAGCAAATGCACCTTCTTCCTTGGCAAGGTGGAATATTTGGGATTTATTGTATCCAGAGATGGTGTTTCTACTCACCCAAGAAAGATCAAAGCTGTTATAGCTTGGCCTACACCAAAATTAGTACGAGAAGTACGTGGCTTTCTTGGTTTAACAGGATGGTATCGTACATTTATTCAAGGCTATGCTAAGATTGCATCTGCATTGACTAATACACTTAAGAAGGCTAAGGTGTTTAGTTGGAATGAACGTGCTCAAAATAGTTTTGAGAAACTCAAAGAGAGAGAGAAAGAGAGAGAGAATATAGTGGAGGGTGAAATAGAGTACACAAAGACATGAGAAGATGACAAAACAAAATCTTTAAATGCCTATCAAAATGGAACAGGCAACCATGTATTAATGCAATAACAAAATTTGGGTATACCATAACATCAAAAAGTTTATGACAAAATAACTAGCAGAGCACCAAACCTTGTGTGGGGATCGATCGGTCCACCCATGCACTTCCACTCTACTATGGATCGAGAGAATTTCACTTTGCCACCAAGAGAGAGCCAGAACACCTCCAACCTGCCTGAGCTAGACATATGTTGAGGCCTCTTTGCCTCCCTCCATGAACCCGAGCTCTAAAAGGATCCCAAATACCAAGAGGTGGTAGGGTATCAACACCAACCATACGAGTTTAGGTGCCATGCCTCTTCGATGCCCAGCACCAGGTGTTTTGGAAAAGCCAAGGCTAAATCCCCGCCGTGTTAGCCGTGTAGGTCATTCAATCCCCGACACACTAACTGTGTAGATGAGCCTAACAAAAAAGAAGAAGACGTAGGCAACACCCCCAATCCAGCAAAGCCACATGTCAACAATCCTTTAGTCTAAGGCTAAGCGATGTAGGTGACCTAATCTTGTAGAGACATTTCCATGAGAAACATAACACATGAGTCTAATCACAATAGTACTTTCCATATGCACAAAAAATCCTTTTTCCAAACAATCAAAAAACAACATAGAGAGAGAGAGAGATGATCGCTATGGAGTTTAGAGCTTTTCATCGTGCTTTAGGATTCACTAGGGGCTGTCAAAAGGCTTCTTGCTTTGCCACAAGGGAGCGGTGATGAGAGCTACGTAAAGGTATCGGCCACAAAAGATTTCGGAGAGTGTGTACACCGTGAAACGAGAGAGAAGATAATAAGCAAGTAGAGAGAGAGAGAGTATCCTTCTTCTTCTTCTTCTTCTTCTTCTTCTTCTTCTTCTTCTTTCCAAGAGAGAAGAGCTTATGGAGATGGTGATGAAGAGCTTACACCACTCCGTATAATAGATATGTATAGTCTTGCTAGAGTACATGCAATAGAAGGCATTAATAGGTTGAAGCTTATAGTGGTATCGACTTTGTTCAGCTTTAATATGTTGACATGTTAAACATTTTGTAACATAGTTCAGCACATCACGCTTTAGTCCTGGCCAAAAGAAACTATTTCTTACAGTAGAATAAGTCTTAATGTATCCTAGATGCCCTGCTATAGGTATATCATGAGCTTCGTATAATATCTGAAGTTTGATTCCACCTTGATTTGGAATACAAAGACGATTATCAAAGTAAAGGTCATCACCTTCAATGCGAAAGACTTTGATTTGCCTTTCCTGCTTCTCTGTGCGATTACTTAAGTTCATCAAGTAGTGGATTTTTATATAATACGGGTCATTAGTTATACCTTCACAAATAAGGTCAATTAAAGAAATAGTAGAGGTTGTGATAGCCACTACATAACTCTTCCTGCTTAAGGCATCGGCCACATGATTTTTCTTCCTAGGTTTATATTCGATTCCAAAATCATATTTTCATAACAACTCCATCCATCTTCATTGCCGGATATTAAGGTCAGGTTGGGTATAGATCCACTTAAGGCTTTTATGGTCGGTATGTAGTTCAAATCTCCTTCCAAGAAGATAATGTCGCCATAATTAAAGAGCATGCACAACGGGCATTAATTCCAAGTCATGTGTAGGATAATTCAACTCATGTATACGTAACTTACGAGATTCATAAGCTATTGGTTTTCCTTCTTGAGACAAAACGCCACCAATTGCTTGTCCACTTGCATCAGTGAGCACATTGAATGTCTTTGAGAAGTCTGGAAGGTGTAGTATTGGAGCATTCACCTCCATTGATTCCTCGTCTGCAACCTGATTCATGTACAAATTTGATCAAGTTAGCTATTCTTCTATAAGGACAGTAGAGTTTTTGCTAACTCTCGTGATTGGTCTTTGTGTATCACTTCAATTCGAGCTATGGGAGTCAAAATTCGACTTTAGCAAAATTCAAAGGTTTGATCTGCAACCTGGAAACTGAGTAGACATGTATCAAATTTGATCCGATTGAACCCAAAATTGCCCTATGGCTTTATATTATGTTGTTCTAACACTGTATAAGTTGAAAAGTCAAAATTGATGTGTCTGGATAGCAGAAGTAAATAATCGTGATTATTTACTTTTGTCAGTTTTTTGCACTTTTTGGATTGGTTTAGCAAGTATACAACTTGTTAAAGTCCTTGGACAAGTTTCAACAAGTTTGGACAAAATCTGATCAAGTTTATGAATCGTTTTGTGTCCGTAGACGCTGATTTCAAGAATCTGGTTTAAGTCTCACTTTTGGGATCCAAATTTCACCAAAATGGATTTGTGAGGTCTACTTGATATGCTTGACCTTGTGGTATACTCAAACTTGCAAATTTCTCAGGTTTTGAAGCAGATGTAAATAATCACGATTATTTACTCCAGCTATAATTTTGTAACTTTTTGTCCCAACTTTGACACAGATCTGTTAAACACCTTAAGTTAAGGTCACTAGCCAAGTTTCATCAAGTTTGGACAATTTTTGGTCAAATGGTCATCAATTATCTGTCCGCAGACTAACTTTGCAATTTAAGTCACAATTTTCAATCCAGTGATCCAAATCTTACCAAATTTGGTTTGTGGGCTTATTACAACATGTCAAAGCGAGTGGTATACTGACTTGATCAAAAAAGTTAAAAAATTGGGCAGATGCAAATAATCATGATTATTTACTACTGACAAATTTTTGCATCTTTTTGGTCAACTGAGCATGTACACATGTTTATCACATCAACATAAGCCTATGAATCAATTTTCAACAAGTTAAATTTTTCCCAATTTAGACTCAAGATTCAAAAAACCAGTACAAACTTTAGTTTTTACCCCTTTTTTTGCCATTGCATTAGTGCCCCTGGATGTGCTCTGTGGGTTCAAACAAGACTCGGATATAGCTTGATGTGAGGCTGCCATTGAACTATTTTCTAATATTTGATGGGGTTCAAAGCTCTTTGAGCTAGCTCTCAACTATTGTTTTTGTGTGAACACCTCCCAAGATGAAAAATCTCAAAGAGCTTGGCCCCTTGGTGGGAAACCGTGGGAAAGGCTCCTTGTGTGGCTTATGGCTTGGAGGCAAGGAAGCTATTGGGTTTTGTGTATCGTGATGGGCCGCAAGAAAGGCGGGCCTAGCTAAGGTGGACCCGATTTGTTTTTCAAAAGCAATTTAGCGCCCGGGCTAAGGCCATGGTCGGACGGTGTGTGGTGCCACTGGTCGATGGGCCGGTTGTGGCTGGATGCACATACAAGTTGCCACTAGTCGAAAGCAAGGTATCATTTGTGGCCAATCAAGGGCCGTCCATTGGTGGACTTCAACATACTTGAGTGCTTCCTACAAGTCTAGGAGGTGCACATGCATATGGAATGCCCAATAAAAGAGATCTTTGACCCCTTTATTTTGGGGGAAATATCCATTGTTTTACACTTCCTCAAGATTTTGGTACCTCCCAAGAAGGTGGCAAAAGATCCTCCTCACACATCTATTTTTTGGTTGCACACACATGCGCGCCCGTGCACAGACACACAAATTTCTTTGAATTGCAACAGGCTTGTAGAAAAACATAGATTCCAAAGGGTTAAAAACTTATTCAATGGAGGGTCATCCAAATGATGCACTCAATAGAAAGGCCTTGCTGAGGGATTTCAAGTTTCCACACGCACACATCACAATTCAAACGAGATCTTATATTAATTTGAGAATTAAAGTCATGCAAAATCTAGGCTAAATGCAAGGGCTAAATGAAATGAAGTCTACTAATTGATTAATTGGATAACAAAGGAATCTAGCATGGAAATGTTGCACACTAATTGAGAAATTATGCACATATCTTAATTATCAAAAAGTCACTAATCACAAATCACTTTATTAAGAAAGGTAATGGCTCATTGGTATTGTTAAGAACATGTCCAAGCTTAGTTAGCGATAGTAGTGATTAGGGAGAGAGATCAAAGGAGGGGGATTAATTAGACCTAAGTATAAACCATCGTTTCTAATACCACTTGAAGGCCCTTAGTTACGGAAGCGTACTCCCTAATCAGCAATGGTTTAGCATTAAGCTATAGAGGGTGAAGCCTTCGCTTTACCATGGTGTTAGGGTTAGGGTTAGAGATATGGAGATTAGGGTTAGGTTATGCCAAGGGAAAGATCATAAAGAGAGAGCACACATATAGACACAATGGTAGAGTTCAAAGTCCAATGATTTCATTAGAAAATAGCCTCTTAAGTAAGATTAGTGCTTTACAATCAATGGCTAAAGAGGTTGCATCCTTTTGCTATTGGACCATCTCATCATTTATCCTTTCCTAAGTGGCTAGAGGGCTGGTTCCACAAGTTGGTCTTACTCTAACATTAATATGTGAGGAGAAACATAAAACAGATGGTAAGAAAGCCAAAAAACTGATAGAAGTTAGTGGACATCACTATAGTTATGGGTGGTGCAGATATAAATGTAGGTCTTTTAGGTCAAGTACACAAATCCTTGAAAAAAGAAACAATAGTTGATACATGATTGGTAGAGAGGGGAGGAGTGTGTCCCACTACACTTCCAAATGGTTATACATATACTTAGCACCTCTCTTATTGCTATAAATAAGAAACTATAAGCTATTTAGGTTGGAATAAGGATAACCCATCGAGGGGAAATCTAGTTTGTCGAGCCTTCAGACAAAAACAACTTGCACACATTTGAAGGTTTGTTGGGTATTGCTTAAAGGACGATGGTGAGGCTCACTTCCAAAAAGTACACAACATATCTGTGGACGAGATGAACAAAGGCGTACTTGAACTGTATAGCCTATATGGAGTGGATGATGCCAAAAGCCAATGTTGCTTGATGCACAACAATATCTTTGATTGCGCGTTCCAAATGCGGATCCATTTGGAAATGAGTTCTTGAGTATATTGTACAAGATGTTGTGAAGTGGCAAATATTAGGGTAAATCCTCGATAAATGGACATCCCCCTACATAAGGACAAAAGTTAAGGACCATCAGAGCCTCTAGAGTAGACACAAATTGGTGAGTGGTGGGACAGTTAGCAGGATGTGTTCACTTCTTATTCACGAGATTTGTGGTTCAAATCCTGTCGACATATATTATTGTCCGGTTTTTACTTGATGGCTGTGCTGCTTTTGGGAGAAAACTTCTACACAACAAGTTCAAAATGTGTGTCATGTTTGGTACCTAGTGCGCCAAATCAAATATCACCAATTTCGAATGAAAGCGTTCGACGATGCAAGCTTTCATATGCAACACACTATGTTGATGCATTTTGCACAGTTAGAATAAAAACCGGGATACAAAGTATCTAAACCGGCTACAAGTACAAGTTTTAGTGTGTCGTGTTTGCTACCTAGTGCGCCAAATCAAATATCACCAATTTCGAATGAAAGCGTTCGACGATGCAAGCTTTCATATGCGCAAAACACTATGTTCAAGTTGATGCATTGTGCACAGTTAGAATAAAAACCGGGGTACAAAGTATCTAAACCGGCTACGAGTACAAGTTTTAGTTTTAGGACCTACTGGCTCTACTTCAATTTTAATCGACCATTATTAACCAGATTCCTCTCGCTTCACTTAGCAGATTTGCATTTTGATCACCCCAATCAAGCAAAAGTCATCACGGTTTATGAGATTCGAACTCCAGTACCTGGACAGAATTGAAACGCAAGTGTTCACCAGTAGATCAAGCTGTCATCGCTGATGAAGCGCCTACAATTTTAACACAAAAAAATAAACCAGGTCTCTTCTGTTGGCCCCCAATGTCGTGTGTCTGCCTCCCGTGCTCCTCGCACTCGCCACCTACCCAGACCAGCCCAACATTTGCATCCTGCGCATCTTCAGTGATTCGCCCTCATAATCTTTTTCCAAAATGTGTACAGGTTTCCTCGCTAAAGCTCCGAATTTTGACCTAAAAACGGGTAAAATTTCAAGTTTGGCCTCGGCTAGGAAAAATGTATTTTTCTAGCGCTGACGGTCTGTGCATCAAAAGCGATTTGTGACATTCCTTAAGTAGGGCCCTTCATGGACATACCGGAACGATCTTTAAAAAAAGAGAGCGAGATGAGGAAAGTGCGATGGGTCATGGATTCCAGAAGCCTCTCTCTCTCTCTCTCTCTCTCTCACACACACACACACACACACAGAAAGTGCGATGGATTCGAGAAGCCTCTCTCTCTCTCTCTCTCTCTCTCTCTCTCTCTCTCTCTTGTAGCGCTGCTCTTATAACAGACCTCTTTCTTATGCACTTCAGCATGACCTCTTCCTCCGGGTCTGTAGAAACCTCTCTCTCTCTCTCTCTCTCTCTCTCTCTCTCTCTGACGCATGATCAGACAGATCTCACTCCCTTCCGAGTCATCGTCTTTGCGCAGGGGAAAGAGGGAGTCGCGAGGAGGGGATGGGGAGGACGAGCGGACGCTGGGGGTAGGTGGTAATTTCTCGCTAATTGAGTAAGGGCGGCTTTTCATTACTCGGCCCCTCTGCAGCAGGCGCTCTCACACTGGCCAGCCCTCGACTATAAGCTGTGAAACGCGCAGATCCACGGTGCTGAAGGCAGCAACGTGGCAGCAGGCAAAAGACGCTGAGTGGCCACGGGATCGAACCCCGCCCTGAGCTACAACATGAATAAAATCCATGTGAGTTACTTTTATGTTTAGATAGCAAAAAAATTAATCTGCGCATTGTTTGTGTTTCCCCTCTGCATAGATTTGGAAATTAGAGTGATCCGTAGAGACTGCACGGGAGCCCATGAGACCTTCACTCATCACAGTTCACTGGTCCTTCAGCCTTTTCCAAGCAAGCCGCTTTGGGTTATTCCTGACCCACGAGCTCTTGTCTTTTCAGAAAAAAACTTTTTTCCAAAAACTTGGCAAACCTACATATGTGAAACAAAAGAGGTGAATTCACAAAATTTGAAGGTTTTTACACCAAAATACACTAAGTTTTTTAGAATTTTGTAGGTTTTCTCACCTTCAAAAACAAAATTTAGAGGTAAATTTCAAAATTTGTAGGTGGGATTACACTAAACCTAGGTTTTTTTCGAGCACTGGGTCATGGTCGAAGCTGCCTCCCCTAACGGCACTGAAAACTTAAAAGTGCCTGGCCGAAGGCAATGTCCAGGGGTGCAAGAGCATGCACCCATTACCTTTTGGAGGGCCTTTAAGAAGGACATCCAGCTTCCCTTATCCCCAAAGGTGACTTGCTATAGCCCTTTACTTTTATTCTATTTCTAGCATCCTTACCCCTTTTATCTCTTATAGCCTATCCAAATGGTGCCCTTTACTTTTATTCTATTTCTAGCATCTTTACCCTTTTTATCCCTTATAGCCTTTCCAAACGGTGCTTCTTTTGATGTGGGGGGTGCTTTAGACACCCCTTACCTAAATTGTAGTGGTCATTACAAGTTACTCCCAAAGTTTGTGGAAGAGGGTGCCATAAAACTAGGAAAAGCTATGGGGCACACATTTCCATTTTTGAGAGACCTCTACAAACCCTTTTAAACGGTGTATGGGGGAGTCCTCCAAGGCACCCAGATTCTGAGTGGCTCCAAAAATTAATGTTTTGCTTCTCTCTCCAACCATCTTATTATGCCACACAAGACCATCCGATTCTCGGTGGATCAGGGGGGCGCACGAAGAGTACGAGCGGGCAATCTAAACCCAACGTTAGTTTGTTTGTGTACGTAGGAGTTGGATGTCTTCGACGCTTTTAAATGAGGGTAAAGGAATAGGTCAAAAATCATGTAATTTTTTATTCATGCTTATGGTTTTCATTTTAACAAAATAAAAAACAAATCTAAATTTGATGACTAAGAAGAAAGAGTTTTTTGAACAATGTGTGTCGAACCATCTAACAAACGCTCCCAAGCCTTCGCAAAATGGCAAGATGGGGGCTTGATTTTATAATTGGAGTTGCTTACAGAATAGTCACAATGGCCTAAGTAAGCCCTCTTAAACACTAAAGATGGTGATAAGTGAATATATATTCACAATGGCCTGTATAAGCCCTCTTGAATACTAAAGATGGTGATAGGTGAATAGGTTTTTTCTTTTTGAGAAGAGTGAAAATGTATTAAAAAAAGAGAGGAAAAGGGTACAATGATCCCACAGGTTGAGGGTGGGACAGCCCCAAGGCTACAAGGGACATCACATCAAATGAAACATTCTTGATCTGAGAAAATGGGAAAACAAGGGGGCTATTGAATTCCATTTTTTCCATCTAGTAGACTTAAATGCTAAAAACATTGTACTTATCAAGCAGACCTTCTTGAGCTTTTTTACACAGGTTCATTCTATATATACCCTCTGAAAAACTAAATAAGAAAATGAAAGAACGTGTGCGGCCTAGGCCTCCTAGTTAATGCACATGTACTCTACTCAAAGGTAGGAAAATCATTTTTACTTGAACGAAATCAGATTATCCACCATTGGTCCCAAAAATACTAGGAGTCTCCTTAGGTCTTATGTAGACCAATAATTGGCAAACACTATGGGTCAAAGATAGCCTCATCCAATACATAGTTAGTCACACCACCAAATCTACGTCTACTAAAAAAGGAAGATTCTATCATCAAAATTTCAATAGCTTCATTTGATACTTTACATTAATATATCAGTATCGAAAGCATAAAAAGCATCTAAAAGTGTCTTTGTAAAAAACTTTGGGACACAATATGATGTACTAACCTTCTTGCATGAAAACTTTGTCTTATACATTGTGGCCATCCATGTAAGGTGTGAGCTTTGTCCTAGAGTCACTAGAGTATGAGTCAAGGAGAGAAAAGGTGGAATTGTCGCTCCCACATGCTTGTAGAGCTACTTAAAACTCATTTCAGAAATAAACATCTATTTCTTGTTTGCATTACATTTCCCTTGTTTATGGTGAGCTTGTGATGGGTTAGCAAATACTCAAGATCGTGTTTATGAGTTGAGTGATAATCTAGCCTACACACTCACTAGTGTGCACAATGTTTGTCTTTCATCCACCCTAGCTAGCACAATCCCATTCTCATGAATCCAATCCTTCAGAAGTTATAAACGTGTAGCAAAATTTTAAAAAGTATAATGAGATGTTGATAGAAGCCAGAAAAGTTATTGAGTGAAACTATTAGTATTGAAGGTATTGTATAAGATGTAGCTCGAAATAAGTCAATTTTGGGAAAATAAAAAATTTGTGTGAGGGTTGTGTTGTTAGGTCAATGGGGTATGAGGTGTTACAAAAATCAACAAGATTATTTACATGATATTCGCCGAACCAAATTTTCCCTTAGATTGCATACAAGCTACGAAAGAAAACTGCATAAGTACCACTCTTGTTCCAATAAACCAACACAATAAATTTTCTATAAATGAGCTATAACTTAAAGTAGGAGCATTTTCTATTCCTTAGAAGCGCATAAACAAACATGTGGCAACCAATCATGTATGGTAAGTTCATAAATGCAAAAGATAAACTTTATAATAGTGAAATGGATGATTACCCTGTTGTTGAAATGAACCCTATTAACTTTTATAATACTGAGAAAAATGGAATAACCATTGGTAAAATGCAGAGTAGTAATTGTATTTCGATGAGATTGATGTTTGTTTGGAAGAAAAACAGTCTTGTTTCTTTTTTTGCTTTTTTGTACATGCTCTTTAACCTCGGTGCTTTGAATCCATGTGTTAAAAGGCAACGATTCAGAATAGAATCCTTTCTCTCTCTCTCTCTCTCTCTCTCTCTCTCTCTCTCTCTCCCCCCCCCAACCCAAAAACCCCCCAACCCACCCACTAGAGCTCATTAGAGACATCATAGATTGTTCCTTTGACTTTCAATACATGCTTTTGAAAACAATACTAATTCTTTGTTTGGTAAACATGTTCTGTATGTAGGAGTTTGAAGTAATTGCATTGATCCATTTTTGAGCATTTTTATTATTAATCAACTTGTATTTTTTAGATATAATATGGTTATCGATACTCTTACATACCCTAAAGGTTATCCAGAGAGTTGAATAGTTTTGTGTATATTTAATGTACAAATTTCAATGTATGTGTCAAGTGCAACTAGATATATTTTGGTGCAATGAATGCATGTCTTATCTATTTTATTTTTTTCTCATGAATATTAAATTCTGATTCAAAGATTATGTTTTAGTTGGTTGTTTACTCAAAGCTTATATGTTGACCATGCAGGTTCCAATTCTCTCACACTTTTCTTCTCTCTCTCTCTCTCTCTCTCTCTCTCTCTCTTAATGTACACTCATTCACACACTTATGGATACTTCACTCACAAGCATACCTGGAAACTCCATACAACTCTCTTGTCTCTTGAGAGAGAGAGAGCACCGACATAGTATTAAGTTATGTTGTAAAGGTTGTCATTAATCAAATTTAGTTCGTTGTCTACTCAAAGCATACTTGTTGACCATGCAGGTTGGGGTTCTCATACATTTGTCTTGTCTCTCTTGTTCTCTCTCTTTTGTATGCTTTCACAAGCGGCTTAATATCGTGTCGTTTTCAATTTCAAAAATGCTTATCCCCAAAATAGAGAATATAAGTGTAAAAAGCCAAAAAATAGACCTATTTTCTAAAATTTTCTCTTGAAAAATTCAAGAAAGGGAATTTGTATGTTTGGAAAAATGATTTTTCCCGAACACCGACTCTCGCACATGGGGACATCTCACTCATGAGCATACTTAGATGCTTGGTACAAGTCTCTGTCCAGAGCACTTGACATAGGATTAAGTTCTCTTAACAGGTGATGTCATCAATCAAATTTGGTTGTTTACTCAAAGCTTATTGTTTGACCATGCAGGTTTGGATTCTCATACACTTTTCTTGTTTCTTTCTTGTACTCTCTTTTGTACAGTCACTCACATGCATGGGAACACCTCACTCAGGAGCATTGGACATTAAGTTCTACTTACCATAAAGGTCATGGTCATGCCATATATTCATCAAATTTTAATTGATTGTTCATTTAGTAGCATACAAATTTCCTTTGCCAAGAGGAAATTTTAGAAAATTAAGGGTATTTTTCAGGTTTTTACACTATTTTTCTCTATTTTGGGACGGAACTTCTCCCTTCCCCCTTGCCCTCAACCGGCATTTTTGGAATTGCAAACGGCACAAGATTAAGCTGAGACACATTTTTCTCGAACACTCCTTAAAGCTTACCCATGGGGCCACCTCACCATAAGCATATACCTAAATGCTTGGCAAGAAGCTCTCTCTCTCTCTCTCTCTCTCTCTCTCTCTCTCACCAGACACACCTAAAGCCTAGATACGTATCATCATGGCCATCAGCACATCCTCGCAATGCTCTAATTCTCCAATGTTCAATCAATGTCAAAGTAAGCCATCATGACCAACGCTCCAACGCTGGTGGAGATGGTGTCGTCGATGCTACGTCCTCACCACGTAGTGGCCATACCCTTGTTATCCATTGCTAGTAATTCCACACGTTCCAACTACGCCATCCGGTGCAAAATTTGCATAGCCATCATAGACCCCTTGTGTGATCACCACTCTTGTGGATCCCACTTTGTAGCAAACACCAACCACACTCTTGTGGATCCCACTTTGTAGCAAACACCAACCCCTCACGGCTTTTTTTCCACAGAGAGAGGGTTGTTTTTACAATATACATCCATAGGCGATGCATAGATCCTAAGATATGGAAGTTCATAGTGAAAGGAGTGCTATCCTTGGTATGCTAGAAACTCGTTAGAAATGTCTTGACTCGTGCTGCTTCTTGGCGCCAATCCCTTTCAGGCGCTACCTTGGGCATTGGGGAGGCCTCTTTGAATAGTGGAAAAAGAAAGCTGGATGATTCAGAGTGAGACACTAAAATATGCAACAACAATAGCTCACACTTTTGAAGTAGCAACAATCTTCGTAACAGCAACAGCATCCTTCTCTATACTCTTATCTCTCCCTCTCTATTTCTCTCTTTCTTAATTCCCCTCTTTTATTCTCTTTTCTACCCCTCACTTACCTCTCTCTCTCTCTCTCTCTCTCTCTCTCTCTCTCTCTTTCTTAGATATAAGAGTAAACACTCTCTTGTACCACTACATTTAATGTACCTAGCAGTGATTAATTAAGAGAGGTTACACAATTAAGAAAGTAAAAACCCAATTACCCAATTCAATATGAAAAAGTTGTAGAAAATGGACTTCAAAATTTATTGTTTTGATGCAAAGAGAGCTTTCATTTAAGTACTTAAGAGAATGATACAACACCCTTAGGTCAACACTACATTTTGGCTTGAAAATAGTCTATATGCATGTATACTCTGCATAACTCTGTCCAATTAGATGCACAGAGAGAGAGAGAGAGAGAGAGAGAGAGAGAGAGAGAGAGAGATCGAGATCAATTAACACAAGATTAACTGTAAGGACAAGAATGCTTGATCGACATCATGCATGAAGAGCTTACCAATATTAAGATTGGCATACCACATACAATCATCCCTGCCTGCATGCAGCAGCAGTGGGATTAACACCTTGACAATTTCATGATCCATAGAGTAGCTAATATTTCATGTACACTTGCACTTGCGTACCGGTACCCCGTATGACATGGGTATTCAGGCAGCCTCTTGTGGTGAGAGCACTGTCACACGTCTGGCCAGCTTCTGGTCGAAGGTGCAGATTGCGACGACGGAGTGGGGTTTCCACTCCATGGCCATAATTCCTGATGATGATGGGGATTGTCATCCTGTGAGTTGGGTGCAGCCACAATATCACTCGAATGCATCTGCTGAAAGCTAGAGCTACGATTAGTCACTGGGGCCGCAGCCGTACTGCATGCCTCATGATCGCCTGGCTGTTGTAGATCCTGAGCACTGTTGAACAGCTGTTCCCAGAAAGCTGAATCATTTTCAAACGTATTGACGTCAGAAACAGCACTCGATCTAATTGACACGGGGACTAACCCAAAATCGGACTCGCCCAATATCGAGTCTAGCCTGTCAAGACCCTGGTCACTGCTCTCTACTTTCTGACTTGGCAACGGCCTGCTCATGCTCGAGGGACCAGCTGCTAATTGCGGTGCACGACTAGTACTCGCTGCCCCACCCTGCATGCTCATGGAACCAAACAATGCTCCAAATTGAGCTTGCTCCCTCTGAGCCGAACCGACTAATGAGAACGCAGATCGACGCTGCCTCCCAATTACTTGGGACGCCCTTTCCTCCAAGTGCCCAGTCGGTATATCTGAGTGTAAGCCGTATATTGCCTCGGCAGGCTGATCTACATTAATTGAAGCACTCACTCTCACATCCCCCCCGGCCACATTCACATCTTCAGCAGATCCCCTAGCCTCTGCATGCTTCTTCTGAAGAAAGGATGCTCCAAAGCTCACTTCTCTCGTGATTATCTGGTAAGAGTATTCATGCTCTCGTGTCAAAGAATGCTCTTGCCTTGCAGAATGCAGAGTGTCCGAGACTTCTCGATCCTCTCGATGTGTAATTAGAAGAGGCTTGGGTACAGGTTGTGGACAGTGGTCGGCCTGGGGCCATAAAGCAGATGTTGACAGAGACTCGGAATGGATTGAGGGGGGTGGAAATCGAAGCTGCGGTCTGTTGAAATGAGAGAGTCCTGCCTCATCTGCAGGGTGAGGTACATCAAAAGTTGAGAACTCAGACCTGTGTGAGATAAGCTGAGGGTGATCTTGGGCACCATGCGAGTGAGGGTGCAATCCAGCTGGATTGCTCGAGCATTCGCCACCACCTTGCTGGTCACAATCTTCTTGCTGTGGTGGTGCTGGCCTAGTGGCCTGTTCTTGAGTGAAGACCTTTGCACATGAAGCTTCACCAGCTATAAAGCTTGAACTTCTCTGACTCTCTGATAATTGGCCACCAGTACGCCCGACTATAGGCAATGTCAGCTGCGATGATCGTCTAATCTCAGAACTTCTGCCAATGGCACATGTCTGCTGATAAGAAGACTTGGCCGAGGATATACTAAATTGTTGCCATGGTATTTGCTGCTGAGACTGACCGCATATATTCTGATGTGGCTGTTGACCTGTCATGTTTACTAAAGTAGCTTGATTATTCATGTTCGCCGTGCGCATCACAAACGCAAGCATGTGATGTTGCTGCTGCTCAGTGGCTTGCAAGCGTTGCCACATTGCCTGCAAATCTTGCTCTGTGCTTTGAAGTTGCTGTCGCAAGCGCATCACCTCCATCATTAGTACACTCTTCTCCCTTTTGAGCCTTTTTATGTCCGCTTGGAGGCTTTGCTCGCTGATCTGCACTCTCCCTGTAGTGTGAGTATCCATTGGTAACACATCCGATCCCAGCCCATGACTAACTAACACAAGCTGGTTCTGCATTCGCGTGGTGCATTGCGCCACCGCATCACAATGGCGGACATTTGCATGAGCCCTGGCCGTTTCTTGCTGGTGTTCTCTTGATGACAATGACGGTGCCCCTGTTTGTCGAGACCCTGCCACTGTCGATGTCCTCCGACGGATACCTCGTAGCAAGTGGCGCTGCCCTCTTACGAAGCCTCTGTTTGCGAACTCCCACCTGTCCGGATCACTCTTTCTAAATCCCTGCAAATGATATGCAAACAAAGAACACAAGCGTACCATCCACACAACGCCATGCGCATTCAGGCCTCGAACAGCTAACACATTCATGAGCAATATGCCGTTTTTCTCGATGCATCCTTATAAATGGCAACACATTGAAAGACAACACAGAAGATCCACTTACATAGATGTTGAGCTGGCGAATGAAGCTGGAGAAATTGGAGTGCTTGAAGTAGCGAGACAGCAAATGCTGGCAGAAGTGTTGCGGATCCCACACCACAAAGCTTGTCCCGGACAGGCTCCAAGACACGAAATCATCGGTACTCGCATCCTCAACCATTTCAAAAGTCTTCAGCAGAAATGGGGCTGGACCTGCTGCTGTCGCAGCAGCATGCGGGCTTACATTGCTGCAGCTACTGGCACCGACAGTGTTATGGTCCACATTATGAGATGGGGGACCATATTCAGGAACCCCTTTCTCCATTGCTGCTCTTTTATTTCCTGCAATATTGAGGCATAGCTACAGTTAAACGCGAAGAGATTGTGCGGCCAAGCAGTGATGTCGAATTCCCAAGGTTTTCCCTGCCAAACAGTGTTGTAAAAGACTCCGGAGGGAGGTCATGCACGAAAGTCCAAGGGAGCTTTGAGGAGCCCCATTTTACATGTCTCTCAAGTAATCTGCGAGTGGGACGGATCGACGGCATGAGCACAGTGTAGGCCATCAAGGTGGAGATCGAAGGATACAGTAGAGGGCAGGAGCTGCGATGACGGTATAAGGCGCTTGAGGGGGATGCCCATGGGTACATGCACCGCGGCCGATGAACAATAGTGCTGTCCTGGGAAGAGCAGCAGCAGGGCCTGAATACGCAGAAGATGAAGATTAAGGAGCTGATTAAGGGTTGATTAATTAGAGCCACCTAGTCTGGATGCAGATCACGGGCGCTAATAACAGTGACTACAGAATGCCGAGAATAAAAGCAGGCGCCCTTCGAGAAGAAGGATTGGGGCGGTGCAGGCTGCCAGATCAAATTTTCCTATTAAACTATATTTTCGCGGAAATATCAGCCTTCCACTTTTACTTCAAAGCATAGTAATCACCTTCTGATCTCGCATTCTAGAATGCTCAATATAAATAAATAAAATTGCCACGAAGACACAGTGTAGCTTTTATCCAATGAGCTCCTCTCGCTTTCTGTCTTTATGCGCACTTTTTTCTTTTGGAGGGCAAGCTGCTGACGCTAACTAACCCTTCACCCAATCGGCCCCTGCCACGTCAAATCCTTCTTTCTATGCCAGCTCTACTCTTCTAGATCCATGCCCTTGCCATGTGTACCCATGAAAACACATGTTGTGATTTTACATATCGCGATTCACGGGTCGCAGGTGGAACCCAATCTTTTCAAGACGCGTGTCACGCGCAGGCTCTCTCTACGTGGCTTGGACTCCGGAGTGCAGGTGGAAACGTATCCACCCCCAAAATCAGGGGGGAGACATAAATTGGAAAAAAAGTGTGCGCTCACAGCTAACAATAGAAAAATCAAGATTCCTCTCTCTCTCTCTCTCTCTCTTCGGAATAGATGTTTAAGGTCTCTTCGATAGTTTCCTGCGACTTTAAAATACTCTTCTTTCTTCTTAGGGCGTGGTCACACAAGGCATAGTTATCTGTAATAGATAACTATGCCAACTAAGGGCATTCATATTAAAAAATTAAGTTGCTTTAGGTTTGACTGGTCACGCGAGAGGTCTCAGTATGCGGAAAACTGCCAACTGGAGGTTGTAAGGTGGCTACTAGCCAGTGGCTCGGTAGAAACTGACGACAACTCTGAGGACCTACGCATAGGCATAAAATTGCACGCTGCTGCATGCCTTACCTAGCAAGAGCGGAATGGAATCTGGGCTCCGTCGTTTTTGAGGCAAAGCTAGAGAAATCTCTGCTTCTTGGTTTTGCTTCTACGTGCATTAATTCACTCCCCTTCGCGTTTTGTGACTATGCCGATTTTGGCATAGTTGGCCAAGGCATGCATAGTTGTACTAAGCAGGCTTAGTTATTAGCGCGTGACCAGAAAGGAGGCTTAGTAACGAGTGCAAATAACTGGAAACTAAGCCTCGCGTGACCACCACCTTATTCTGTCTCTTTGACAGGAACCGATGTTGTCTTGGCTCTATTGAACCCTCTCTTCTATTCCTTGCAATTAATAATATTCGAGCCACGGGTATCGATGTTTGAATGTTTATCTTTGAAGGTAAAGAGGAGTAGCAACTAGGGCTTGAAGTGCCAAAGTACAAGTAAAAGTTTACACCTAAAATTTGCTAGTATGGCTGACAAGGGAAAAGAGATTGAAATGAATGTTGATAGCTTTGATTTTGCTAATGAAAGAGCAACTTATGATGCCCCTATGCTTGTGAACTATCTCATTTTTAGGCTTGGGCAACCCATCCCTCCAAGGTGAAGTGCTACAGCAATTGCGCACCCATGGTATTCTCCAAACTCTCCACCAAGAAGAGAGAGTACCTAGGAAAGCTCCTTGTGAGACTTCCAAAAGAGGAGACTCTCCGATTAAGGAAGAAGAGGAGGATCCGTACGAAGGGCTCAAAAATTTACTACTTTGATGATGCATCTCCCTCTCAAAGGAGAACCCATGTTTCGACTGTAGAGCCCCCACCGAAAGAACGAGCCTAGAAGTGAGTCCCCTCCCACCTCGGTGGAGATGGCTCCACGAAGACGGCGGGAAAAACGCTCTCCAACACTCCCTAAACGGAGAAGACCATCGCATACTTCTCTACACCATAATTCAAAGAGGGACGAGAGAAAACAAGAGAAGAAAAAGGAGAGCAAGAGGTCACCCTCTTCTTCATCCTCTTCCTCTTCTGAAGAAAGTGATGGTGCAAACAAGGAGGAACAAGGGAAGAAAAAGGCAAGAAAGAGGTCACCCTCTTCTCCATCCTCCTCATACTCTTCCTCTTTTGAAGAAAGTGATGGTGCAGCTCTTGAACCACCTAAAAGAAGAGGCCATAAGAAATCCTATGCCGCTTGATTTTGGTCGTCCAAGCTCAAAAAGTTCAAAGAGGGAGGAAAGAACATCTCTTTCCTTACCTACGATGGAACTTTTGGTGCTACGGACAAAGTCTTGGCCGTTATCCAACAATTTGATGCGGCGTTTGGAGATGAGGGCTTCACTGAGTCCTCTAAGCTACGTCATGTAGCTATGCATTTTCAAAAGTTCGACAGGTCTAGCCTACGAGCAAACAGTGAAGCTCCACGAACATGGAAAGATTTAAGAGCTTCCATCATGAAGCAGTTTTGGCTACCGATGCCAAAGACAAAGTACTCACCGAATGGCTACGAATAAACAACAATTTTGTGCGGGTTTAACTGAGGATATGGCGGAGTATGTTAACTCCCAAAGGCCACGCACCATATTTGCGATCATACACCATACCATGGTGGCTTCAAGAATCAACTTCCAACAAGGGGCCAAGAGAAATTTTAAGCCCACGGAAAACAAGGACCGTAACAAGCCTAAGGGGGAGGAAAACATCCAAAAGTCTCCCAAAGGCAACGCCAACAACAACAAAGCTAAGGAGAAGAGAGTTTATAAAGGTAAAAATAAACTCTCTCCTGAAGAGCTAGACTGTTATCGGAAAGATAACCATTGTTTCAAGCGCGGGGAGCAAGGGAATGTCTATCGTGCTTGCCCCCACAAGAATACACGTAATGAGCCTCCTAGAGCTACCTTGGTCGAAATTCAAGAAGAGGATGCTCATAACAAAGGATCTCCTCTATGCCATGCTTGGGGAAAGGTAAGAGAACATGATGCTTTTATTCTCTTTGACCCTAGTTTTACTCACAATTTCATAGCCACAGAGTTGGCCACCAAGCTAGGCATTCAAGCCTATGAGATGGGAGATGTCCTACCTGTTGATGGTGCTTTCAAGGGGCAAGAAACCTCACTTCCTTAATTGGGATATTGAGGCTCCATGTCCAAAGCTGTGTGGACAAGGAGGAGTTCTTCCCGGGGGATTCACTCTATATACAAAACGGGATGCCACCTGCGAGCGGACAACTTTAATAAAACCCCTATATATGACTCATATTAGGGAATATGACCCCTCTTTCTATGCTTATACAAAAATCAATGAAGAAAACTATCATACCCCTATCTTACATATAAAATTTAGGTCTCACATGATCTAACAGAGTAAAACTAGTCAAAGAGTGTGTAGCATAGTGACTGGCAACATACTAAGGAGCCACTTCTATTGATAACTAGATGTACCCTCAAGGTGTCTTAGTTTGACTTTCAAACTATGTGTTTGATCAACCTGTACTCTGGCTACTCGTTCAATTCTAACTCATCCACATTAGGAAATTTCGGACGTCATTTGGAGGGCCTTCTAAGAAAAAATAGAATTTTGACTTTCTCTCTCTAGAAAATAGGTGTGATAAAAGCAATTGTAAACTTAGAATAACCATTCGAAAAGTGCACTTACAAGTAGATTCTTGCCATAGTGTCATAATGGCCGTGATGATTGAAGAATAAATCGTTTTCAGTTGCATTTGATGAACGTCCTAGAATTGGAGGGAGTTTCCTATACATGGAATGTATGACTAAAGGAAATAGGACGTATCCTTCCAAACCTGCTCTCTCCTTACTCTCTCAGTGTTTGTGCACTGACCTTAAAGAAATCCTCCATTTCTTGCACTGTTGCATACATGGCTTCTTCTTCCACCCCCACAAATGTCCTCCTTAAAATACCCTTCTATCATCTACACATTGACCTGGATCCCCAATATACGCCACTATGTAAGTGAGGCAAAACTAACATCAAAGTGACACCGATCATCACAGAAAGACTCAGAGCAGAGATATTTGGACAAAAGGCTCACTCTATCCATTGAATCCCATGACCAATGCTTTCCCTGCATTTTCAAATCCCACTAACTTATTGACCTTTGCAGGTAATGGAGAGACACTACAACACTACATGAAGATATCAACGGCCATGCTTTTCCACGTGTATATCGACGTAATTAGCGTGCGTCGCTCTACGCGTTGATATATGCGTCACAATGTGCCTCGATATACGCGTGGAAAGGCTTTATTAGCCACGCGTATAGCCATGCAAAAAAATTTGGGGGAAAAAAGCGAAACCCGCGCGCAGGGGCCGTTTTCGCCTGCTCAGATCTTGGCCGAAACCTGCTACGCATGTATTATGTCCTTCTCTGCCCCCCCCCCCCCCCCCCCCCCCAACCCCTCCCTCTCTCTCTCTCTCTCTCTACATCGTGTGTGTGTGTGTGTGTGTAGGAGAGAGAGAGAGAGAGAGAGAGAGAGAGAGAGAGAGAGAGAGAGAGAGAGAGAGAGAGAGAGAGAGAGCGGTGTGTGTGTGTGTGTGTGCATGTGTGTGTGTGTAGGAAAGAGAGAGAGAGGTGTGTGCGTGTGTGTGTGTGTGTAGGAAATAGAGAGAGAGAGAGAGAGAGAGAGAGAGAGAGAGAGAGAGAGAGAGAGAGTGTGGTGTGTGTGTGTGTGTAGGAAAGAGAGAGAGAGGTGTGTGTGTGTGTGTGTGTAGGAAAGAGAGAGAGAGAGAGAGAGAGAGAGAGAGAGAGAGAGAGAGAGAGAGAAAGAGAGAGAGAGAATTAATGTATGCTTAGGAAATTAAAATTAAAGAAAAGAAATTAAAGAGAGAAATGAAATGAAATGTTATATTAACGTCTTCGAAAGGCCAAAGTGGCCTATGAGACATGAGACAAGAAAGTTACAATGTGATGGATCTGATACAAAGTCAGAGTAAGAAGATGACAAAATAAAATAGTATGGAATCCTAAACTGCTGGGTGTGGACTAAACGGCTAAACCAACTAGCTGGGATAGGTAGATCATAGGAGATCCAGCATCTGTCGCTGGCGGATCTCATCAATCTCCTCCATGGTCAGTAGTCTGACCGGGCGTTGTGCATGTCAAGCCTAAGTGACCTAGCTAGATCCTCTGATGCAGCCTCTGTTGATGTTGTGGAGTCCTCCGCAGTCTTGGGCGTCTAGATCTCCCTAGCTCAGTCGCTCGTTCGATCATTAGAGAGATAGGGAAGTAGAGAGAGAGAGAGAGAGAGAGAGAGAGAGAGAGAGAGAGAGAGAGAGAGAGAGAGAGAGAGAGAGAGAGAGAGAGAGAGAGAGAGAGATATAGGAAATAGAGAGATAGAGAAAGAGAGTTATATATATATATAGAGAGAGAGAGAGAGATAGGGAAGTGGAGAGCGAGACAGAGAGAGAGAGATAGGAAAATAGGGAAATAGAGAGAGAAAGAGAGATAGCTAGCGAGAGCGAGATCGAGAGAAAGAGAGATAGCGAGAGCGAGATCGAGAGAGAAAGAACGAGAGATAGGGTACGTAGATAGAGAAGAAACTATGGAACTAAAAGAGGCAAAGGGATTTTTCCTGCTACATGCATTGCCATGTACACCTGGGAGTGCACGTATGTGTCTACCCATATAGGATTTGACCAATAAAGACGAGATTTTGACCCGATGGTCCTGATCTCCGTACACCTCTGGACCAAGGTGTACGGAGATTGGGCAAGACTAGAGAATGCGAGGTAGTTTACATTGTGAGGAGTATATATATATATATATTAAAACAACATTCATAATCATTGTAGATGGCAACGTCATCAACTAACATGGAGGAAAAGATTGCATGCTCGTGCACGCTCTGCAAGTATCAAATCCTGCGCAAGCGTAGGATATGTAATGAGCATGTGCACAAGTACGGAGAGTTTGCTAGAGAAACCATACAGAATCTGCGATACGACTCCTACGGAACGGGCATTGATTTCTGCGACATAGCACCTACATCTGAGAGAGAGAGAGAGAGAGAGAGAGAGAGAGAGAGAGAGAGAGAGAGAGAGAGAGAGAGAGAGAGAGAGAGAGAGAGAGAGAGAGAGAGAGAGAGAGAGAGAGAGAGAGAGAGAGAGAGAGAAAAGATTATGCGTGAAGGTCCGACCAATATAGAGCCACGGATGGAAGCAGAAAAGGGCTTATAGACAGAAGACGACGGCATGGAGGAGATGCTGGATGCCTTCTTCCAGACAAGCGAGGAGAACGCGAACGAATCAGCACCAGAAGCCGTGCGCCTATCTCCTGAAGACATGTTGAGGAAGTTGGCACGTCAACCAATCTATGAAGGCGCCAAAATATCTGTGCTTCGTACTTGTCTCGCGTTTTTGAATCTTCAGTCAGTGTACGGGTGGTCAGATGCAAGCGTCACTGCTTTGTTTAGGTACGTAATTTACAAAAGAGATTTTCCGATTGCAACGGTGATGTGCTCGGAGAGCTTTTTAATTTAATGTGGCTTAAACAGGTTATTGTGGGAGCAACTTCTCCCGGCTGGCAATGAAATGCCCCCCTCCAGGCCAAACGCAAAGCAACTTCTGACCTCAGTTGGCTTGGACTAAAACAAGATTCATGCATGTCCAAATGATTGCATTCTTTTTCGCAATGAATTCACAGATTGTCTATCGTGTCCTAAGTGCAGAGCAATGCGCTACAAACAAGATGCAGTTGGCGAGACAGTGCCAGCTAAAGTGTTGCGGCATTTCCCTATTATTCCTAGGATAAAAAGCATGTTTCGTTGTGGTTCCATTGCAAAGTTGATGCGGTGGAATTCTACGAATAGATCCACTGACGCAACATTTAGGGTGCCCGCTGATTCAAAGGCTTGGAGGCACATTTGAAGATACCTGGCCACATTTTAAGAGTGAACCATGCAATTTGCGTTTGGGCATGGCAATGGATGGAGTCAATCCATTTGGCTTGAGAAGCTCGTCATGGAGCACTTGGCCTGTGTGCCTTATCAATTACAACCTCCCGCCGTGGCTTGCCATCAAGAAGGGTCATTTGATATTAAGCTTGATTGTACCTGGTAAGTTCAAGGAAAAAAACATGGATGTTTATCTAACTCCACTAGTTGACGAGCTCCAGGAGTTATGGCATGGGATCGACATAGCAGATGCGGTTGAACCAGTAGGACAACAGCATGCAAGGATCCATGGACTTCTTATGTGGACTATGCATGATTGGCCAGGATACGGAGAAGCTTCTGGTAATGGTTATTGATTTACAAAATTCTCCCTATTCGCAAGCCCTTTGCCTTGGCCTGATTCATGCTTTAATATATGCAGGGCTAACAACTTCGGGATACAATGCATGTCCAATTTGCGGGCAGTCTTTGGATGTGCGCTATTCTGCCTCTCTTCAAAAGACAATTTATCAAGGCCACCATCGTTATTATCTTCCAGATGGCCATCACTTGCGCGAAGGTCAGCTTGGTCGCGTCGAATGTCGTCCTATGCATGTACAAGAGTGGCGTCGCCGATGGGAGCAACATGAGGGGAAACCTGTTCCAGGAATGAAACGTTTGTCCATTCTCCATACGTTGCCGTACTGGGGTGATCTACTAATTAAACATTTGCTGGATCCAATGCATATATTCAAGAATGTGGGAGAGCTCCTCTGGAAGACAATCATGGGAATGAAAGACAATCGAGCTTCACGAGATGATTTGCAGTCAGTTGGAAAGATGCCAGATTTATGGCCTTTCACCAATGTAGCTGGCCAAACAAAACTTCCAAGAGCGCCATGGGTATTGCTAAAAAACGAAGAGCGACAAGTGAAAAGGGTGATTTCAGAGTTCAGGACGCCAACAGGATATATGCGATGTCTCAAGACAGCATTCACCCGTGACGATCAACTGTCATGATTGAAATCGCACGACTGGCATAAGTTCTTGCAATTCATTCTTCCAATTGCGATCAAAGGGTGTTTAACGGAGGAAGTGCGGACCTGCATATACAAGATTTCAGAGCTAGTGCGGTGGATCTCTTCCAAGGAGATACGGGAGGAATCTATAGCAGTCGCAAGGGCTAACTCCATTGAGGCAGTTTGCATGATTGAGAAGTATCTACCCACGAGCTGCCTAACTATCCCACAAGCGAAAATGGTGGTTTGTGGTTCAGGTTGCTCCAAGAAATAAACAAGTATTTGAAGGGCAAGATCTCCTGGAGGAAAGTCAGTCAGACGACGTCCATACTACTGTGACATTAGATGAGATGGACGAAGGTATGGCAGAGGAAGCTGACAGATATACGAGGGATGACGCAGACGAGCCAGAATTGACACTTGTAGATGAAGATGCAATGGATGAAGACAATCTGCCAGAACGAGTTGGGGCAGAGTTATGTTTGAAATTAGAGATAGACGATGATACGGTGCAAGATCTTATCGATGATGCCTCACTCGTCGAGGCCTAGGCCTATAAGTGTTTGTGTGAAGACGTTGATTTAAAATTAAGCTTAAAGTTAATTTCAACAATTGTGTTCTGACGCTTTATTTTACTTTCTTTGTGCAGGACTTTAGTATGGCAGACCAAATTCCAGATCTCGCTTCCATGAGTGCAGATGCATTCATGGGCTTCGTTACACGGATGACGCCTACTCAGATGGAAGAGGCTTCTCAGTACTGGGTAGCCAGAGGCACGGGTACTACGTCTCCGGGCTTCACACCGGAGGGTCCGACGCCTAGGGGGGGGCGCCTGCGGGGGGGAGGACGCCTATGGGTACGACGCCTGCTTCTCCCATCACGACCGCTTCGACACGTAGGGGTGGGACAGAGGCGGGTACGTCCTCATCTCCGCAGCACAGACGCACTCGTCAATCTCGGCGATCGTCAGGTGGAGGTGGTGGTTGCTGTGGAGGAGGGTCCACAGATGCTTTGACCCCTCCTCGCTCACGACCCCCGTCCTACCTAGGCACACCTCTCGACACACCTCTTGGCACACCTCGGACACCTTGGGGGACACACGATCCTAGTGCCTCCAAGCTCTATATTGTACAGGCAGATGGTTCTGTTGACATGGATAGAGTCGGGACTGAGATGCGACAACGGATTCGCCAGCTCGCGGAGCTGCAATTTTTGACCAACCTTCTGACGTCTTGGGGTGATCAGGATGGAGACAAAGTCAATTACATAGTGGAGACCATCCTGAGAGAGTACCAGCCCGCTCCGGGTTCTTCCGTTGTTCCGAGGAGGTGGATCAAGGGTGTTACACGGGACACCGTGAAACATCGATGAGATGCAGCTCGGAAGGCTTTCAGGACCGGCTCGCCGAAGCCTTCAGGCATCCCACACGATACGTGGCTGCAGATCAGGGAGGATGAGCGGACAGCGGACACGCGGTTCAGACAGCAGTGTGAGGCCGCGCAAGTACGACAGATGACCAGGGGGACATCTCATCTTGGCAGCGGAGGCTTTGACACCTTTCGCTATGAGTTTGTGAGTTTCTGATCCAATCTTAACTATGGCATTTTTTAAAACGCGATGAATCATGTATTCTTATTACTTTTATTTTTGTATAAACGCAGAATCTTGCGATGCATCGAGCTCCGTCACGCCAGGAGGAGTCAGATGGATATCGCAGAGGTATCTATGAAGTACTGAATGATCTTGAAGCTTCAGGAGAGCCTGTAGACTGGGAGGCCTTACAGTCTCGCTGATCGCTTGAGGTGAGACGTTAATATGTGTGAGTTGATTTAATTAAGTAAGTATATGTGAAGTAATATCCATACTAATTTTGTGAGTTGTCCTATGTGCAGGTTGCGACACCTAGTCATTAGTGGACCAGATTTCATATATATGCTTTGTGAGACACAGACACGCTTCTGTGTCTCTTTTTGTACAGACAGTTATTGTTTCCCTCATGGTTATGATTATTGTCATTGTCATTGTATAGAAATGGTTATTTCTCCTATTCTTGTATAGACATAGTTATGGTTCAGGTTTTGCTAATGGTTATGTTTAACTTTTTGGTTATGCTTATGGTTATTGTTAATTTTGTTTATGGTTATGGTTATCTGCATTATGGTTATGCTTTTAAGTTATGGTTATGGTTCGTTATGGTTATGCTTTTCAGTTGGTACGGTACTTGTCTTTCATTGGCCTTAAATCTCATGTGAGATCCTACATGGATAGCATGTAGGAGGCGTATGCATGATATGGTTTTTTTTTAAAAGTTTATGTAAAAACAAAGGGAACTCTGCCGAAATTTTTGCGCGCGGGAGCATGGTTGATTTCGGTGCTGCTCGCTTTCTTGGGCAGAGGGCAGGAAGTTTGGCTGTGGCTGTGTCCATCTTTTAACTGGGCACAGGCAGGGCTACCTGCCCTCTGCCCAAGAATTTTTTTTTATGTTATGGTCGTCGCTATCTGCGTTGCTATGTGTGTCGCTATCTACGTCTATATCTGCGTCGCAAATAGCGACAGGTTCACGGGGACGCGGATATCGACGCACATAGCGACGCAGTGCGTCGATATCTAAGTCGATGACACCTTTTTTTGTTGTAGTGAGAATGGATTTCTTGGCTACTATAAAGCTCTAAACAACAAATCAAAAACTTATAAAGACATGGTGAAGCACCAAGCAAATGAGATTCAAAGACTTTCAAACTTACATTATGAGGACCAAAAGACTGCATGTAATGCAGTGCACACAAGAATACAAGTCTTGCGAACAAAGGTACGGTCATTACAAAACAAAGAGACAATGTTAGGCACTCGTGTGCGAAAGAAGAAACTACAGAATCTTGAAACACTCTGGCAGCCTTAAGAAAAGAATCCAAGCATTAAGGTGAGCATTGTAAACTGTCTAATTTATTTAAACTAATCTAAGTTTTTGCTTACGTTAGTGATGCTTTCTTTGTAGAGATTCTATCTATCCAGACAAAGAAAACATAGACCCGAAGGCCAATGTAGGAAAGCACTTAAAGCCATTGATAACTAGTGGTCTTGCAAAGGATATAATGCATGACAAAAAGTTTAAGGTTTTGCAATGGGATGTCGTTGACAGATTCATTTCAAAGAATGCAGTGCCTGCCAAGCATATACAGGGTACATTGAACTCCCTTGGAGTTAGTAAAAGAGGTTACTCAGCTATTCAACAATCTATCTCTTCCACGTTTGTCAAGAAGGGAATAAAGTCTAAGCTTTTACCAACAGCTGCAAGTGTTTGGAAGGAAAGACTATAGCTCAATAATGAACATACAGATTTCATTGGATGTCCATTTCATATTCAACTTATTTATACCTCACAGGGAACTACTATCACTTATGATGAGTACAATAATATCTTCATGGATCTCACTTTGTTGCAAACTAGAATGGTAAAGTTCTACAATATCACATTCAAAGAGACAGGTGGCGTTCTACATTTTGTTTTGAAGCTAGATGAGTGTAATATTCTTAAAGAGAAGAAGCTAGAGCGAGTTATAATCACATTAATGAATAGAGCTCTTTCCAAATGTCCCACTGATGACCCTTCATACTTCAGTGTTCAATCAGAAACAAACATATGGTGGCTTGGTGCATTTTAGGTAATCTAGTTATCTCCAATGTTGCAGCTCTAGAAAGCCCTCTATTGTACCTAAATTTTAGATTTATTTTTCGTATCTCATAAGAATTAATCTTGCAGGTAAAGAAAGAAGACCATGACATTTTATTTTGGGTGTTCCATCAAACCCCTATTCTAGATATCATTGATAGGCAAATGAATTGATGAGAGGTATTGGCTGTAGATGGGAGAGGAGACTTTCAAGCTCAATGGCATCTTGCAGGTTACCTCAAAACACTGAAGTGTATGTATGATTGTGGAATGGGTGCCATGGCAAAGTCTCCATGCTTGTATTGCATGGAGCCTGCAAAGGTGATGGACCCAAAGCGGTGGCGAAAGGCTCCTACTCGTCACAATCAAGACTCTAATTTCCGACCAGTTCTGGATATACCACTTGTTAATGTCCATATTTGTACAATGCATGGTCTGTGCCGAATTGTAGAGAAGTTGTTATATCTGTACATTGGGTTTGCTTGAAAAATCAAAAAGTCAGTTGAACGACAAATCGCTCTAGAGGCTTTGGAACTAGTTTTATCAAATATTGGTCTACATGGGGGCAATGTGAAAATCCAAAGGGACGAAAAAAGGTCAACCAATGAGAAAGATGTACCCTGCTAACCATCCATAGGTGGGGTCAAGGCACGGCGTTTTCTATCTAAACCTCACGGTATGAAAAATGTGAAGCTAACAAAGCGAGGGAGAGTATATCACTCTACCTACATTAGCAAAGTTGAGTATATGCACTGGAAAAAACTTCATTTAGCAGTGAAAGACCACGAGCCAACAACTCGCAATGCAAAGGGTGATGTGTGGCGTTCCATTGACACGTTATTTCAAATGTGTGAGAATGATGATTGGTCGCAGGATAATCTCAGCAAGTTTAAACAGAACCTTCAGCCTACTGAAAAAATCCTTCAAGACAGCATGGATTGACACTTAAATCACTCCTTACATGGTAAATTCAAAGCACCTTAGATAGTCTTAGTACTAAGTTTGTGTTTAAATTTCTAAATAAATTTCTTGTTTTGCAGCACATTATTTTTAATCATTTGCCATACTTCATCCGAAAGTATGGGAATCCAGGTATGTGGAACACCCAGGGCCTGGAGAAGTCTCATTACATGGCTAGAAATGCCCACTTCAGAGCCACACATCATGGAGGCTCTCAAAATAAGGCAAACAGTATGAAGGAGTTATTTCAATGGTTTTATCGCAAAATCATTCATTGCATGCAACAAAAGCAAGTATTGGCCTCTTTAGCAACCGTACAGGCAATCAGACATTTGCAACTTCATAAAAGAAAAGCTATAAACATATCAAGATTAAATGGAGCATTAAAAATGCAGGAGACCAAGTCAAACTTATCACCAGCCCAAGACGAAAGTGCAAAATCTAAAAGCCTTTCATCAATCACTGTAGGGTCTTCATATATAACTGCCTGTTTTTCCTTTTGGATTGTTGCAACACATTGGGCACTCTACAAAGTAGGTGCTGAAAAATCCACATCCCTCTTAAGTGAGTTCGGTAAAGTAAATTTTGGAGTAGATGGGGACTCCATTTCGACAGATGGATCATGGCAGGCTCTGCACCAGATATATCAATGGGTTATGTGAAGTCTACATTCCTCTTCATTGAAGTTTTTAACAGCTCCGGTAGTCTTCTCGGAACGTTTGCTTGGCCAACGATGCGCTCGGGATCTATTGTCTGCCTCTTCCTCCTATGTGATCTTAATCCTGCCATTTATTTCATACTCACAAATATAAGTTTCATCAAACATAAATAAAAAGAAGAGCACCACATGATCATATAAGTTTTGAACAAACTATAGCTAGGTATCTCACAGTTATTCCCAACTAATCATATAGACAATAACATAAGATGATTAGCATGGATAGAATGAAAATCTGCTTTATAGTTGTAAAGAGCAAAAGCCATACAAGTGGATCACGACGCACAGAGTACATAAACCAAAATCCACAGAGCTACTGGCGCGTCCTGATCCACTTTATGGGATTTTATACAATGGAATAGATACCAAAACATCAAAGAATATTATTCTCCAAAAAAAAACGTTTGTACAATTCAAAAGTGGATCACGGCACGCATAGTACATCAACGAACGTCCACAACACTATTGGCGCACCCTGATCCAATATTGGTTGGTGAGATGTTAAATGGTCTTTTACATTTTGAAGCACAATTCCTAGACACAACTAAACTATGGACCAAATGAAAGTGAAGAGATTGAATTTACCTTTGTTAGGACTAGACATTGCTCTTGGAGTAGAGATTCAGGACTGGGAATGTTGTTGTTGGTGTTCAAGCTTCTGATTCCTGCACCTTGAAGGAGGCAAAGGCCTTTTTAAGTCTCTCTCTCTCTCTCTCTCTCTCTCTCTCTCTCTCTCTCTCTCTCTCTCTCTCTCTCTCTAGCCTCTATCTCTCTCTCGATGTCTGTGTTTAGCTTCTCCAATATGATTTCTACTCTCCCCTTTACTAAGTTATTCTCTCTCTCTCTCTCTCTCTCTCTCTCTCTCTCTCCCCTTTTCATATAATAATAGACATTACCGTTAGCGTTTTTAACAAAGCAAGCCGAATATTATTGTACACGTGTTAGAAGGACATGCATTAAATGGGTGGTACGACCACAATAAATATTTTTTAACAACCAAAACATACGTGTACTATTTATGGTAACAAATGCACACTTGGATTCATGATAAGAGAGAGAGAGAGAGAGAGAGAGAGAGAGAGAGAGAGAGAGAGAGAGACCTACCACCGAGACAACCCAACCAAGGGGCAAATCTCCTTCAAGTGTTCTCATCCAATTTAATTCTACCAAGAGAGGTATTTCCAAAGTGTTTGTTGAAGTAGAAGAGAGAGAGAGAGAGAGAGAGAGAGAGAGAGAGAGAGAGAGAGAGAGAGGGAGGGAAGTCATGAATTGGAGCATGGCGCGTGATGGACTATTTTCTTTACTCAATTTTGAGCCTGCGCGCCGTGATCCATACACACACACACACACACACACACACACACACACACACACACACACACACACACACACACACACACACACATACATAGGGAATACAAGAAGTGGATCACGATGTGCAATAGGCTATTATCTCGTCTCAAAGTTGAGCCCGCGCCACACACACACACACACACACACACACACACACACACACACACACACACACACACACACACACACACAGAGAGAGAGAGAGAGAGAGAGAGAGAGAGAGAGAGAGAGAGAGAGAGAGAGAGAGAGAGAGAGAGAGAGAATACAAGAAGTGGATCACGACGTGCAATAGGCTATTATCCCGTCTCAAAGTTGAGCCCGGGCTTCGTGATCCACACACACACACACACACACACACACAGAGAGAGAGAGAGAGAGAGAGAGAGAGAGAGAGGGGTAGGTGGCAAAGTCTCAGACAATACAAAACAACATTTCTCACCAATCCACCTTGGAGTAAATAACAAAGCACTGAAACCAATGTCTAAAACTAGAGTGGGATTGTTAGACGGATAGTTAGGGTATCCATACAGGCTCCAACCATTGTAGCCATGTGGAAGAGGTGGTGGGGAAAACACCAAATGACAATTCAGGGAGAGAGAGAGAGAGAGAGAGAGAGAGAGAGAGAGAGAGAGAGAGAGAGAGAGAGAGAGAGAGAGAGAGAGAGAGAGAGAGAGATTTATTTCAAGAATTGGTGCACAGCGCGCGGTAGGCTATATTCTCCTCGCAATTTTTAGCTCGCGCGCCGTGATCCATACAAAGAGAGAGAGAGAGAGAGAGAGAGAGAGAGAGAGAGAGAGATCCTTTGCATTTTTCTCTTACAGTGGAATGGCAAGAACAAAGGCAACAGCAAGGAAGGCAGGGAAAGGACCAGGGCTTGCAAAGAAAGCATGTGGAAGGTCTGCTAGTAAGAAGAAAACTTTAGGTAAACCAATGAAGATATTGAAGGGACCAAGAATGAAGAATATTCAGAGAAACATGGGTTTATTTAGAGAGATCAGAAAAGCTCAGAAATGTATTGAGCTTTGTGTCCCTAAACTTTCTTTCCAAAGAGCAGTAAGGCAAATTTGGAGGAAGCATGTGCTGGTACAATGAGATGGAAGGCTGTTGCCCTGCTTTGTCTTCAAGAAGCAGCAAAAGATTTTTTACTGGAGTATTTTAATGATATACCATTGTTGCTGCTCATGCTCACCGGGTGACAATAATGGACAAGGACAGTGAGATGCTCAAGAGAGTACGTTGGAGATACGATAAGCTCCTTATCCCTAATGAGTTTATTGACCCTAAAATGAAGGATATATTGCTAATACCACCAAGCCGACGGGATCATGGGGTTAAGATTCATGAGGTTACTCATGATGTGAACACCAGAGCCAGAGCTGAGCAAGAAGAAAGACGTTCCCTGGAAGCAGAGAAATTAAAGAGGATACAAACTGTTGCTGCTGATGAAGAGGTCGAGAGGAGAAATTATGGGCAAGTTACCATAGACTTAAACGAAAGAAACAATGATATTTTACATACCATGAAAGAAGGACTATTAGCAACCATTCCCCTTGCTGATGGTACTAAGCAATTAGCTCTGGATTCTGTTGATATTGGGATTTTGAAAGATCCCAATGCACAAATTACAGACTCTATTTGTTTATTTATGCCTAAAGTAAGTGCTCTTATCTACCTTTAAGATCCTTTTATTTTTGTATTTGGTCTCTAATTAAATCCTTGTTTTTGAATGTAGCTTAATAAAGAGCCAACTCCCTCAACAAACCCATACTGAAATATATGTTTTAGATCCACAGTTGTCTGTGCCACTCCGAATAAAAAACACCCCTCATGGCACATTGGAGAGATGGTTTTGTCCATTGTCCAATGCTTCAGGTCACAACTCTGGTGTTTGGACAAACAAGTGGTATGGACTATCAACTCCATACAAGGAACACATTCAGAGATAAGAGTGTGAGTGTTGATAAAACCTTGAGTGGTTATTTGGGCTATGGTTGATGACCTCAATATTGTTAATAACAAATAACTTTCACTGTTATTTGTTATTTGTTAATAACAAATAACTTTCACTGTTATTTGTTATTTGTTAATAACAAATAACTTTCACTGTTTGTAGATGTGTAAAAATATTACTTCATGTCTATGGAAGGCTTTGTGGAAATCATGAACTCTACAAGGCAACCTTTAAAGCTGTCAAAGTGTCTAATCAGACAAATCTAAATTCCTGTGGTTTGGAGACGTATTCTCCATGCAAAGTACATACTACAGAGGTTTTTTGCTTTGAATCCATTTATGTCAAAGGTATTTCCGTGCTATGGTTTGGACCAACTTAGTGCTATTATTAATTAAAGTATTGACCACAAGTTAACCTAATTTTGCAGAATGCTGTGAAAAATTATACCTTGAAAATATTACAAAGGTACCGTGCTTCAATGATTCAACATCTACTATTTCTTTCAACTTCAACAGTTTTAGATGCAGAAGACAGTTTTGTCGACGACCATATAATAACTTTAACAATGACCGGTGATGAGGAAGTCATGCCAGTTTCCACCACTAGAAACCAAATCCCTAAAACTGACCCCATATTAGAGGAACAGACACCGATATGATTTGCAATTAGAGCGGCTGAAATGGAAGTTGGGGTTGATCAATGTGAAGTAGACCAAGCCCTTGAAAATGCAGACATAAAATGCTCCTCAGAGCCGAGGAATGCAATAGAGGTTCTAGGCCAAGTAGAGGAGGATAAGGGAGTGCCTATTATTGTGGCACAGGGTGTGGCACATGATCAATATGAGGGAGTCCAAGCTCCAATAATTGCTGATGTGAAGAGCTCTTCAGAGCCGAGAGAAGATACAGAGTGCCTTGACCATGTAGAGGAGGAGGCCAACCTTGCAAATCAAATCCAAGAACAGGCAACAAAAAGGTTAACCATTCGGCCATGGAAACACAAGAGTCCTGTACTGCACAACCACAAGAGGTGGATACCCTTGGCAATACAAAAGGGAACATCGACACTCACCAACAGAATGTCAACATTAGAAATGACCAGTATGGACTCTTGCTTCAAGTAGATATGGTCGTTCCGGTAATATCCATTGTACTTAAATAATATACTCTTTTTTGTTTCTAACTACTTATATGTATGCACACAATGATTGCAGAGACTAATTATCTTGGATCTCAATGGATTGTTGCTGCTACGACAGCTGTACAGTGTACATACATAGTTCTCTGATTTACGTAGTTTCTGCTTGGGAAATCTCAGAGTAGTAATTCGACCAGGCACAAAGGAATTTTTGAATTTTTTGATTCCATGGTTTAGGATTGTTATCTGGTCTTTAATGCAGGCCCAAAACATGAATCCCCTTGTTACATAGTTTGCAATTTGGCTGAAATTCAGAGATCGGATTTTTATTTTGTGTATAGTCAAAGAAATTGTAATACCATTGCGGGACATTTCCACCCAACTAAAGCTAATGTACCACTTTTCTACAAGCCCTTTGAATAGATCAATGTGTCTTATGATGCTCTCAATACTTTGTTGATTGATGACACACCACATTAGGGTTTACTTAATCCACCCGGCACTACTATTTCCCCACCTTCATTTGAAGGGCATCTTCACGATTTTTACCTAGAGGACATTTTGGTCCCATACCTGCAAGGAATGTACTTAATCCCATTGAACACATCGGAATTTGTACTTACAAATTTACTTAGTCACTACAACACTCTACACGCTTTTGGACGCGTAGTATTTTGACGCGGCGTACCTTTCGACGCGCATTTCAACGCGCATACCGGGTGTCGATATATGCGTCGATATGTACGTGGCATATATCAATGCGTATATCGACGCTTAAAAAATTAGGGAAAAAAACCCCACCCGCGCGCAGGCGATCATTTTTGCCTGCGCGCACATATCTAGCCCTTGCTTCTTGGAAACCTACAGTGCAGGTATTGTTCTCCCTTCCCCCACCCCCCCCTGCGCTGTCGTGATGTGGCACGTATATAGTGGGAACGTGCATTAAACAATTTATCTTGTGACTTTTTGACGCATAAGTATACTTCATATAATACTCATATGCATAAATAAAAGCTTTCTACCATACGTTAGTATTTACCTTTGAAGTAATATAAATGTACATTACTATTAGAAAGTACTGCAAGAGAAGTATCAATGATTGTGCCTCTTTTTGTCTAGGGGAAAATCATTTGTATATTTCTTCTAATATCTCAGCTATACCCTACCATATATAAATTATTTTCTTATTTTCACATTTATTTAATAATATAACCCTTCAATAATGCATACCTTCTTGGATACATACAAGAGGGAAGGGCCTACTAGAAGACTTTATGAAAAAGAAGATCCAAAGCTTCTTGGACCATCCCAATTTGCAAATCCCAACCTAAGGGCGTGGAGAAAATGCCAAAACCAAGTCAAGCTCTTTTAGTAGGCCAATTTTTCTTTTTGAAGCATGTCAATCCGAGTTACAAGTCAAAAGTTACAGGGAAAACAGTGAAAAATCCTCTCACAACTACCCTACAAGAAAAGATGGTAAATAGGTGAATCAAGTGAAAAGAGGTAATCTTGGTCTTTTTCCATAAAATAAGATATTTGAAGGATAAAAGACACAAGCATGTGAATGTGACACCTCAAAGATGCCTTGAAGGACAAGACACACAAGTTGGGACTCCCCTGCTGGAGCCACACAGAAGATGCCTAGGTGGGGCCCACATACATCATGCACCCACATGGAGCCTCAATGACCAAAAATCCTGAATTTCATGATATTTTGAGTCCTAATATTGTCCATTTTAAGAAATATCCAAAGAACATTTGATTTGGGCTAATTCTTTAGCCTAATCAAGTGATTATGTAAAACATGGCTCCCTCACCTATAAAAAGGGCAACCTTCTCCTCATTGGGGGCAATTTAGGAGTGAGTGAGAATAGCTAAATTCCATAGTGACACACTCATCTTAGTGCCATACTTTCCCTTGAAGAAAGGCTGAAGTCTTGTCTCATCTCCCCTCTCTCCATTAATTTCTCTCATGTAAGATATATGTTGCTAGTTTTTCTTTCATTTGCATATCTAGTCCAATACTTGTCTCTAACTCTATCTCTATCTCTCATTATCTATCTTTAATAACACCACCACACTTAGATCTATCTCTAATTCTATCTTTACTCGTCCTTTCATCTCTCTTGTTGTGCCCTAATCGTTTCATTGGAAGGTATTCAAGCAGCAATCTTGTCAATTTAACGAGCACAACCTTCTTGCGGGAAACAATTATGTGCACAAGATTAGTAACCATATCTTCATGTTTCACAAGCATCTCTCTCTCTTAAGGTTCTCATTCTCTTCCACAAACTCTAGAATCTCTTTGCTACAGGTACTTCTCTCCCCGCAGTATCCTTATTGCCTAAGGGAACAATAGGGTTTGGGAGAGAAACTCTCTTCTTCTTCTCCTTTCACTTCTTTCACACCTTTATCTTTGAACATACTAAGTATATCATTGATGAATAACCATAATCCACATAGAGGCAATTTCTTTCATTTCCATTCTGTACAATCTATTAGGGTCAACATTTGGATTAGTGGAAAGATTCACTTTCAGCAACGCATAGTATTTCTATTTGGTCATGAAAGGCTCAATGAAATACTTCTCTCACCAGATCCCATCATACTACCTATTATTGACTATGACTTCTCTGTTGATGTGAATGTGGTTATTTTATTATGAATCAAGAGGATTTTTACTCACAACTAATCCCAATCGCTAGACAAAACATATACATTATAGTAAGCACAAAGCTACAGTTCCAAAGAGCAATCCGTAGCTTATTTGGACAACAAAGATTAAATATCATTAACTCATCCATTAACTCTTTTATCCTACCCATGATATGATATGATTGTAATCTCGATGTTTTCGTTTTTGTTTTGTTTTGACTATCTTTCATCAGTTCTCTCCATCACGTGTGTGTTTGTCTAGTCAAGTCAGCTTCGTTCCATGGATTGACAAATTAATCGTGGTTCTCGCTAATATTGCAATAAGAAAGGATGGTGAGGTGAGACATGCATCCCACATTTGGCGCCGTTGCTGGGGATCGAAGAGACCTAAACTAGGGAAAAACACGAGCGTCTTGTGTAATTGCCCTTTAACTTCCTCTAGGTTCGCCTAGAGTTCAAAACTCTCTTTTAAAAATCCCATTGCTTAAGATTGTCGTCTTTTGCTGTGTAGCGGTAGTAATCGGACTTGCTGAGTACCTTTAGGACTGTAGGATTATAGAATTAGATTAGGATTTGGAGAATGATTGGTAGACAAGACAAGTCTTAAGATCAAGACTCTGAAAAAAAACATAAAAAACGCAAGAAAATGAGTGTTTGTGGACACTTTTCACAACCCCATTGCATGAGAAACTAGGAGTAGGGTAAGTAGGATCCGAGGTGGATTTCATAGCATTGCTCTCTCTGAAAGAATCAAGTGTGAGTTTTTATGTAAAGTTGCAAAATTTTAGGTCTACTGCTAGAAATAATACGAAAAGACTCGAATTCACTCAATCCAACTGGGGAGTAAGCCTAAGAGTTGTCCGAACCAGTGGGTAAGCTCAAGGACACTTCGAGGTAAAAATTTTAAGTAGTTGACCAAAACTCAGATTATTTACTTTTTCTTGACATTTTAGGCCAAATTAAGTTTTGACTTGATTTATAGGCTTAAAACACATCATAAAAGGACTGTCTTTGAGAAAATTGCAAAGAAGTGCTCATTTCAAACCTCAAGTTAATAATTGTGATTATTAACTTTTTGCTCTAAATTAGCCAAGACTCATACCATTGACTCATTGCATGTGTACAAACAACTTTTGTAAAGGTCCAAGAGATTTGGATCACTAAACTAGCAAGAATCTGGGTAAAAACTAAAGTTTGTACTGACTTTTTGAATCTTGAGTGTGAATTGAGGAAAAATTTATTCAAACTTGTTGAAAATTGATTCATAAGCTTATATTGATGTGATAAACATGTGTATATGCTCAGTGACCAAAAACTTGTAAAATTTTGGCAAAAGTAAATAATCGCGATTATTTACATCTGCCCTGTTTTTGAACTTTTTTGACCAAGTTGGCATACCACTAGCTTTACCATGTTGTAGTAAGCCCACAAGCCAAATTTGGTAAGATTTGGATCACTGGAGTGAAAATTGTGACAAAAATTGCAAAGTTAGTCTGCGGACAGATAATTGATGACCATTTGACCAACAATTGTCCAAACTTGATGAAAATTGGCTAGTGACCTTAACATAAGGTGCTTAATAGATCTGTGTCAAATTTGGGACAAAAATTTGCAAAAAATTGTCAAGAGTAAATAATCGCGATTATTTTTGGTGATTTTGCAAATTTGAGTATACCACAAGGTCAAGCACATCAAGTAGACCCCACAAATAAATTTTGGTGAAATTTGGACCACAAAAGTGAGACTTAAGCCAGATTCTTGAAATCAGAGTCTGCGGACACGGAACAGTGGATAAATTTGATCAAATTTGTCCAAACTTGTTGAAACTTGCCCAAGGGCTTTAACAAGTTGTATACTTGCCAAACCAATCCAAAAAGTGCAAAAAAGTGACAAAAGTAAATAATCACGATTATTAACTTCTGCTATCCAGAGACTTCAATTTTGACTTTTGGACTTATACAGTGTTAGAACAGCATAATATAAGGCCATAGAGAAATTTTGGGTTCAATCGGATCAAAATTAGTACAGATACACTCAGTTTACAGGTTGCAGATTAGACCTTTGATTTTGCTAAGCTGAATTTGAAAGTCAAAATTTTGACTTTCATATCACGAATTGAAGTGATATACAGAGACCAATCACTGGAGTTCTCAAGAGCTCTACTATCCTTATAGAAAAATAGCTAATTTGATTAATTTTGTACAGGAATCAGGTTGCAAACGAGGAATCAGTGGCTTGACAAAAAGTTGCAATTGAATCGAGTGGAAATTGACGATAAGTCAATCTAAGGTGAGTGCTCAAACCAGGGCTTCATAAGTCTATATGAACCTTAGATCTGGTCGTGTATTAGGAAATCAAAGCCTATTCGGAGAAAACACCAGTAGAGTATCCACTGAAGAAAGCGTAAATCAAGGCAACTCCTTGCACACAATTCCTGAAGAAGTCTCGAACACTTTTTCAGATTCAACATCCGAAATGTCTTCTTACTCGACTTACTCGGAAACCGGAACGACAATGCGCTATAAGCATATACTCTCTTTTTACAAGAATAATCGTCATGGAGCCCAGGTGTACTTGGATCCTAGTGAGGAGTATGCTATTCACATTGATGACCATGGTATTGAGTTCGAAGAAGAGGTTAGGGCAAACAAACAAGGAAAAATGTACATGGATCGAAACGGAACTCAATATGTGCAATTCGAAAATCCTGACATGGTAGAGAAATGGGGATTAGAAGTAAACACTATAATCCCAGATATGTCAGAAAAAGAAGGACCACCAACTTTGGAATTCGAGGGATACGATCAAGTAGACTTGAAGCCTTTGAAACGGCTTAGTTTCGATAATCCTAGGATCGGAGTCTATTGTTGGGAAGATAGAAACATAAAAGATCTTTTGTGGACTTCTCATGCTAGACCGGGACAATTAACGGCCATGGAGATCATCTATATCTTCAAGATCAAAGATAAGGGATATGCCGATCTACCAACTTACTTGTTTAGGGATTGTTATAACAACAATTTTGTTATGATGACTCCTGAGGAGGTAGAACAAACCAAATACCAGGGGTATTCCTTCCGGGTTGGATATTGGGTCAAGGACCAAAAAACACTCCAAGAGATGAGCATCATGAGAGATCATCTGAGAGTAATGTGAAGAAACCAAAAATCACCTCATCACGTAGAAAATCGGGTGGCACTAAGGCCAGTCCAGGGCTACATGAGTCACTATTTTCGACAGACTGGTTTGAAGGACTAGGAACATGACCAACTCCCAGAAGACCTGGAGTTGAACCAAATAGAAGTGTTAGACCAGCTGATTTTCAAAAATGGGTCAGAAAATACAATGGATCAGGAGATCCATATGACCACTTAGCAAGCTTTAAGAAAGTGCTAAGAGCAGAGGTATATTCGATTTCCATACTCAATTCGAGGGGTTTGGACTGACATTAGAAGGAAAATTTTTGACATGGTTCCAAAACATTCCACCAAGATCGATCATGGACTTGAACACCTTAGCTCAAGGATTTGTAGCTGCTTGTTCTAAAATGGGGATTAAACATAATACGATAGCTCAAATCTACAGCTTTAAGCAGAAACATGGTGAGTCTGTTAGGGATTGTGCAACTTGAATGAAACAATACATTGCCAGATGCCCAGAGATGGAGATACCTACAGAAGAGCGGCTTGTATCATTGTTTCTGGAGGGACTGCTAAACAAAGAACTTCATGCTATACTCTATAGTAAAAAGCATATAACCCTAGAGGTATGTGTGTCTGATGCTATTGACTTAGGAGACAATTGTGAGATCTTCAATGAAGAGGATGTCCCTAAGGATAACCAAAGCGAGAAGACAGCATCCACAAAACCAGAACAAGTGGGAACGGTTGCTTCGGCACCACTCTCAGCCATTGAAGATATGCTAAAAAGGATGAATGACATGATGAACAATATGCAAAAGTCACCTATGAGAGGACCAGGACAAGGGATAACCCCATAGGGACAACCAATTAGGCCACAAAAATGGTGTGCAATCGAGGGTAAATGGACCAACCATGAGACCCACGAGTGCTACTTCAGACCAAAGTATGATGGGAATGTTCAGTACGTGCCCATGAGGCCCCAGGGACAACCCATGTACAGATATCAGCCTAATATGGCTCAAGTTCAAATACCACCAATGGGTATGGAGAGACCTCAACCTGTGTTGGGACAACCTGTACATGCACTCAGAAGGAGTCATAGATGAACAAGCATTAGTGCCTGTTACACCCTATGCAGAGCCTAGTCCATCTTCAGTAATGGTAGAGGGAGATTGGTATAGTCCACATCCACCACCAATGGAGGAAACCATGACTTATGCTCCACCAAAGCTTGCACCAATGTACTATGTAGCTAATCGAGGTGTCAGACCTCCCATGGGAAGACCCATGATGAAGCCCAGAAAGGGAAACTGTCATAACTGTGGTGTTGATGGCCATTGAAAGAATGAATGTCCAGAGCTTGACAAAAACCTCAAATCAATTGAAGCCTATTGCATACAATGTTGCAAAAAGGGAGGAGACTTTTTGGAAGATCGCCCTAAGAATCCTTTGAACAAGGGAAAAACTGCAGTCAACGTTGTCCAAGTGATGCCTAGTAGCTCATCGGAGAGCAAACCGGTTGTTCCAATCAAGATAATCACTAGAGCCCAGGCAAAGAAAAAGAAACACAATTCCTTTGATGATTCGGAGAACACGAAAGTTTCTTCTCAAAGAATCAAAAGGAGCAGAAGCAAAAGATATGAGATGAGAAAACAAAAACAACGGGTTGAAAACGAAGAGAAAGCAAAAATTCTAGCCCAGGACAAGTTGAAGGAAACTCGCAGTGAATTCAAGGAAACAACTGTGAAATCTGGAGGATCCATTCTAAAACTTTTGAGCCTATCAACGCCGCCTTGGAAGCCTACCAAGCAGGACTTAAAGCAGGCCAAAACATGTAAAACAAATGGAAAAACTATCCATCTGCAGACATGGAAGCAGCTAAGCTGGAAGCTTATCAAAACTTGGTAAGAATCACGCAAGAAATGTTGGATAAACAAAAACGCAAGCTTGAAAGTGTTGCAAAACCGGAAGAGCTTGCGGTAGAAGAAACAAAAGCAAAATCCGATGTGGTGGCAGAACCCTACCTTGAAACAAATGAACCAGAGCTTATAGTGCCGGACAACGAAGATGCCTTAGACGGAATTCCATTCCTAAAGGAAGACTGGCCAGGACACTTATGGGAAAAGGTAAGAGAGATCAATGATGGAAGCCTAACTTTAAAGTCAGCTCCTATAGAGGAAGTCTCGTTAGATAACCTACCATCTGATATGAACGTGGATTTACAATCCTTGTACAGGTATTGCGGATCGGAGGCTTCAGGAATATCTAAACCAATGACATTAAAAACATTACCTTCTTACTTGGGAGATAACAAAGATGAATCTATCATTTGCAAAACCACTCAAGTAAAAAGAGCCAAACAAACCCTAGAAGTAGACAACATTCATTCAATCATGTCTACACCTATCCAATGCACTCTTACCTTGGAAGAACTGTTGAAACTCAAGCCATACTTATGGAATGATTTACAAAAAACCCTAGAGAAGGTGGGGATAACGGAGTTAATCTCTAAGAATCTGGGAAACTCAAAAAATGAAATGGAAAACAAAGAGATTCGATCAGTTCCTATGAACAAGGTCGGAGAATATTATGAAGGGGAAGAAGGAAACACTACCCTCCCGCTGAAATATAATGACATTGAAAACATGGCAATACTGGATAGTGGAGCTGGCATAGCCATAGCCCCTAAAGCAGTATGGGAATCCTAGGGCCAGCCAGCCATTAGACAAACGCGAATGAAATTGCAGTTGGCTGATGAAAACATTGAAAGACCACTAGGGCTACTAGAAAAAGTGATAATCAACTCCTGTGGAATTGAATATCAACACACTTTTGCCATAGTAGACTTTGGGAAAAAACTCAACTATGAAATCATATTGGGAAGACCTTTCATGCGACAGGTACAGCTCATCCAAGATTGGGGAAATGACTATCTGTACTTGAAGCAAGTGGGATCGATAACAAGGGTCAATCTAAAAGATCACACCTATAGAGACGTCTTGAAAAAACCCATCCAAGAGTTTGATTCAGTCTCTTCAGCTGAAACTAAACTCCCATCTTGGTTAAACAAAGACACTCCTATTTGGATGTGCGGAGCTTCAAAAAATGGAAGCTTGAGACGAGAGGAACGTATCCTAAAAAGGGAATGTATAGACGAAGCCTACATACCTGAACCCTTTCCAGAACATTTATTCGAACCATCCGAGTGGACTCAAATCTTAGCGACAATGGATTTATGTGTGAATACGTCTATGCCTACTCAATTTTGCAATGAGGATGGCTACAACATAATTCCCATCCAAATGATGTCACTCATTACCATTGAAAACAAGGATGATGAAACAAAGGACTTGATGAAAGCTCAACAAGTCTTCTCTGACCTCTATTATGATGCAACTGATGAGTTAGATAACTCAGCTACTTCAGAAGATTCGGGATCCGAAAAAGAACATACGAGGGCTCAATTACTCTTAAAGGGAGGGGAGGAAAAGTTTTTTGACTTTCCAAACCAGAAATCAAGAAGACAAAAATGGTATAGAAGAAAGAGAGACACTAAAATTGTGAGAGCACGACCTATGTCATCAGTCTCCAATAAAACAAAATTCTTGATGCAGATAGATGCCAATGATTGTGTCAAGGATAAAATAACTGGCAGATATCCTTCAAATAGAAAATCAAAAATGTCTCAGACATCGAGAAAAACAAGGAAGGGTACTCACGAGGAACATCAGGATAAAAAACCACTCATGACCAGAGTCGAGCGGAAAAAGAAATATCAAGAGTTGAAAAAAGCTCTAAAGGAGATATACACCACTGAAATGGAAACCACGGAAGAAGATGGTAAGGATGTAATGCATGTTCCATCCCACTACAAAAAGTATACTCTCCAAGATCGAAAAATCATAATTGAACAACCTACCGATTATAGAACAAGAACATGAGGGATTAGCTGGAGGTCACTTTTCTAGTGAGACCACCACAAGAGAAATCTTGATGGTAGGCATATGGTGGCCAACACTTTTTGCAGATGCCAAAGAATATGTTCGAAGGTGTGATGCTTGTCAATGAACAAAAATGCCAACACGAGTAGACAATATGCCCTTAAGACCAATGATGGGGGCTAGAGCCTTCGCAAAATGGGGAATAGATTTTGTTGGACCGATATAGCCACCTGCTTATAGAACCCAAGATCAATATATCATTGTAACTACGGACTATTTGACCAAATGGGCCGAGTCTAAAGCGACTCAAAAGAATGATGCTAGAACCACTGCTGCGTTCTTATATGAGTATGTATTCGTAAGGTATGGACTGCCAATAGAGATTGTTGTTAGGAAATAAGACGTAGCTAAATAGATAATTGAGTAGATTACTTAATGGAGAGAGACAGGTTTACATACACGAGATTATAGAGTAGAGAGAGAGAGAGAGAGAGAGAGAGAGAGAGAGAGAGAGAGAGAGAGAGAGAGAGAGAGAGAGTACACATGATATACGTGGTTCACCCAATGTGGGCTACGTCCACAGGAAAGCAGCCACTCAATGGCTTTAGTACTTCAAAACAAGAAGTAGTTTACAAAGGGATTATACCCTTAATGGAGCTCTCGCCTTGCTTCACTCTCACCACCTCATCCTCACCTTGTTGCATCAACTTCACACTATGAAATGTGTGTAGAATTGGCCTCTTAAAACAAGAAGTAGTTTACAAAGGGATTATACCCTTAATGGAGCTCCCGCCTTGCTTCACTCTCACCACCTCAGACTCATCTTGTTGCATCAACTTCACACTATGAAATGTGTGTAGAAATGGCCTCCTTTTATAGGCCAAAAGGGCTGCCCTCTCTCATGAGAGGCAGCCATGTGTAGCCGCCCTTGTGTAGATAAGTCCAAATCGGACCCTCCAATCCGCCCATGTGTGGCCGCCCTTGAGAAGACAAGTCTGCTTTTGAATTTGGCCACCGGCCATTGACTACCGGCCACCGGCCAACCGACGGTTGTTTTCCGACCACTTTTCGGCCGCCGTCTGGCCATAATATTCCGGAAAAAAGGAATATTCCGGCGAGGGGAAAAAAAGTTCTCGGGGGCTTCCGCCCCTTCCGGCCCCTAAAGTTGCCCCTTATTTTTGGCCGTGAAAATTTTGGTTTCCGGCGAGTGATTTTCCTTCACGCACAATGGCTTCTCCTCATAATGGGGACCTTACAAATGTGCGCTTTTACCACAGAAAATTACAAGAGTAAATCAGGCTCCATACTTAATAATTGTCAGTGATCAGGGAACTCATTTCCTCAACGAGGTAATAGAGTATTTGCTTAATGAGTTTATGGTTATCCATAACAAATCAGCTCCCTATCACCCACAAGCAAACGAGCAAGCTGAGCATACAAATAAAATTCTTAGCTTAGTATTGATCAAAGTGGTTAGTTCAGGAAGGACAGACTGGGAAATGAATATCCATGCTGCTCTATGGGCTTATCGAGTTTCATTCAAAACAGCTTTAAATGCTACACCCTTTAACCTTGTTTATGGTCTTGATGCCATACTGCCAATAGAGTTTCTATTGCCAACATTAAGGGTAGCATAGACTCTCGAGTAGACTAGACATGAATTGTCGAAATACTTGACGATTTGGAAAAGCTAGAAGAGCAAAGGCTAACTACTGTAGCTCATATCTATGCACAAAAGCGAAAATAGAAACAGATTTTTGATTCCCACTTAATCACCAAAATTTTCAAGAAAGGGGCCTTAGTTCTAGTCTATTCCCTTAAGCAACACATTTCCAAGTTTAAGAAAAAGGAAAATGGACCTAATTGAAGATGTATCTCCACGTGGAGCAGTAAAATTGTCAACCCTAGATGGTGAACCAATGGCTAATTGGATTAGTGGATGTCGTTTAAAGAAATACAATTTGCCACTAACCAATGAATTGCTAGAGAGAATGCATGCAGCCAAACAAAGGAAGATGAAGCGACATCATCTTATCCCAAGAGGAAGCTAGACTTCGGGTGCTCAAGCGTAAAGCTGCTCTCAAGAATCAACAGATACCGATTTCCATCAACAATTTGGAACTAGATGACCGACAATGGGAATTACCTAAAGACGTAGTTTCAACAGATGACGACTGGTTAAATGGAATGGATCTGCGCATCAAAGTACAACTCAACAATCATAGCACCAATGATTTGGTAGACACAGGAGCTAGAGTGAATGTAGTTAGTTATTCCACATACAGGAAGGCAACAAGTGAAGCATTGACCGCAGGAATAACAACAATCAAAGGATGCAACAAGAATCCAACTCCAACATTGGGAGTAGTCAACTTGAAGTGTTAGTACATGGATGCTCATGTCCGCATTAGTTTGTATGCTTGCCAGATGAACACATGAACGAGACGATGATTCTTGGCATTCCTTGGATGCGTACATACAAAGCAGTACCAGATTGGGATACGAATCAACTAAAGCTATCACTGAAAGGAGGGCAACTCATTGTTCCTATTGCACCAAGCAAAGAGGAATGGAAAAGATGCAATCAGAAGACCAATCCACGAAGCAAATCTTCTCCATCCCCTCGACAAACAAATGCTACAAGTAGCATGCAAGGAGTCGGGTAAATTTGGGTACCAAAAGCACAACTTGTGGATAAAGCAAATCAGATCTGGGTGCCTAAAATTTCACCAAAGAAACAGAAGACGGTTCCAAGGATTCATGCATAGAATCGAGCATCTGTGAACAAAGAACCTAACATGAAAAGGTTTTGGAAGAAAAAGGAACACTTATCTTCTCCACACAACGCGAACCCAATCAAACAGTGGCGAGTTAAGTCGCAACAGGCTCTCAAACACCATGCACTCAAGACCCAGCTCTTGCACAACATATTGAGTTGAATTGCATTGATCTTCATATCATGGTAGAGCCAATCACGGCTATGCATTGACACAACTGTTCAACCCATGCACGCAGTCGTCCCAGAGAACGCCATCAAGTGGAAGGGAACTAAGTACTAAGTAATTAAGGGCAATGTTTGAAGAGGGAGGAAAAAGTTCCATGTTAATGTGTGATTTTTTTTGCAAAATTACCTAATAATGCCCTTATTATTCATCAACAAGGAAAAATTCACTGATAATATATTCCCGATGAGTATAAATAGTGTATATACTATCAAAAAATCATCAAAAATAGTATTTTTAAAGGTATTTTTCATCATTTTTGCTGAAAAGGAGGCTTAAAAATAGAGAAATCCAACAAAAAACAATAAAGCTGTGTTTTTCAAGGGATTTTCTTAATTATTGGATTTTCACTTTGCTTTTTTAGAGCATTTTTCTATTTTCTTTGATTTTTAAAATGAAAAGGTCAAAAATTAATAATAAATAGCAGGGAAGCTCAAATGGAAAAACGGAAGACACGATGGTGATCAGAAAGACAAGGCGGACAAGCATAAAAATTTTCAACGAAATCAGAAGACAGAAGCGGGAAGCCCAAATTAGGCGGCCAAGTCTACTTTTGCAAAATTCTTGCAAAATGAGCTACAAGAATCCGATTTTGGAAATTTTGAGCCTAACATAGATTTCACGGCCTAATAGGACTTACGGGGGAATCTGGGAAAAGTGGTTCGGGAAGTCTAGGTATAGATATCCAACCTACGCTAAAACCAGCTCATTTCCACTTGGAGCCTTTGCAGAGAGAGCATTTCGGCTTCTTTCGCGCGTCATTTCCGGAGCCCATATTTGACATTTTTCAGCGCCGTCTCACACGAGACATAAGGGGTAAGTTCCTTACTAATCAATGATCCATTTTGTACGGCCGATAGCTAGTCTAAAGCCCTATTAAAAACCCTAGAAACCGAGCAGTGCAAGAAGACCTACGACCTGAAACTGACCATAGCGGCTTGCCAGCTTGACCAAATTGGACAAGATTTGAACCATAGCCTGCCCTAACATAATAGAACCTTTCCATACCATCAGATGATCATTCGGCTGGGGTCAAGGGGGTCCCCAGTAGAGAAATTAGGGTTTTTTGGGAAAGGCCAGAATTCCAACTTGCCTCCATAGATGGCTTGCTAATGAGGTTCATATACAATGTATATGATTGGTTTGGTGAAATCCATCAAGCAAAGCCCTCGAAATGCAGAAAATGGTTCGAAGGGTACAAAGCGTCAAATTTGATATACGAGGCCAAATTGACTCCAAATGAGCCAAAATTGGATAGGTAGCTTCATGAAGATGTTACAGACAAGTCCAAAGCCTCAAAGTTGACCGACCAACCCAACAGATAGAGTAATCACAAAAAACGGTGATTTCAGAGTCGACAGAGCACAAAGTGATGCCGGCATGACCAAACTTGACCAAATTCAATTTAGGACTTGTATTAGGTGTATGAAACATGTCTAGGTCAAAATTTGTGAGAATTGTAAAGTTTTTGTCACTGTAGTAAATAATCGCGATTATTTACTTTTGCAACATTTTTGCTTGGAAATTGTCAATTCACCTCACCTATCATGTGTACATACCTATTACATGCCAAAAATCAAGTATGAGCCAAAATAACCACCCATTACTTGTAAAATTGCCAAAAAATGCAAAGAAGTCTGTGTAAGCTAAAATTTGGGTTATAAACAACTTTTCCTGATCCAAATCACCTCATAATTCATACCCAAGGTCCATACAATGCCTAGAACCAAATTGTACCAAAAAATGTCAATTTTGAAAGAAAAATTAATAATTGCGATTATTTACTTTTTGATCAAAATTGGAAAATTTGGATATTTGGCCATCATACATCCAAAGCACATGTTGTGATAAGCCCACTAAGCCAATTTGGAGTTCAAAATCTCAGATTTCCTTTATATCTACTATTTCAGAGACCTAAAGCCAAAATCTGGTACCATTTTCAACTTGTGCATTCAAATGAGCCTATATTTCCCTCAGAGCATGTAATTGGCATATACTTCAAGCCTATAAAGCCAAGTTTGCAAAAAAGTAGAAAATTTTCTCACCTGTAAATAATCGCGATTATTTACTTTGGTTGCAAATTTTTGTTTTGACCATATAGTTTTGTTCCTTGCATGATTTTATGCATCTTTGCTTGTTCAAATTTTGATTTGAAGCAACTTGGACCAGATTATCACTATTTTAGTCTAAAAGGGCATTTCAGAGAAAAATCCGACAAATCTGCTAACATTGCACTCTATTCACTGAAGAGGAGCAATGCAAGCCACGGAGAAGGCCAAGAAGAAGTTAAACCAAAAGAAGAAACTGCAAGAACTGCCTCCGTATCAACTGGACCCCGTGTTAACCCTCACAGTTCACGGACACCCCATCACCTACGACGGACGTGTATTATGTATTTGGTAGAGTCAGGTACCGAGCTTGTCGGACCAATAGGAAAAGGGTAAGAGTGATTGCGGATGAGAGGCGCACTCTAACTGGGACATTCAAGGGATTAGTTGGCTAAGCATGGGCGCCCAAGTGTGAATGGGGTGAGCTCATATAAAAGCCAACTAAACCTAAAATTCATTCATTCTCTCATCTGTGCAATAGAAGAGTGCTCTTGCTCCATCTCCATCTCCATCTTCTTCTTCTTCACCTCCTTGTGTGCGTGTGTATGTGTGTGTGTGTGTGTGTGTGTGTGTGTGAGAGAGAGAGAGAGAGAGAGAGAGAGAGAGAGAGAGAGAGAGAGTGATCGAGCATTGCTCCGAAGGCACGGTGGCGGCGAAGCGGTTGAGCGCGGCACAACTGCAGCTTCTTCTTCATCGCGGCGAGGAATCCACCACGAAGGCGAGCGTAGAGCGGTGAGTGACACACCCTTTGCTCTCTTGAGCTTTCTAGATTAGTCTTGTTGTGTGCTTGGAGCCATTTGTGGCTCGCACACGGTGTATCGGCAAGTCCCTTGCTTCGGTAGTGCGGCAAGGAGCGCACATTTTTGGCGCCGTTGCCGGGGAAATGCCCTACACTAAGCTCGGTTAAGCAGTTTACGCTTTCTTGTGATGCAATTTCAATTGAAGGATTTGTGAAGAAGGAAGGTGTGTGGTTGTGTGGAGAAGATTTTTGTTACACTATACTGTCTTTTTTGTTTTCTGTAAAGAAGGAGTTACAATTTTTTTGCAATGTACTGTTAGAATTAAGGTATTAGCTATGGAATGTTAGTTCTGTAAGGTTAGTTTTGTAGATCTGTTAGCTACTGTAGTACTGTGTAAGCAGTGTTAGAGTGTGTGTGGCAGTATCTCTATTAGCTGTAGGTAGATAAGTTAGGTGTAGGTTAAGTGTGTGTGTGTGCGCGCGCGTGGCGCGGCCGCGGCGACTTAAAAAAAAAAAAAGCTAAAAAAAAAAAATTATTTTAAAAAGAAGGATCGGGCTGGGGATCCTGGGGATCATTCCCCAAGCTCAAGCCCAAACCCAGACCTCACTCCTCAGTTTTAAAATATAGTTTATACACCTTTTTATATTTAAAAACTATTTTTAGGATTTCGAGGACTTCACGTAGCCGAATAGGGAGCTGTAAAGCACGGCACGTTTCTTTAACCAAAACGCTCGTCTTGAGCTATTACACGCCATATTTTGTGGCTTGGTTACAAAAAATAACCAAGAATAACGAAAAACTTGGGTTATAAACACATTAAAAAAAAAAAAGAAAACTAAGTGAGCGGCCTTCACGGGCACTCACCAACGCGCTTAGAGTGTGGAAGTCATATGAACCTACGCTCTGGACGAGTGTTAGAGCACGAGCATATTGGTAGTGCCTCCATTTACGCGGGCACCCATTATTCCTCCACCCTAGATTCTGGACCTTCGACCGGGACTCAAGGTAGCGCGACCCAAGATCCTCATATCGCGTCTAGTGATTCTTCCTCTGACTACGAAGTCATGGAGGGGTATCCTACACCAAACCCTGATAGTTCAAGTCAAGACATGCATGCCATGGGCCCACGGCCCGGGTCCAGCGTGTTTAGCCGCTTAAAAGAGACCCTTAGTAGAGCTACTCGCTCCGAACATGCGGTTAATGAAATAAATGAAGGGAGTGGGGAAGTAAATTCGTCATTCATGCCTAAAATAGACTCTATGCTTCTTGAGAGTGTGCATGTGAATGTTCCATCCACTGCACCTCCTGATCCTTTAGGACTATCTCCCTCTGAGGTTTTACTACCCGATGGTAGGAGTCTTGCCGAAGTGCAAGAGATCGAACGCTATATGCAAGCAACAAGGGAGAGGGAAATTGAGAATCTACGAGGGCTAGAACAAATTCGAGCCCTGAAAGCAAAGGCTCCTATGACAACAATCATGCCAGCCGAGCAACCGAGTGCTCCCAAGGTAGCAGTCACGGAGGGGCAAGCTATGGGGAGCAATAATGCTTCCACTTTAAGGGAAACCTCCAACATGCTAGGCCTAGATGGGATATTCCTAAACGAAAATTGGGAGTATGACCTACAAGCAGAAGCTTTAACTGATCGGTACACAGGACACACCTATCATGTGGGTTGGTTAGATGTTCTACAATCCACATCGGGTGCTACTAGTATAGATGAGCAACAACAGAAAGTCTGTGATGTCCTCCATAGGATTGTCTAGTTAGAAAGACAGAACACAGGGATCAACATGCCTTCAACAGGCCTAATGAGATTCTTGGATACGAGAAAGGCCAACCAACCAACCCTATCACAAATGGAGACTCCCTCAGTGAGCCCCATTGATCCTCCATATGTTGTTTCGCCAGGAGCCTCAGTACAATCTGAGCCCACAAGTGGCAGCTTTACCTTCCCAGATCTAGCTCATCTTTCTCTTAATGACACTACGGCTACCATGCATATCCCAGTGGTGAGCATAATAAGAAGTACACCATGGAGTTCATTTGTTAATATTGCGCCGATGCCTAGTACCACAGTGCCCCCAACTATACCTACATGTATGTATCAATCATGTGCACCTGTCGTACCTCAGCCTCATGTAGCTCCTACACCTCCGATTATTCCAAGAGCTTACAATCCAAAATGGAATTATCCAAGCTCTTATACAAGTGGAGCCATTCCATTTAAAAATAACATGCCATATCAGGCACCCCCTATGCCTAGGGCCACGCCTGTAAACTTTGGACCACCGTATGGTACACCACCATACGAAATATGGGACCCAAGAGCCGCGTGTATGCCAAGGCCAAGGCCAACTCCCATCTCACATGTGGTTCCAGGAGCACATACACCCATTATACCTGCTCAAATAGGAGATTTGGCAGCATTTGCTCAAACTATTGGTCGCTCTATTGCAGAAAACATGCGTAGTGCACCTGATAGAGAGCCTAGGACCAAGGCATTTCAAGTAGCTAAGCTCACATAGAAATTCAATGGAGACGGAGATGCTAGAAAGCATATGGAAGTCTTTGAACATGTGTGCGATTCCTTGGAAGAGCACAATGAGCTACATAGGTGTAAGGCTTTGAGTTTGACCCTAAGAGGAAAGGCTGGAGATTGGTATAGAACCTTAAGAGTAGAAGAGAAAACGATCTACTCTACTCTTAGGAGACTGTTCTTAAAAGAATACATACGAGAGGGAGTACTTTGGGGTGTAGCCTCTCAGCTCCAGAAAGCCCAACGAGAAGAAGGTGAATCCGTGAGAGACTTCATTAGTCGCCTAAAGAATTTGAATTCTCGATGCAATCCAAACGAGCGATTCAACAACAACCAATTGCTCGATAGATTCATTAGGGGACTACGACATGAAAGTATCTATAATGGCCTAGTCATTAGAGGTATCACTACTTGGGAAGCAGTCACCATGAATGCAATCAAATTGGAGGATAATTTAATGATTGCAGGAGAAAGAGTGTCCGCCGAGCCGAAGTCTAGTAGCTCGCAAGCGTCAGGGCATGAGCCAATGAAGATAAAGCCAATCGTGAAAGAGCAAACGATATCTGAGATGACTTTGGCAGATCTCACCAAGGCCATCCAAGAAAGCCTTAGGGGTAATCGTGCTCCACAAAACACTCATATGTATCCAAGAAGGGAGCAACAATGGTGCTCAATTTTCTTGGGCCCACATACTACGAGTGAATGCCCTACTTTCAGAGTAAAGTTTAACGAGACTTGTAACGCGTGTGGTAGGTATGGCCATCAAGCGAAGGATTGCCTAATGCTTAAACCCCACCCCACCCATGGAGCAACAGTTTCCATTACAGCACATGGTCCCTAGAACCCAAAATGTGGTCCAAACCACACCGTTGCCACCTCCAGTGCTAGGACAACAACCCCCTCATCCAAGAGTTACACCTATGAACCAAATAGGTTGCGAGTCATCTAGTACTTATGTAGATTGCGAAGAGGACATAGACTCTAGTATCACCTATGGAGTCGACATGCTTGAGGAGTGTCCCATGTACTATATGGAAGACCATTGGGGACAAATCAAACCGGTATATCAAGCTACTGCGCTAGCAGCAAGAGGCCAAAACATTAATAGTTTTGCCACGAGACCACCTCTTCAGTGGTACGAATGTGGTGGACCACATCGAGTAGCTGAGTGCCCCATTAGAATGCAAAAGAATGCTGCACTAATGCAAACAAGTCAAGGGAGTGCATTGGCAATGCCAATACTCATTTGTAATCGTTGTGGCATAGATCATTTGATCGCACATTGTCCTAACAATCCAAACGCACCGAAAATCACACCATTGAACTTAATAGAGATTGTTGATGGGACACCACCAACTATAAACATAGCACCAGTGAATGCACTCACACGGTCGATGCTCCAAAAGCAAAATTACATCCTCGAAGAGAGAGATACTGCATCCATTGGCAGAGTGAGAAAGAAGAAAACACGAAGAAAGAAATCCCTTAATGCTTCTAGCTCAAAACCTAGTTCAAAGACTAATATAGGGACAGGAGAGGATCCCGTGTCTATGAATGACCCTGAGGATGACTCAGATTTGATAGAGACCACGGAGACCAAAACTATTACTACAAAGGAAAAAGCCAGTGAGGAGGATCACGAGAGGGAATTACGACGAACACCAAAAGAGTATTCAAAGTTAAACCACCCACTTGCGAACCCCCAAGATAAGACACAAGAGACAAAAAATGAGGATTGCAAGAGAAAGATTGGAACCTATCCAAACCCAACAGTGGAAATTGAACGAGTCCAACAACTGAGGGGTTTGGTGGAAGAAACTCAACGAACATTAGAACCTGAACCCAAACATATCCAGATGTCGGACACAGTGTTTCCCACACAAGTTCAACCTCACAAGAACTACAGGCCGTTAGCTATACCCAGTATCATTCGGGAAGAGAGTGAGGGTAGGACATCTGAAAGTGGACACTCACCTTTCCTACTAGAGAGAATGTTTGGTGAGGGAATACCCGACCCCCTTGAGGAAGTGGAGATTCCATCTTCACCATTCTCTTGTTAGGGTCCTACATCCCACAAGATGCCATTAAATGTTGCCAAATTGATGGATTTCATGTCTTCCGAAGTTAGAACCACCATCATGTCCAAACTATATAAAGAACCCGAGCTAGTCTCAGCTCTTCGAGCCTTCCTCAATGGAGAATTACAGGCCGGATTACCACAGTTTGCACATATGAACAAACCTGACTCGGTAATGAATGATGAGGAAAATTTAGCACCACCATCTGACCTAGCGGGAGATGAATCTGTAATTGAACTACCCGTTAACAAGTTGGGGCAATACTTTGAAGGTGATGAATCTAATGCTACTCTGCCAATCACTACTAAAGGATTAACTGTAAAGGGAGTCCTTGACGGTTGTGCAGGAGTGAGCATGGTGACAAAGAGTTGTTGGGAGTCTATGGGGCGACCTCACCTTGAAGCCACAAGCGTAGTGGTAAAAATGGCTAATGGATCTATTGTTACGCCTATTGGAATGCTAAAGGATCTCAGAATCAAGGTCTTGGGACACAAGGTAAGGCAGACTTTCATTGTTATGGATTTTTCCGAGCATCCTATGTCATTTGAGATGATCTTAGGGCGTCCATTCATGAGGGAAGCAAAAATGGTGCATGACTGGTCCAAAAACCACGTCTACTTACAGTTCCAAGACTCTGTCATTCGAGTTGATCTTTTAAGTGGTCGAACGCATCCTCTAGGAAATAAATTCATCATTGATAATCGATCAAACACAAAAATTCACTCAGCTCCATTACAGTATTGTTACATATGTAACGAAGACATGGATATTGGGGAGAACTCTCCTTATATGGATATCCTACCCGGAATGACTGAGTCAGACAATGTCGATTGGGTACACCTAGCGGAAACTATAGATACATGGGGAGCTAGACGAACAACCTGGGTAACACCAGATGGGGAAGAGATACCACACATTGCACCAATAAACATGTTAGGTGTAGCGCATGTAACATCCGATGATAAGAAAGAGGCACACCTACCTGAGAGTGAAACCGATGATTCCTCAAAGGCTTCAGGCCAATACACATCGGAAACGGAATCTCAGAAAGAAATCGATTCAGAACCTGAGGAAACATCGAGTGAACCATGTATAGAAACTGAACACTCAAGGCCTAGTATGACCATCTATGGTAATTCATATGAGAGTGAAGAAGATACAAGCGAAGACCTATCAGGCGAGTCGAGTTCAAACATTTACCAAAATCAAAACCTTAACAAGAAACAAAGGTCATCTAAGAGACGACGATATCGAGCAAATGTGAGAGCTAGGATAAACAAGGAAAGATCTACTACAGAATGGCTTAGCTATCTAGGGGCATGTGATGCTCATAGAAAGCTAGTAGACAATTGGGGTGAACATCTCCAGAGTGTCATGTGGTGCAGCCCGCGACCCATTGAACTCGCTCAATTGGAGGTTACAGAGCCGAAATTGAGTCGAACTATAAGAAGACGTCAAAACCGAGAGTTAGCTCAACAACAAAAGGAGGCAGAACTAAAAGAAAGGTCTCTGTCAGGACAAGAGCCTGCTGACTTACATACGGCTCTTGAAAATTTTAAATCTTATACCACGGGGGAGCGAAAGGTTGTGTATGCCAAAGCCCAACGAATACCTACCAATGGAAGCAGTGGAGTCTATGATGGTCCAGCGGTAGTTAAAGAGATAGAATTAGCAGAACCAGGTGAGGAGTCTAAACCACTCTTTATTGCTCAAGACCTTATCGAAACTGAAGAGGCTGTACTTAAGGAGCTCCTCAAGGAATACAAGGATATCTTTGCTTGGACATATTATGACATGAAGGGCGTTCCACCTTCTATGGTGCAACATACAATTCCCATGATCAACACTGCTAAACCCGTCCAGCAACGACCCTATCCAATGAATCCTAAGTACGCCAAAATTGTACAAGAGGAGATTGAAAAACTTATCCAATGTGGATTCATATACCCTATTGAGCACTCAGAATGGGTTTCTCCAATAGTCATTGTGCCAAAAAAGAATGGGAAACTAAGAGTGTGCGTGGACCTCAAGAAAGTTAATGCAGCCACTAGGAGAGATCATTATCCCTTACCATATTCAGAACATGTGCTTGAAAGAGTTGCGGGCAAGGAAGCTTATAGCTTTTTAGATGGGTACTCTGGTTACAATCAAATCACAATTGCATTAGAGGACCAAGCTAAAACTGCTTTTATCACAGAGTTTGGAGTGTTTGCATTTCGTGTTATGGCTTTTGGCTTAACAAATGCCCCTGCTACATTCCAACGATTAATAAACACTGCGTTTAAAGAATTTCTAAGGGAGTTTTGTGAAGCTTTCTTAGACGACCTTTGTGTTTATTCTTCTTGGGAGAAGCATTTGTTATATCTACGAAAAATATTTGAAAGGTGTAGATTTTATCGCATCTCATTGAACCCTTTCAAATGCCAATTTTGGGTTAAGCATGGAGTCATTCTCGGGCATATAGTGTCCAAGAATGGGATATCCACAGATGAGAGTAAGATTAAAGCCATTGCCGATTTGCCACCACCTACTAACTATAAAGGGGTTCAAAGATTTATGGGCCATGTTGGTTATTATCGAAGGTTTATTTTAAACTTTGCCGAGATAGCGCGTCCATTGTACAAGCTTCTTATCGAGTTTCACTGGACGGAAGAATGTCATCAATCTTATGAGTTATTAAAGAAGGCCCTAACAAGTGCTCCAATCCTGCGAACACCCGATTGGAATGTACCTTTTCATGTGCATATTGATGCATCAAATTTTGCTATTGGGTGTGTTCTAACTCAACCAGGAGAACATAAATTGGACTACCCTATTAGCTTTGCAAGTCGCCAATTAAATGATGCCGAGATGAACTACACTACTACAGAGTGCGAAGGTCTAGCTATGATTTACGCAGTAAAGAAATTTCGCTATTACCTTCTTGCTACCAAGTTTGTGTTTTATGTTGATCATCAAGCATTGCTATATTTAGTAAACAAGCTGTGTTCCACAGGTCGAATTACACGATGGTTGTTAATTCTTCTTGAGTTTGACTTCACCGTTGTTGTGAGGCCTGGGAGGAAACATGTCATGGCGGATCATTTATCTCGTATCCCTAATGGCGAAGCTCCTACGGGGGTTGATGATGAATTTCCTGATACTCCTTTGTTCATTGTTGAGACAATGCCTGAATGGAGTGAAAAGATTGTTAACTTCTTAGTTAATGGTTTTCCACCCAAAGAGCTGCGAAAAGATATAGCTCGAAAATTAATCAAGGAACGCGAACCCTATTGCTTACTGGCTAGAACTCTCTATAAGAGAGGAAAAGATGATGTTCTTAGATGCTGTGCCCGCGAGGATGAGTATTTATATATTCTACAAGAGGCACACATGGGCGTAGCTGGTGGTCACTTTTCAGGAAAGTTGACTGCCCGAAAGATCTTACAGTCAGGCTATTGGTGGCCCACTCTGTTTAAGGATGCATCACTTTTTGCAAAGGGATGTGATAAATGCCAACGCTTCAACAAGCCACAAAGAAGGGATACGATGCCTCTACATCCCATCAAGGTAACCCAACCATTTGAAAAGTGGGGCTTAGACTTTGTAGGACCGATTAGTCCAGCTGCACGTAACACGCAATCACGATATATCATTGTCGCTACCGACTATTTAACCAAATGGGTTGAAGGAAAAGCAACACGAAAGGCGGATGCAAAAACAACAGCTAAGTTCCTCTTTGAGAACATTATCACACGTTTTGGATGCCCCTTTGAACTTGTGAGTGACAATGGAACTCATTTTATAAATGAAGTAATAAAAGAACTCACATCAAACTTCATGATATCTCACCACAAGTCTACACCCTATTATCCCCAAGCAAATGGCCAAGCTGAGAGTACCAACAAAACTCTCATCTCCATTTTGACAAAGAGAGTTGAGGCTCATCGCACTGATTGGGACCTAAAGCTTACATCAACTTTATGGGCTTATCGTACTGCGTATAAAGTTGCTATTAATTGCACACCGTTTAAGATGGTGTGTGGCCAAGAAGCAGTTATGCCATGGGAGTTTGTCATTCCTAGACTTCGAGTAGCTTCTCAAGAAGGTTGGGATGGTAACCCCTTAGTGGAGCGATTATATATCCTGGAAAGGCTAGATGAAGAAAGGCAATTAGCTGTGCGAAATGCTCTAGTGGAGAAGGATAGGAGAAAGAAGTGGTTTGATAGCCGTTTAAAGGATAAAGACATCAAGGTTGGTGATAAAGTTCTTATGTACGAGGTACGTAATGAAAAGAAGAAATTGAAATACGTTGGTAAGGGACCATATCGAGTGTGTGAAATTACCCAGCAAGGGACCATTCGTGTGGAGACTCTAGATGGAGTTGAAACCATTGGATTCCTTAATGGGAGTAAATTCAAAAGATATTATGATCCTCTAAGCCAGGAAGAGTTGCAAGCCATCCATCAAAAGAAGGCTGCCAAGGAACAAGCAGAGCTTTAAAAAATCCAAGCAAGAGTTGAGGCTCGAGAACGACAACAACGTCTTAGACGCCAACGAGAGGCTAATCTGGGAATCACGCAAGCATTTTTCGAGGACACAGATGACGACTCATTAGAATCTGAGCCACCCCTACGATACTCAATTGAGCTAAATAGCCCCTATGGGAAAGTACTATACAATGCCTTATTAGATACGGGAGCTAAACACAATTTGTTATCCTATGGAGTTTGGTGTCAATTAGGGAAACCGACCCTATCCCCGAGTACGATGCAAGTCAAGGGCATTAATAAAAAGAAAACTGCTATTCTTGGAGTCCTTCAGACCCCTGTTGTCTATGACAATGGAAGCATGGTGCAGAGGTTTCTAGTCATGCCCGCGGGAGCTATGGAAGGCAATGTAAACCTGGGACGCACATGGATGTTGGCAACCAAATGCACTATTGATTGGGATACTGGTAGTGTCACGAAGCGACCACCGACTCTTACCCCTATCATTCAAGCAAAGTCACCTACATTGCAAACTCTAGAAAAGTTGAAGGATAGCCAACATTCACAAGCCAAGGTGGTTAACTAGTCTTTGCCAGTTACCCATGAACCTAGCACTTCAACACTTGTAGTTGCAGCAAGCAGTAATATTGCAAGTACTCAACCTGCACGACCTAAGAGTACATATCTATGGGTCCCCAAGGCCTTACTTCCAACTACCTCAACCCTCCCATCCATTCCAAGAAAAATTTTCCCCAGAAAACCAAGAGCGTGCCCTAGGAGAGTCAAGACCAAATCACGATGGATTCCAAAACAACTATTAGAAGCCCAAGGCTACTATGATGGAAATGAGAAAATTTGGGTACCTAAACGTAAAATGTGTCCTTCCCTATCGACAACAAACCCATATGAGTCAAATGGTGTAACGCTAAAGCCAATGGCAGAACGTGGGAAGGGAAAGATCACAGAATGCTACACACCTAGTCCAGAGCTAGTTTGGGCTCCAAGGCAAAGCCAATTTATTCCACCTAGCTCAGGAAGGGGGGAGTTCCATGAAGCTTCTAGCTCCTCATGTAATACATCCATAGAGGTAAAAGCTTCTACACAGCCTCCATCTATAGTAGTGGACCTCCATGAAGCTACAAAAGAATCCACACCTCCCAGTGTTCAAGAATCACCTGATGAACCACTTCAAGTTCGATCCTGGGAGAGTACCTTACCACCCTTGCAACTTGACGAGGCACCAAGGGTACTAGAAAACTAATGGCAAAAATCCTCACCTATTACCAACTGGAACAATTGGTTTCAAAGGGTGACGACATCATTTCAAACGATATGATCTACCCAAGGAAGAGGGGAGTGTTTGTGGACATCCATCATTCACTTGCTTCCCTCTCAACCTTTCTCCCTGACCTCTTAATCTCCGATCTTAGGGAATGTATATATAAAGCCTTATACTCACAAAAACAAAATAAAAAAGTAAAAGAGCAAGAGCCATAACACAAATCATAAAAACAAATTATGCACAAGAACACGACCCTTGTAATATTTGCACTCTAACCATCATCTATTTGCGTGTACAGATATGGCTAGTACGCTAGAGTCATCCACTCCTGCCTTGGGTGAGAGGTACCCTCGTTACTTTTCACAAATATTTCACATGGTCTTTCCAGTGCTTGCATGTGAATGGGATTTGATAGGTACGCTAGCATGTGAGAGGAATTTTGAGGAGTTAGAATGGCTGATACGTCTCTTGACCACGTCTGATCCATACTTAGTAGAGAGCGTTTCTCCCATTGCACAAGCCTACCCTTTTGACCAAGATGACTATAGGCGTCTAGTGACCTTCTTAGTAAACATGGGCACCTATGATGAAGAAGAAAATTTACAGGACTACACGGATGGCACATATGGTCTCATGGATGATGACTTTGTTTATCTCGACGACGAGGATAGGGGTTTAGCCTTAGGGTTTCCCCCCAACCTCTACAATATCCTATTTCCTTGACTCTCTAGGGGAGTGCAAATAATTAGGTTAGGGTTCCTTATGTTTTTTGTTGTGTTCAATAAGTGTTGGTACCTTTTCCCACTAATGTGCCTCCTGGAGGTATTCCTTTTGTTTCCTAGTGTGTACAGGAGCGTGTTGCGATTGATAGGATTTGGACCTTCATGAAATCTTTATCTCGACTCACTCTTCAAATCAAGCGCGACCATCGACACAAACAGGTGTATCTTGTCCATTAGCATTGCCCCTTATCTTTTTTGTATCTATGATTGTCTGCTTTAATTGTGATTGGTAGGATAATATCCAGCACATTTGCTTAGTAACAAACATTTAATTCAATGTAATTTTTTGTCATAATCACTTGTTTAGGTTTAAAAATCAAGCAGTCCAACTAAGCTAGTTTGACCAAGTTAGGTGTTAGAGATCTTCTCTTAATACCATGGGTAATGCCTTCCTAATAATCAATGGTTACTTAGGTTCTTAATCCGATTTAGGCAGCATTGTGAGAAATGTACTAGGGATTTCTAGTGGGCTTGACCCTATTGACCTTTAGCTTAAGTATTATAAAGGGAGTTTACTAGTGTGATGAGCCTGGGGAGGTGTATCAGTGTTATATGACCCCCCAAAGTTACAAATTTAAAATGCTGAAAAAGAACAAACAAAAAATCAAAGTGCCACACTGTAAAATCTTAAGCTGGAAGAGAAATCTCAGCTTGTTTTGGTACTTCACTCACATGTATTGCCTATGGTACTAGAGCCTTAGAGGTTCCCAGTGTGGGCGCTTTTCCTTGAAAAGCAAAAAACCCAAGGAATACAAAATAAGCACACACATCAAATTGAATCACTGTGAAAAGACTTTGGGGGGTCAAAGAAAAAGTAATCAGTCAGGCGATGATTTCATGAGAAATTCCTTTTATGGTAGCTTAACTACAAGGTCTTCTAGATATAGCCTCTAGTCAGCCCTCGAACATGAATACTTGGCTCTCACGATTAAACAACTTAATTGACCACAGAAAATTAAGAAGCCTACCCATGGTATTAATATTCGATCTCTAGTGCCTTTCGACCGTCAAATTAGCGACCCCAGACTTGTTTAATTTTATATCTTTACATCTGTTTATGCATTTGATTACATTGCAATTTAATGTTCATTGCTGACAAATTGTTTGAAATTCTTTTACCAATCAATTTGTCTACCTAAAATTGCATATTCTTTTTAATCACTTATGAGAATGCAATTACTGTGCCAATGTTGTTTGATTTTGCAGTGACTGAAGAAGGCTAAGGACATTCATCTCAAATGCTCTTCCACCTCGACGAACGAGCTTCAACTCAATAGCTTCCGAGGATGGAATCTACATCAGGAAGGGGGGCATGTTAACCCTCACGGCTCACGGACACCCCATCACCTACGACGGACGTGTATTATATATTTGGTAGAGTCAGGTACCGGGCTTGTCGGACCAATAGGAAAAGGGTAAGAGTGATCGCCGATGAGAGCGCACTCTAACTGGGACATTCAAGGGATTAGTTGGCTAAGCATGGGCGCCCAAGTGTGAATGGGGTGAGCTCATATAAAAGCCAACTAAACCTAAAATTCATTCATTCTCTCATTTATGGAATAGAAGAGTGCTCTTGCTCCATCTCCATCTCCATCTTCTTCTTCTTCACCTCCTTGTGGGCGTGTGTGTGTGTGTGTGTGTGTGAGAGAGAGAGAGAGAGAGAGAGAGAGAGAGAGAGAGAGAGAGAGAGAGAGAGAGAGAGAGATCGAGCATTGCTACGAAGGCACGGTGGCGGCAAAGCGGTTGAGCGCGGCATGACTGTAGCTTCTTCTTCATCGCGGCGAGCAATCCACCACGAAGGCGAGCGTAGAGTGGTGAGTGACACACCCTTTTCTCTCTTGAGCTTGCTAGATTAGTCTTGTTGTGTGCTTGGAGCCATTTGTGGCTCGCACACGGTGTATCGGCAAGTCCCTTGCTTCGACAGTGCGGAAAGGAGCGCACACCCCGAATCAGTAAAGGCGGCAAAAACATCCTACCTTTCTAAAGAACAGTTGGAAGAGCACCACACCACGATTTTCACTGGCAGGTTTAAGAGTGAAGAAGGGCATCCGGTGGAGTTGCAACTCTTGCCTAAAGAGGTTTATGATGTCGCAGCAAAGCTGGAAACCAAAGAGGCTACCCGCAGGTTGGGGCTCTGACATTTCTACGAACAAGAGCCTTGCGGAGTGGACTTTCAGAAAGCTTACGAGCTTCTGTCCACAATCAAAGAAGACGGAAGTGCCCAGATATCAGACAACAAGGGAAATAAGGTAGAGGTTGTAATTACAAAAGATATTGTGGCAGAGGCACTCAGACTGCCCGCTGAAGGCATGACCATGCGGGCAGGAGACAGGAAGACAGCGGGCACATTCACAAAGAAAATAGCCGCGGCTACATTCGCCGATCTCATCCACAAACAGGTGGAAGAGCCAGCCTGTCTGTACCATCAACACTTCCATTTCCTGGCAAAAAGGCCACCTAGGTACACGACACCAAATCACGCAGTGGACACCACTTTTACACAAGTTTTGAAGTCAACAACAAGGTAGCCTGTGGACCATGTGTATTATGTTTTGACAACGTTAAAGGCCACCAAGAAGGAGGGGAAGATAACATACTTGGGCGCGCTAGAAGTATTAACTAGAATAGCCTATCATGCCATCGACATGGCTGACAACCTACCGCCTGCCCCGGATAAGAATACATGGATCTTGGCAGCACAGCCCTCTCCAAGAGCTACAAGATCAGGTAAAAGATCATTTAAATAAGGTGATGAATCAGATGATAGCTCATTAGAGCAGCACCACAGTGAAATCTCTAACAACGAAGAAAAAAGAGCTAGGAGGGAAGAGATGAAGCAAAAAGCTGTGGCTGCCCACCAAGAGGAGCCAGCTCATAAACAAGCAAGATTTGAAAGAGAAAAACAGGTGTATCAGCGCACTAGGCAAAGACCCTAAAAAGTGGGTACCCACCGGCTTGAAAGGACTTAGAATGAAGCATCATTCAAGAAAAGAGGCCGAGGATCCCAAAGATTAGTTAGAAAGGATGTACCAAGAGGCAGAAGCCTTAAAGATGAAAGAGGCGGAAGAAGCGGCAAAGAAAGTTGAGCAAGCGGCTACTCCAGAGCAGAGCCACACATCTCCTCAACCCACCTCACCACCACCGGAACAACAGGACCAGCCAATGCCTACTCCACCATAATCACCACCAGGCCCAAATACCAATGAAGAAGCCGAGACCAACAAGGAAAAAGATTCTGAATTAAACACCAAACGGAAGCTACACAGCAAGCTGACCATGCCAAACAACATGTGTAACATTTAATGGTCTAAAAACTTATCTGTAGCGGAAATTAGCATGAACATAGTGGGCATTTCATTAGAATAGATTCCTAATGAGAATTCCAAGAGTGCTTGGGTGGAGAGAGCAACAAAAAGCATAACACCTAGTTAGATAGCATCAACAATACTTTCAAAAGAGAGAGAAATTAAGCTATTGACAACAATTGAGGACCGGATTTACATGGAGCCGGTCCCCCCTCCAAAAGGCTTTGTATTATGGTTTCTCCCATCAAGAGAGACATTGTACAATACAATTCTTTGTGTTCCTTCAAGACTAGCTAGTGCAATGAAGATGAAAGCTTCATGCACTAAGCAAAACACTTAGTAAACACAACTTTAATTATCCCCGTTCTCAGACCCAAGACCTCACACACCTTCGAAGATGGTGAGAGCTAGCAGGGTATGAGAGTAGATTGAGAGGAAGAAGGAGTATCTTACAAGAAAGATGTACATCTCCTCACATAATCACTCATATTAGCATAGCTTTAGCTTGGTAGAGGAGATGAGCATGCATTGAAGCTTGGCTCTTGGTTGGATTTGCATCCACAAGCCAAGAGTGTGTGGATGTAGGCTTCTATCTCACAAGCTTGGAGTAGGTGATGAGCTCTCCATTAAAGCTTGGGAAGAGATAGTCTTCTCTTTCTTCACACATGAGATTGTGTGAGTGTGTGTGTGTGATAATGCCTTGCAAAAATCAGCCCCCACTCTCTCTTGGGCAAGCCCTCTTGCTATTTGCTCTTGCAGGCTCCCCGTTAGACCTCCCCAAGTCAAGCAAATGGCTATTAAGCAGCATAAGTGATAGCCTTCTGACATGTGTCCCCCTTTCCCCTTTTGTGAGAGCTTAATCAATTAAACTTAAGCGATTTAAATGAATTAAATGCCCATTGGACCTTTCCCCATTCTGACCAATAGGAATTAAGTAGCCCATTGGGCTGCTGAATTCCTATTGGACCCCTTCACAGGCTGTCCAATACTCATCCAGGAGACTTAATTTTCATTGGTTCTTTTTATTAAGTGTTTTAAAATTAATTAGGCTAAATTTACTTTAGCCTAATTCTCATTGGTCCACTTCAAGGGTCATCCAATAGGAATTGAGTACACCTTGTGGGCATCTGGCCTAGGGAGCTGACATGTGTCCCTCATTCCCTTTGTGTAAAGGGAGCTTGTGTGTGTGTGTGTGTGGCCTTCTCTCTCATCCCCTACTTGCTAGGCTCGCCCCCTCCTATGTAGGGATATTCAAAGACTTTTTACGTCACACACAAAGCATCCAATTGATACCAATGTAACATTTAATGGTCTAAAAATTTATGTGTAGCGGAAATTAGCATGAACATAGTGGGCATTTCATTAGAATATATTCCTAATGAGAATTACAAGAGTGCTTGGGTGGAGAGAGCAATAAAAAGCATAACACCTAGTTAGATAGCATCAACAATACTTTCAAAAGAGAGAGAAATTAAGCTATTGACAATAGTTGAGGACCGGATTTGCATGGAGCCGGTCCCCCCTCCAAAAGGCTTTGTATTATGGTTTCTAATGTCATAATAATAAATATCTAATTCTCCTAAATGATTTTCTCATGTTAAACTGATCATTTATTATGGGGAAGTGCCAGGGGAGAAAAAGCTAGAATATTGGTTAAGCTAGCAGACCGGCCACAGTAGGGATCCAAAGGAGGGAAAATAGGGATACAAAGGGGGGGCCATCTGCAAAAGAGCCATGTGAAACAATGGGCTAAAAAGACCCTAAGGTTCAGCCCATTAAGACTTCCAAAATGCTAAGGTTCCAAAATTCAAAGGTTGTGTCCAAAGGTCAACCCTAGGGAAATTGGACAAGCGCAGTATCCTTGAAACACCGTTTATCCTTGCGATAACGCTCAAGCTCTTTAGGAGAGAGTTTGTTTTTACCTTTGTAAACTCCCTTCTCTTTAGCTTTGTTGGAGTTGCCCTTAGGAGACTTTTGGACATTGTCCTTCCCCTTAGGCTCGTTGGAACCCTTGGTTTCCGGGGGCTTATTATTTCTTTTAGCCCCCGTTTGGAAATTGATTTGAGAGGCCACCATAGTATGGTGTATTACCGCCGATATGGTACGTGGCCTTTGGGAGTTGACATACTCCGCCATTTCTTCGGTTAAGCCCGCACAAAATTGTTGCTTTTGCTCTCCAAAATTCAACTTTTTGAAGACAGTGGCTTTGAGTTGTAGGTCCCAAAACTTGTCTACATATTTGTGGATGGATTCATTAGGAGAGAGCTTTAAGCTTCGCCATTCGGTGAGTACTTTGTCTTTGGTATCGGTGGCCAAAAACTGCTTCATAATGGAATCTCTTAAAGCTTTCCATGTTCGTGGAGCTTCACCGTTGGCTTGTAGGCTAGACCACCATTGCCTGGTGGACTTTTGAAAGTGCATAGCTACATGGCGTAGCTTAGAGGACTCCATGAAGCCCTCATCTCCAAACGCCCCATCGAATTGTTGGATAAAGGGCAAGACTTTGTCCGTAGCACCAAAGGTACCATCATAGGTAAGGAAAGAGATGCTCTTCCCTCCCTCTTTGAATTTCTTCAACTTGGACGACCTCTTCCAGGCGGCATAGGATTTCCTATGGCCTCTTCTTTTTGATGGTTCAAAGGTTGCACCATCACTTTCTTCAAAAGGTGAAGAATTTGAAGAAGGTGGAGAAGAGGGTGACCTCTTTCTCCCCTTTTTCTTGTCTTGATCTTCGTCGTCTTCACCATCACTTTCATAAGAGGAAGACGATGAAGAAGATGGAGAAGAGGGTGTCCTCTTTCTCGCCTTTTTCTTCTCTTGCTTTTTATCATCCCTCTTTGAATTATGGCGTGGAGAAGAGTGTGATGGCCTTCTCCGCTTTGGTGGTGATGGAGAGAGTTTAGCCGGCCGTCTTCGTGGAGCCATCTCCGCCGAGGTGACGGGAGACTCACTTCTTTCTCGTTCCTTCGATGGAGGCTCTTGAGTTCTCCTTTGGGAACGAGATGCATCATCAAGAAGTAAATTCTTGAGCCCTTCATATGGATTCTCTTCTTCTTCCCGAATCGGAGAGAGACCTCTTTTGGGAGTCTCACAAGGAGGCTTCCTAGGTGTTCTCTCGTCATGGTGATGAGCTTGGAGAATCCCGTGAGCATGGAGCTGCCGTTGCACTTCACTTTGGAGAGATGGATTGCCCATGGCTTGTTGAAGCCTAGAAACAAGATAGTTAACAAGCATTGAAGCATCATTAGTGGCTTGCTCATGAGCAAAATCAAAGTTATCAACATTAATTTCACTCTCTTTATTATTGTCAACCATTCTAACAACTTTTAGGTATAAACGTTTAGGTGTACTTTCTCACTTCAAGCCCTAGTTGCTACTCCTCTTTACCCCTTTAGAAAAAGCACTTAAGCTATTGTACCCGCGGCTCGAATACCATTAATTGCAAGGAATAGAAGAGAGGGTCTTTCGACACCAAAACAGCACCGGCTCCTGTCAAGCTTCTAATAGCTCAATAGTGGTTAAACCATAGGCAAGCCCCGTAGGACTCCACTATTAAGACCATAGCTCTCGACGGTGATGCCCCGTTAATTGCACGAAGGCAGGCGCACTGCAAGGCTGAAAAATCCCTATTCTACTTACTCACAAGCAATTAATAATACCAACCATTTATAGCTAGCTTGAGGACCTCCCTTCTTGAGCAAGAAAAGAGAAACCTTGTGCTCTGATACCAATGTAACATTTAATGGTCTAAAAACTTATGTGTAGCGGAAATTAGCATGAACATAGTGGGCATTTCATTAGAATAGATTCGTAATGAGAATTACAAGAGTGCTTGGGTGGAGAGAGCAACAAAAAGCATAACACCTAGTTAGATAGCATCAACAATACTTTCAAAAGAGAGAGAAATTAAGCTATTGACAACAGTTGAGGACTGGATTTGCATGGAGCCGGTCCCCCCTCCAAAAGGCTTTGTATTATGGTTTCTCCCATCAAGAGAGACATTGTACAATACAATTCTTTGTGTTCCTTCAAGACTAGCTAGTGCAATGAAGATGAAAGCTTCATGCACTAAGCAAAACACTTAGTAAACACAACTTTAATTATCCCCGTTCTCAGACCCAAGACCTCACACACCTTCGAAGATGGTGAGAGCTAGCAGGGTATGAGAGTAGATTGAGAGGAAGAAGGAGTATCTTACAAGAAAGATGTACATCTCCTCACATAATCACTCATATTAGCATAGCTTTAGCTTAGTAATTAGCTTGGTAGAGGAGATGAGCATGCATTGAAGCTTGGATCTTGGTTGGATTTGCATCCACAAGCCAAGAGTGTGTCGATGTAGGCTTCTATCTCACAAGCTTGGAGTAGGTGATGAGCTCTCCATTAAAGATTGGGAAGAGATAGTCTTCTCTTTCTTCACACATGAGATTGTGTGAGTGTGTGTGTGATAATGCCTTGCAAAAATCAGCCCCCACTCTCTCTTGGGCGAGCCCTCTTGCTATTTGCTCTTGCAGGCTCCCCATTGGACCTCCCCAAGTCAAGCCAATGGCTATTAAGCAACATAAGTGATAGAGTTCTGAAATGTGTCCCCCTTTCCCCTTTTGTGAGAGCTTAATCAATTAAACTTAATTGATTTAAATGAATTAAATGCCCATTGGACCTTTCCCCATTCTGACCATTAGGAATTAAGTAGCCCATTAGGCTGCTCAATTCCTATTGGACCCCTTCACAGGCTGTCCAATACTCATCCAGGAGACTTAATTTTCATTGGTTCTTTTTATTAAGTGTTTTGAAATTAATAAGGATAAATTTACTCTAGCCTAATTCTCATTGGTCCACTTCAAGGTTCATCCAATAGGAATTGAGTACACCTTGTGGGCATCTGGCCTAGGGAGCTGACATGTGTCCCTCATTCCCTTTGTGTAAAGGGAGCTTGTGTGTGTGTGTGTGTGTGGCCTTCTCTCTCATCCCCTACTTACTAGGCTCGCCCCCTCCTATGTAGGGATATTCGAAGACTTTTTTGGTCACACACAAAGCATCCAATTTCCCTAGGGTTGACCTTTGGACACAACCTTTGATTTTTGGAACCTTAGCATTTTGGAAGTCTTAATGGGCTGAACCTTAGGGTCTTTTTAGCCCATTGTTTCACATGGATCTTTTGCAGATGGCCCCCCTCTGGATCCCTATTTTCCCTCCTTTGGATCCCTACTGTGGCCGGTCTCCTAGCTTAACCAATATTCTAGTTTTTTCTCCCCTGGCACTTCCCCATATTAAATGATCAGTTTAACATGAGAAAATATTTAGGAGAATTAGATATTGATTATTATGACAACATGAGGAAAAGGGAGCTGAACCAGAACCAGAGTAGACAGCCGGGGAAACTCACAAGCCGGAGGATGAAACTGATAAAGAGCAAGATACAGAAAAGGAGCAAACCACTACACATGAGGAAGAAGCCGAGACTGAGACGGAAGAAAGGCCTACAACCGAAGAAACGATAAGGGTTGAGACCACACAGGCTATTTCCACTCAACCAGAAAGTGCCGAGGTATCAAAGCCTCAGGATGGGCAACGAGAAGAACAACCATCCCCCTCTACAGACCCACCTGCACCTACATCACAGCAAGAAGCAAGACAGGAGGCTGCTGGCACATCACAACTCACAAGACAAGAGAAGTGGCAGTCCAATGACGAAGTGATTTTACAAGTAAACGAGTATGCAAGGGAGATGCAAGTCATGACTGAGAAACTCCACTTAGCAGCCTCCGATCACAGTACAAAAGCCAAAGAACTAGAAATGGTCATCGATGCTCTTCAAGGAGAGCTCGACAACAGGATGGCTACTATCACTGATCTCCAAAGGCAAGTACAAGAGCTAAAGACTGAAGAACGACATCAGATAGCCAGGGATAAACAACAGAAGGACCTCCTTACTAAATTAGATGATGCATGCAAAGTAAAAGATGAGCAGCTGACAGAAGTGACAAACGAACTTCTTACCAACTCTCTGTCAACTCAGAAAATTCAAGTACAGTTAGATGTCGCTAACGCTTCTCTCCAATATTCCGAACCAAGAATTAATGATCATGCCACTTTCTTGCGGCAAATAAGAGAAAATCCAGCCGTGGCCTTGGTCAAGAGAACAGATGAAGTGTACAAGGCACATAATCAGAGATTTAGAACTAGAGTTGAAGCTTGAACAGTCACAATGCAGAGACCTGGCACTGATGCGGGTCCAAAGAGAGGAGGAGCTCCGTAAGAAAATTGCAGAATTGAAAAGAATAAATCAACTCCTCAGAGATGGAAAGCCAGATATACAGGAAGAGGCAGGCACTTCAAAGCCACCCCAAGTGGACATCCCCTCGGTCTCATTTGCTGACTTTGAGACGTAGTCTACAGCAGAGCCGAGTGGTGACGAAGACTTTCAGGTCCAAATCACAAATGAAGATACAGTGCCAATGGTCCAGCTGTCAAAGGGTGAAGAGTACGCACTGAAAGAGAAGATCACCTTAGAGGAAGATGAGCAGTGGAAGGCCGCAATGGATTGGGATTTGAAAGTTTTACACTCTGTCAACATCACTCAACTCACTCCCAATCAAATCAATGCTCAATGGCACCAACAATCCCTGCCATACCCTCTCATCAAGGTAGAACTCTTACAGGTAAAGGAAATATTATACAAGGATATGCAAGAAGATGGCACAGATAAAGACCACCCGAAGTGGAGGCTAAGCTGACTGAACAAGAATACAAGGTATTTGATTCTGTTCACAAGAGCACCTGTGGCCATACAGAAAGATCCAACATTTTGTCCTGTACCCCGAGTAAGGACATGGTAAGCACATGAAGCACTGCAGAAGAAGAGGCCAACATGGATTAATTTTCCCAGGCTGCCAGCTCCAGAGAGAGGCCAAGTAACAGGAGAATACATGGTGAAAACACTAACGGGCGCCATAACATTCTTCAAGAGTCTTCTAGATCTCTCCTGTGCAATGCTATATAAGATCTGCAGGATGCTACTCAATTGCATACAGGTTTTCAATGATCCTGAGCATACAGGAGCCCCCTGGCTCTCATTCTTGGAAGGGAACAAAGGCCTTTGCTATGATCTGAGTGGGCAACCCTCAGAGGAAATTCTTTATGGATTTTATGCCAGATGCATGTTCCTGCTGTCACACAATATGCTCTCTTTTAAAGAGGAATTCTACAATGGCTTCTTCACCTGGCGAACGAAGATATTTGCGTCGGTGATAAGCAACCTCACTTCAAGATTTGTAGGATACTCAGCAGTCGAACTGAAAAACAGAGTCACCATGGAATTTTTGCAAGTGCCAGAAAAAGAACGCAAAATCATATACCAAAAGGCACTGGAAGCACTGAAAGACCGCCTCGCCGGCCGTCAGCCCGAAGATTACTTCAGCCCATAAAGCTATGTCAAGGGACGACAAAGGCAAGGAGGGGGGGAATGTTAGCAGCAAGCTAACACGAACACCATTTTTTGGAGTTCTCCTTGTAAAACAATTATTATTTTGATAAATCGGGAATATTGTAACTCCTATTTTCTTGGTAAAGTTTGTAATTAATGAGCTGGGGCTACAAGCTTCCAGATTGTATCATCCAGTCAATTCCCAGCTTTGGTAGAACTCCAGATTATTACTTTTGACCACCCAAAAACCTTGGCTAAGGTATAAAAGCCAAATTTTGTAAGTTTTTTATAAGTTTTTGGATAAGAAATACACAACGTGAGCTAACAGCGCTCACTCCTCTCCTTCGCGCGCTTCCTACTCCCTCTCCGGTTGTCACATTGCGAATGCATTTGTTGCATTGCAACTGCAGGTAAGAGCTCTACGCATTGACGTAAGCTATTCACAGTATTTCGTAGCTTTTGATGTCGCCGGGGCCCGCGGTCTAATTTCATCATCACTAGGAAATTGCACTTTTAAATCGAAAACTAAGCATAGGCGGGGTATTGGGGCATCATTGCTAAGCATTTAGATGCATTCTGGGTTGAAAACGACTAGGCCAAAAATCCACTGCTGTTGGAACTTTACCTAAAGTGGGATTTGAGGCCATAGGTATGTGTGCTTAGGTTTTATAAACTTGTCCTAGAAGTTTCGTTATGTTTGGATGTCATTTGATGCTGTAACGGATGTGATATGCTTGCCGATGAGCGATTGGCTTTTGGTGATTTCAGTCACTTGAGTGTAGCTTGAGTTAGATGCGAGTTGTTAGTTGTTTTCCGAGATATTGACAACCTCTTGTAGCCTCTATGCACTAGTCGAGTCAGCTTCATCCCATGGATTGACAAATTAATCATGGTTCTCTCTAATACTGCAATAAAATAGGATGGTGAGGTTAGACATGCGTCCCACAGAGAGAGAGAGAGAGAGAGAGAGAGAGAGAGAGAGAGAGAGAGAGAGAGAGAGAGAGAGAGAGAGAGAGAGAGAGAGAGAGAGAGAGGGAAGTAGGGAGAGAGAGAAATAGAGAGATAGAGAGAGAAAGGAAAATAGAGAAATAGAGAGAGAAAGAGAGATAGATAGATAGATAGATAGATAGATAGAGAGAGAGAGAGAGAGGGAGAGAGAGAGAGAGAAATAGAGAGAGATAGGGAAGTAGAGAGAGAGAAATAGAGAGTGATATATATATATATATATATATATATATATATATATATATATATATATATATATATATATATATATATATATATATATATATATATATATAGAGAGAGAGAGAGAGAGAGAGAGGGGGGGGGGGGAAATAGAGAGAGAAAGAGAGATAGAGATAGAGAAAAAGAGAGAGAAATAGAGAATGAGAGAGAGAGAGAGAGAAATAGATGGATAGTAGAGAGAGAGAGAGAGAGAGAGAGAGAGAGAGAGAGAGAGAGAGAGAGAGAGAGAGAGAGAGAGAGAAGGAGATAGATAGAGAGAGAGAGAGAAATAGAGATATAGAGAGAGGTAAAGATAGAGAGAGAGATCTAGAGAGATAGAGAGAGCCAAAGATAGAGGTAGAGAAAGAGAGAGAGAGAGAGAGAGAGAGAACTAACTAGAGATAGCTACGGAGAGAGAGAGAGAGAGAGAGAGAGAGAGAGAGAGAGAGAGAGAGAGTAGTAGATAGAGAAAGTAGTGGTGAAAGAGTTAGCTAGGATGCTGACCAATTGTGTGAAAAAGACAGAAACTATCTCTTTATCTCTCTCTCTCTCCCTCTAAAAGAAACTATGGAACTAAAAGAGGCAAAGGGATTTTGCCCGCTACATGCATTGTCATGTACACTTGGGTGTGCATGTATGTGTCACCCATATAGGATTTGACCAATAAAGACGAGATTTTGACCCGATGGTCCTGATCTCCGTACACCTCTGGACCAACATGTGTGGAGATCGGGCAAGGCTAGAGAATGTGAGGTAGTTTACATTGTGAGGAGTATATATATTGAGACAACATTCATAATCATTGTAGATGGCAACGTCATCAACTAACATGGAGGAAAAGATTACATGCTCGTGCACGCTCTGTAAGTATCAAATCCAGCGCAAGCGTAGGATATGTAATGAGCATGTGCACAAGTACGGAGAGTTTGCTAAAGAAACAGTACAGAATCTACGATACGACTCCTACGGAATGGGCATTGATTTTTGCGACATAACACCTACATCTAAGAGAGAGAGAAAAAGGAGTATGCGTGATGGTCCGACCAATCCAAAGCCAAGGATGGAAGTAGAGGAGGGCTTACAGACACAAGACAACAGCATGGAGGAGACGTTGGATGCCTTCTTCCAGCCAAGCGAGGAGAACGCTAACGAAGCAGCACCAGAAGACGTGCGCCTATCTCCTGAAGACATGTTGAGAAAATTGGCATGTAAACCAATCTATGAAGGCGCCAAAATATTTGTGCTTCGTACTTGTATGTCATTTTTGAATGTGCAGTCAGTGTGCGGGTGGTCAGATGCAAGCGTCACTGCTTTGTTTAGGTACGTAACTTAAAAAAGAGATTTTCGGATTGCAACAGTGACGTGCTTGGGGAGGTTTTAATTTAATGTGGCTTAAACAGGTTGTTGCGGGAGCAACTACTCCCGGATGGCAATGAAATGCCTCCCTCCAGGCCAGACGCAAAGCGACTATTGACCTCAGTTGACTTGGACTACAACAAGATTCATGCATGTCCAAATGATTGCATTCTTTTTTGAAAATTAATTCACAGATTGTCTGTCGTGTCCTAAGTGTGGAGCAATGTGCTACAAACAAGATGTGGTTGGCGAGTCAGTGCCAGCTAAAGTGTTTGCGTTTAGGCATGGCAATGGATGGAGTCAATCCATTTGGCTTGAGAAGCTCGTCATGGAGCACTTGGCCTATGTGCCTTGTCAATTACAACCTCCCGCCATGGCTTGCCATCAAGATGGGTCATTTGATATTAGGCTTGATTGTGCCTGGTAAGTTCAAGGAAAAAAACATGTCTTTGTATCGGACCCTCAAGAGCCACAATGGTGGTTTGTGGTTCAGGTTGCTCCAAGAAATAAACAAGTATTTGAAGGGCAAGAGCTCCTCGAGGAAAGTCGGCCAAACGACGTAGATACTACTGTGACATTAGATGAGATGGACGAAGGTATGGCAGAGAAAGATGACAGATATACGAGGGATGACGTAGACGAGGCAAATATGACACTTGTAGATGAAGATGCAATGGATGAAGACAATCCGCAAGAACGAGTTGAGACAGAGTTATGTCTGCAGTTAGAGATAGACGATGATAGGGTGCAAGATCTTATTGATGATGCCTCACTAGTCGAGGCCTGTAAGTGTTTGTGTGAAGACGTTGATTTATAATTAAGCTCTTTCTTAATTTAAACAAAGGTGTTCTGACGCTTTCTTTTACTTTCTTTGTGCAATCCTTTAGTATGGTAGACCAGTCGCCAGATCTCGGTTCTATGAGTGCGGATGCATTTATGGGATTCGTCACACGGATGACGCCCTCTCAGATGGCACAGGCGTCTCAGTATTGGATAGCCAGAGGTATGGGTACCATGTCTCCGGGCTTCACACTCGAGGATCCGACGCCTATGGGGGGGGGACGCCTATGGGTACGACACCTGCGAGGTCTCCCATCACGGCCTCTTCGACACTTAGGGGTACGGTAGAGGCGGGTACGTCAGCATCTCCGCTTCACAGGCACACTCGCCGATCTGGCGATCGTCAAGTGGAGGTGGTGGTTGTTGTGGAGGAGGGTCCATGGATGATTCTATCCCTCCTCCCTCACAACCCCCATCCGACGCATGCACATCTCTTGACACACCTCTTAGCACACCTCGGACACCTTGGGGGACATACGATCCTAGTGCCTCCAAGGTCTATACTGTACGGCCAGATGGACAGGTTGACATGGATAGTGTCGGGACTAAGATGAGATAGCGGATTCGCCAGCTCGCGGAGGTGCAATCTTCTAGCACCATCATGATGTCTTGGACTCATTAGGACCACGGCAAAATCAATTATATAATGGAGACCATCCTGAGAGAGTGTCGGCATGCTCCGGGTTAAGTAGAGGTTCCGAGGAGGTGGATCACAAATGTTGCATAGGACACCGTGAAACATCATCGAGATGCAGCTTGTCGGGCTTTTAGGCAGGGCTCACCGAAGTCCACGTGCATCTCACACGAGTCGTGGTAGCAGATCAGGGAGGAGGAGAAGACAACAAAAACGAGGTTCAGACAGCAGCGTCTGGCCGCGACGAGCCGTAAGGAGACGAGGGACACATCTCATCTTGGCGACGGAGGCTTCGACACCTTTCGCTATGAGTTTGTGAGTTTGCAATCCAATCCTAGCTATGGCATTTTTTTTTCAAGAGCGATGAATCATGTATTCTTAATTACTTTGGTTTTTAAATAAACGTAGAATCTTGCAATGCATCGAGCCCCGACATGCCAGGAGGAGACAGATGGATATCGAAAAGGCATTTTTGATGTATTGAATGATCTTGCTGCCCGCAGGAGAGACTGTAGACTGGGCTAATCAATTGAGGTGAGACGTTTGATCGAGACAAATAATATGTGTGAGTTGACTTAATTAATTAAGTATATGTGAAGTAATATCATACTAATTTTGTGAATTGTCCCTTTATGTGAAGGTTGTGATGCACGAGTCATCAGTGGTTTTTTTATATATGTTTTGTGAGACACAGACACATCTCTGTGTTTCTTTCTTGTATAGACATGCACATATAGGTGTTGATCATGGTTTTGGTTATGGTTTTGGTTATGGTTTTGGTTATAGTTATGGTTATGGTTATGATTGGTTTTGATCATGGTTCTGGACATGGTTATATATTGTTTTGGACAGGTGTTGATCATGGTTTTGGTTATGATAATTATGCAGGAATTTAACGAACTTTATGGTTATGGTTAAACGTTATGGTTTTGATCATGGTTATGGTTATGGTTATGCACAAAGTTCGTTATGAAGTTCAATTCATTTTTACTTTCATTTCTTCCATCAAGTTCTGCCTTAAATCTCATGTGAGATCCTACATGGGTATCATGTAGGAGGCGTATATATGGTTTTTTTTGAAAAGTTTATGTTAAAACGAAGGGAACTCTGCCGAAATTTCCTTGCTCACTTTCTTGGGTAGAGGATAGGTAGTCTAGCTGTGGCTGTGTCCATCTTTTCACTGGGCACAGCCACAGGCCACGCTGCCTGTGGTTGTCCAAGATTTTTTTTTTTTTGGTTATGGTCATCGATATAGGCGTCGAAATATGCGTCGAAAACTGGCTGTATTGATGTATATATCGACGAATATATTGACTGTTCCATAGGGACGTGCATTTCAATGCAGTTTTTGACGGCCGGCGTCGAAATTTGCGTTGAAGGCACCTGATTCTGTTGTAATGAGTAATTCATTGTTTATACCTTAAATTGATACTGTCTATTTGTCTATGTGTTTTGAATACTTAGAGGGGGAGAGAGAGAGAGAGAGAGAGAGAGAGAGAGAGAGAGAGAGAGAGAGAGAGAGAGAGAGAGAGAGAGAGAGAGAGAGAGAGAGAGAGAGAGAGAGAGAGAGAGAGAGAGAGAGAGAGAGAGAGAGCTAGCTAGAGAGAGAGAGAGGATAGGGGCGATCCTGTTGCGATTTGGTCGGGGGATGTGTGGAATATTGGGGTCGACTACTTGTATCGCTCAAGAAAGGCAGCATGGGGGAATGGATGCTCAGTTGCGAGTAGCAAGGGGGTGATAAATCAGTTTGTCAGTGCCGCTATTAATCAAGGTGATAAATCAATTTGTGAGTGCCGCTATTAATCAAGGTGGCCACGCTAAGAAGGCTATAGGAGGTTATCATTGCAAGTGGAGCAGCAGAAGGTAGCTAGGCAGAGCATCAGGTTGCAAGGAGGAGGTGGTAGGGGAATTTGCTCGACATGCATGACAAATGTCCTTCTCCGCTTTGATCCTACGTCGAAAAGGAAAGGGCAAAGATCTGCTCGAAATCTAGCGATGACTGGCAGCAACTAGGGACTCATAGGTGGCTGTCCACATGCTCAAGTGCTTCCTGTTCAGATAGGGTCATGCCTTGTCATGGGTCATAAGTGCAATGGAGGAGCGACTGGATGAGCAAGGGCTATGCGAGGGATATCGGACCCTCCAGCTACTTATCTACCCAACCCACTCCAAAATTCCATCACTAAGCTTGGGTATTAGCATTAGGAAATCATATGGTTGTCACCAGGATTTGTATATATTTGCAATGTTCAGGGATCAGTGATTAGGGATCAGTGATTAGGGATCATTGATTAGGGATCAGGCCTTTGTGTATATCTTCTTTCACTCAAGTGATTTTAGTTACTTATCTCTTTATTCTCAGCTACAAACTCCCACAGCTACAGACCCGGTGTCTTCCCAGCACTGCGCGCAACACTTCTCGACATTTCTAGTGAACCCGACTCAAAAGAGCTAGGGTGGGAGCGATGTCGACTACAATAGGCGATAGTGTTTTGGATCAGATTGAAGCAAGTTTGGCATATGGGGTGGACAATGACTCAATAGCAAAAGGGAAGATTATACATATGCTTCAACAAGTTTTGACTCATATGCACAAGCAGGTAGCACGAATTGAAGAGGAGCAGATTGAGGAAGCAATGAATATAGCTATGCAGATTGTGTATGATGAGAGGAACTTGTTCGATGGGTATGATGTATTTGGATATCTCGAGGTCTATGTGCAAGAGATGGGACGTCACAATGTTTCAAAAAGTAAGATGATTGAAGTGTTTGAGCAATTGGTGGTGCCAGAAATGAGTGTCTGTGTTTGAGAGATTTGGTTAAAACATGGGCAAAGCTGGGATGAATTTCAAGCAGCTCTCAAACATGAGTATTCTCCTGAGAGTTTGGAGGAAGATCTCCAGTTTCAATTGCATGATTCAATGAGCTTTTTTGATGTCTTGGAGAAGATTCACGGTGCCATCCCACATGATTGACTTGATGATCTAATTGTTGAAAGTTTAAAGGTCACACTAGAGCATACAAATTGTAAACCGTTTCTGCAAACACTTGATACTACAACAGATAAGTGTGTACTACAAAAGAAAGAGCAGGTGCAACCAATAGATGAGGGAGTAATTGATGACATATATGGGAAGCCATATAATGTAGACATGGTTGACATCAACCAGGGTATCTATGAGTATAGAAACATGCAAGTTGCCGAGGATGTTGGAAAGCCTGTGTTCAAAGTTCCTGAGGTATGCCAAGGTAGCTTGCAAAACCAAGCTAAAGAGGGTTTGAATCATGAGGGTATCCCAAATGCAGTATATGAGTTTGATATACAATTTATAAGCTTTCTAGCCAAAGATGAATGCAAGTTAATAGATGCCAGGTTACTGCGTATGCCTATTGATGCAATAGGAATCAATGTGGGTTACGAGGTAAACAAGATATTTCTGATACCTTTTGATCCAGGTGGAATCCAAAGCCAAGATAAGAGCCCTAAAAGATACAACAATTGGTCAATTACTGGGCTGATTTTGGGGACGTTGAAAGTTTATGCAGGGTTGCTTGAGGTGGATGCCTTTATTGGCAGCTCCCTTGTTGATATGTTTGTTAAGTGTGGTCCACTTATGAAAGCATGGAAAGTGTTTTTCAGTATTCAGATTCAAAATGTGGCTCAACGGAATGCGCTCATAGCTGTATTTGTGAAGTGTGGTCATGGTGGGAAAGCATTCCAGATTTTCAAGAAAATGCCTATGAGGGGCATCTCTTCAAATGCTGCCACCTTCACTTATGTTCTGAAAGCTTTTGGTAGCATCAAAATGCTAGAAAAGGGACATGAGGTTCATGATTATGTATTGAAATTTGGTTTACTCGATCATGATATGATTTTGGGGGCTAATCTGGTGGATATGTACACCAAGTGTAGCTCACTTGAAGAAGCAGAGAAGTCTTTAACAGACTTGGAAATCGAAATGTAGTATCATGGACTGATTTGATTGGAGGATATGCAAAGCTTGGGCAGTGTAAGGAGGCTCTAGATTGTTTTGTGTAGATGCAACATGGGCTCTCTTCCCAAATGCTGTCACTTTTTCTTGCATCTTGAGAGCATGTGGTAGTGTAGGAGCCTCAGTGGAGAGCTGAGCAATCTACGCTCAGATTGTGGAAAGTGGGTTTAGCAGACACCATTCTTGTCACTGCATTGTTAGATATACACAATAAATGTGGCATTCTTGAAAGAGCATTAGAAGTGTTTGAGGAAATTCTAGGTCAAGATATAGTAGCCTTGGATGGGCTGATTGCAGGGTATGTTCAACTTGGAAATGATGAGTAAGCCATTAAGTTGCTTTTAAAAGAGGGCATTCCATTGATGCATTTACACTTGCTTGATGTTTGAAAACATGTGTCAATATCCAAATTGCTTGCACGTACAGGAATAGAATAAGGTTTCTCGTCGTCTCCTTTGGGAACCCAACTGAATGTATATGCAATTGGAATGTGCTCAATATTGATGAAAAGATAAATAGATCGAATGGTCGACAATTTTCTAAGATGCAATTCAAATCTACGAGAAAATGCACAGAGATTATAATCATGTTTGTGGAATCATACGATACTCATAGATGCATGCTTCAAAGAGGGTAGAACTGCCATTTTTGCTTTGGGTAGCTTCTGGTGCAATGAGGCTGTCTTTGGGTGCCTCAATGGTGCTCTTAGAACTAATATTGGATACACCGGTGGCTCTAGAGCCAATTCAGAGTATCATAACATTTTGCGAACAGGAAAAAGGTGTTGAGGTTGAATTCAGCCCCGATTTGATTAGATATGAGAAACTACTAGATGTATTTTGGTCAAGTCATGATCCTACACAAGTATTTATACAAGGATAGGGAATTGCATGCCAAATACAAAGATAGGGATTTTTGGGAAAAAGCCTGATGTTAAGTAGCGTTATTATTAATATGTATGCTACTTGTGGTATGCTTGGCAGAGGACAGCGAGTGTTTGAGGAGCTTTCGTTTTTTTTTTGAGATGTCCTTCCATGGAACATTTTGATTTTGAAGTATGCTCACCTTGGATATGGTGAAGAGGCTCTAAAATTTGATGAGCAGATGCAAGCCCATGGTGTTTCACTAGAGTTGTGAGTTCATGAACCTTTGCACTGGCATGATAGAAACAAAGGTTCAGGGTAGTGAAAATGCTTGATCCGACGAGGTTGGCACATACCGGAGGATGTGGAGGTTTGGAGGGGGTGGATGTCGCGTAGTTGCGCGTTCATGCTCGGAAAAGATGGGCAAACTTCTCTTTAATGTATATATATATAAGTGCAAGTGCTTTGACTAATATGAATGCCTATTATGATGATCTCTTGAAAGGCCAGAAAGTTATTGACGGCTTTCTTGTATGGAGTCTTGTGCCTTAGAATGCATTAATTATTGCAGTATATGCTCACTAGGGCTGTGTGATTAAACTCTTGAGACTCTAGTCTCTTATTATCAGAGCATAGATGCAAATGAGAGGCTTGCTCCAGATGCAACACAACAATGCTTTGGTCAAAATATATAAGAATACAAAGTCTTCAGTAATAGTTTGGGGGATTGTTTATGAAAAATGTTATGCATTTAAAATAAAATGGTGTCAATCCCGAGCTAAGGGGGGAGAAGAAATGATGAAATAGAAAGGAGAACAGTCGGGCTAGTTCGAGAAAAAGCCAGAGGATAGGGGCGGCCCTGTTGCGATTTGGTCAGGGGGATGTGTGGAAAATTGGGGTCGACTACTTGTATCTGTCAAAAAAGTCAGCATGGGGGAATGGATGCTTAGTTGCAAGCAGCAAGGGGGTGATAAATCAGCTTGTGAGTCCCGCTATTAATCAAGGTGGCCATGCTCAGAAGGCTATAGGAGGTTATCATTGCAAACTGGAGCAGTAGAAGGTAGCTAGGCAGAGCATTAGGTTGCAAGGAGGAGGTGGTAGGGGAATTTTCTCGACATGCATGCCAAATGTCCTTATCCACTTTGATTCTACATCAAAAAGGAAAGGGCAAAGATCTGCTTGACATCCGGCAATGACTGGCAGCAATTGAGGACTCATAGGTGGCTGTCCACATCCTCAAGTGCTTCCTGTTCAAATAGGGTCATGCCTCCTCATGGGTCACAAGTGAAATGGAGGAGCGGCTGGATTAGCAAGGTCTATCGGACCCTCCAGCTACTTATCTACCCAACCCACTCCAGAATTCCATCACTAAGCTTGGGTATTAGCATTAGAAAATCATATGGTTGTCACCAAGATTTGTATATATTTGCAATGTTCAGGGATCAGGCCTGTGTGTATATCTGCTTTCATTCAAGTGATTTTAGTTACTTATCTCTTTATTCCGTGCTACAAACTCCCATAGTACAGACCCGATGTCTTCCCAGCACTGTGCGCAACACTTCTCGACACCGTATTGTTGGGATGTTGAGCTCGATAGGCTGCAAAGCCTCTTGACCATACACCAAGTGAAATGGCGTGAACTCTGTTGCCTCCCTATATGTGGTTCAATATGCCCACAAGGCCCCATCCAAGAAGTCATCCTGTAACTTTGTCTTGTTTTGCACCATATTTTTAATGATGCCTGCAATGACACCTTTATCCTTCTCCACCAAACCATTTGACTGTGGGTAGTAGGTGTGCTATGACGATGTAGAATGTGAAGCTCTTCACAAACTTCTATGAGTAAACCCTTCTTGAACCCCGGACCATTATCCGAAACAGTCTCTATAGGTGTGCCAAATTTACAACAAATATTAGTGTAGACAAACTTACTCACTGTTTTTCCATTTACCCTTGCCACACTTTGAGCCTCTACCCACCTAGTCATGTAGTCTACAACCACTAGAATGTAGAGTTTACCATTCTTTGTTCTAGGTAGAGGACCCATATCATCAATGCCCCACTTTTCAAAGAGTCCATTTGCAAGCACTATTTGCCTCGGACCATGTAGCAGCCTTTTATTTCCATTTACCTGACAGTTGTGACAACTTTTACACCAATGTTGGACATCCACATGCAAGCTTGGCCAAACATATCCTGCAAGCAAAATCTTCTTCACGGTTAATTCTTGGGCAAAATGACCGCCACATGCCTCTTCATGCAAACCTTTTAGAATGGCTGGAATTTCCTCGATAGTTGGTACTCTTCTGCACACTTGATCCTTCTCTCTTTGTTAGAGGGATCCTTCTAGGAAGAGATAGAAACTGGCCTTCTTCATGAGTTGTTGGAATTAGGGTTGCAGAGAAATGCACACAGCTTAGAGAAGATGAAGGAAGCTCAAGGAACACAATAGAGAGTGTGTTACTTAGTGTGAAATGGAAAGATAGATAGCCCTAGAGTGATGGGCGTATATACAATGCTCAGGGGAAAAAAACTCCTAAAGAGAGAAAAAATACCCCGGCTGTCCTAGTGTGTTCAGACACATCACTACCACATGTATATGGTAACAAATCCCCCTTGGAGTGATGCGGCGAACGAGAGCTGGCACATGAGTAAAGGGAAGTGCCATGCCCTGAGGACATGATCAGTCCACAAAGGGGAGTAAGCCCAAATCTTTGCCGAAAGATTCAAGCTTCTCATGAGACAATGCCTTTGTGAAAAGATCTGCAAGGTTGTCCTGTGTTGGCACATAAGCCAAGCTGATCTCTCTTGGTGAGAGCCTCTCCCTGACATAGTGGTAATGTACCTCAATGTGCTTTGTGCGAGCATGAAAAATTGGGTTCCTTGCAACTGCCAATGCGCTCTGACTGTCAGTGTAGATAGTGTTGGCAGTGTCCTGTCCAGCACCCAAATCATCCATAAGGCATCTGAGCCATACACACTCAACCGTAGCTGTGAAGACTACCCTGTACTCAGCCTCACAACTCGAAGTGGCCACTGTAGGTTACTTCTTGCTGAACCATGATATACATGAGCTGCCAAGCATGAAACAAAAACCACTTGTGGACACTCGCTTGTCAAAACAACCAGCCCAATCTGAGTCTGAAAAAGCATGTAAGTCTAGCGGCAATGATCCCCCCTTGGGATAAAACAAGCCAAGATGTAAAGTGCCACTAAGGTAGCGGAAAATCCTCTTGACAGCTTGCCAATGCTTAGACCCTGGGCTATGCATAAATCTGTTGACCTATGAGAATGCAAACTGAATATCTGGCCTCGTGTTGCATACATAAATGAGGCATCCAACAACAGTTTGGTAAAGAGTGACATCAGCAGGATCGCCAGCATCATGTAGACTTGACTTCAAACTTGTTCCATGGGAGTGGCAATAGGTTTGCAATCCTCAAGTTCAAATTTACATAGCAATGTCTCTATGTAACTTTTCTGACACAAGGCAATACCACCATCACACTGCTTAAACTCTATACCCAAGTAATGATGCAACAACCCCAAATCTTTCATCTTGAAAGTAGCATTCAATTCAGACTTAAATTCAGCAATATGTCTCTTATTTGGTCCAGTGATCAGCAAATCATTGACATAAAGAACCACAATGAGAAGTACAACACCCTCACACTTTACATACAATGTGCTTTCTGTTGGACTGTATTACGAAATCCTTGTTTGACCAAATGAGTGTCAGCTTTCTCATACCAAGCATGAGGAGATTGCTTCAACCCATACAAAGACTTGTTACATTTGCACACTTTGTCCTCTTGTCCTTTTATGACAAAACCGCAAGGCTGTGTTACATAAACTTCCTCAAATATGTCACCATTCAAGAAAGTAGTAACAATGTCTGATTGATGTATATCCCAACCAAAATGAGCTGCCAATGCACATAGGCACAATAGTCATACAACAAGTGGGAACAAAAGTCTCTTCATAATCTATGCCTTCTTGCTGTGCACAACCCTTTGCAACAAGTCTAGCCTTATGGTGATTGATCTCACCATCCAGCTTGCGTTTCAACTTGTAAACCCACTTTGTACCAATGGCCTTTTTGCAAGGAGGCAAATCACATAAAGTCCATGTGTCATTTTCTATAAGTGCATCGTATTCTGATTGCATGGTAGCCATCCAATTTTTTGAATTCTGTGCTTCATCAAAAGACAGAGGCTCCTCAACATCATGTAAGTTAGACACAGCCAAAGCATAACAATCCGATGCATAAGATGCATGATGAGATCCTGAACGAGTACGACTAGACAAAGGTGCATCCAATTTACTGTCACGCAAAGTGTGCACCAGCCATTTTGGCATACCTCTAGCCTGCTCATTTTCAGCCCTTTCCTCATCAAGTACATCATGTACATCTGCATCAGTAATAGGTTGATCTATAACATTTTCAGAAACCCCCATAGGCTGTGCATTTGCCTCATTGTAAATAACATTTGTATTTCCACCACTGAAAAGAGGCAACAAAGTGTCATAAATGTCCTGTGAGCTTACAATACTGTCTCTAGTACATGACAGCAAGGGCTGAATAGAATCTTCCACAAACACACAAGAGATTCTTCTTGATCCCGAGTATATAAAGTGCATTAACAAGTGTGAAGGAACTGCCATTTGTAGCAGTAAGCACAATCTTTCCAACTCCCTGAACCGGATACGGGGCATTGTTGGCACAAGTGACTGAATTCTCATGAGGGACAAACTCGAGAGAGGTGAACAATTCATGATGTGAGGTAATGTGCTTAATAGCACCACTATGGAAATATCACACATGTGAATCTACAGCACCTGACATGCATGCATCATTGATAGCATGATTGTACGTGCACTCTGCACTAAAAGCCCATTCTGCATCAACATCAGCAACACAGTCTCCTTTCACAGAAGACTCAACAATGGTTGCATTTGTAGTGGAACTAGCATTTGCATTGGAACCACCCTCTCTCTTCTTAGACTCTTTGGCCTTCAACTTAGGACACTGCTTGATCAAGTGATCATTAGCTTTACAATAATGGCAACGCATCTTCTTTTTGCCCTTATCACCAAAATTTCCAGACGAATTGCTGCCAGCAGTTCAACATTAGGAACATAAGTTTTGCCACTCGCAGCAAAACCATAAGAAGTGGCTGCATTGCTGTTTCCACCCTTTCTTTGAGAAGCAATAAAAGCCTGTTGAACTGCATGCTGCCTAGTCCTGTTTTTTCTAGAAAGCGACTCTTGCAACAGCAATGTGCATAATGCATCAAACTTGACAACTTCAGAATTTCCTTGGGTCATTAGTCTCCAAGTACTAGCAAAAGTCTAGTATGAAAGTGGTAAGGAATCAAGAACAATCTGCACTAGGGAACTGTCTAAAATGGCTTCACTTGCAGAAATAAGCTGCTCATTGATATCCTTGACACCAGGAAGGAAAGTGTCCGTATCATCTTCCTCGTGTATAATCTTCGACTCCAACTCTTTACGCAGCAAAGCAATTTTAGCCTCATTGCGACTTGCATAAAGACCAGCCAATATATCCCAAGCCTGTTTTGTAGATTTTGCTGAATGTGAGGAACAATGGTGCGCTTCATAGATAATGCAATCCATGCATGGGTCTACGCATCCTTTACCTCCCAACGAGATTGTTTTGTAGCAGAAATCCTTGCAGCAAGGGCCTGAAACATCCTCAACATCGCCTGCATCCTCAGAACAAGGACGTACATCAATGCCCTGCACAATATTCCAGACGCCCTTTGACACAAGAATGTGTTGCATCATATAAGCCCGCATATGGTAATTGTCCCCATCCAACCTGTCTTCAACAACAAACATATTGAAGACATCTGTGTTGTTGTCAGCCATGGTAAATGTTGCACCTGATGTGAAAACTACCCGAAAATAGGAGAAGCGAAGCGGGAACAACACGTGCTATATAGCACAAACTGTAGAAGACTGTAAGGCACCTGTTATGCAAATTATTGGCACTGATAGAAATTCTGCACAAAATGACAAAATTGCATGTGCAGATGTTGGGGTTCTTCAACACACACAGAACTTAGGTGTTGACAACATGTCACACACACTAAAGACAGAGTTAGCTAAAGCCAAACATATTCAACTCATCAGCATTTCACTATTCACCAAATTCTGACACAGCAGACTGAAGAACAAACATGAATCATAGAGCAAGAGACTACACAGTTGATCCATCTTGGTCCAAAGATAACTTCCATTTCAGCCAAAAATTACATACTCGCGTGAACCAGCATGACCTTTAAATAGGAACTTCTGATAGTTATAACTGTTACATCCGATTGACCAAAATCCGACTTATCAAGACTCCGACTTACTAAGATCCGACTGACTAAGAGTTGATTGATTAAACATAAGTACAAGTAATGATCTGGTGCAGGGTCAACATCTGGCACAACCCGGTGGTGGATTTCCTTGAAATCCGACTTGGATCCACAATCCCTTTATCTGCATATTCTGCACCATCAACATTACTCTCTACACTGGTTCAGCTTCATTCTCAGCCTCCACATCTAGCTCAGACATACCTTGCTCTTCAACTACTGACTCAGGTGCCACTATCCCAACAGGTACAGTTTCCACTGCTTCAAGCACTTCAACCTGCTGATTCATCTCTGCATCATCCTTCAAATCTTGACCTTCCTCAATAGGTTCCTCCAACTGAACATCAGCCATATCCTCCTGCAGTTCTTTTAACTTTAAATCCTGAGCTATCTTGAACCACATGTCTCTGTCCTTTTTCACATCCTCTAACTCCTGCAGTAATTCACCCTCATGCTCACTTACAAATCCCTGCTTCATCATCTCATATGGATGCTTTATTGCTACAGCAAGTGGGTTCTTCATAGACTTCCAAACTTCCTGAACTGCTTGCAACAGCTGATCTTTCAAGATAGAAATTTCTCCCTCTGACATAAGCACTGCATTGACATCCACATCCTCACCTTTTACTTGCTTCTCCAACTCTTGCAAAGGAATCAACCTCTGATGTAACATTTGAACCCGAACCTGCAAATCAGCATTAGTCTTTGACAAATGCTCCATTTCCTCATTCAATCTGGCATCTAGCTTCATTGTCCAATCTCTGAACAGTCCCAAAGACATTTTTATTCTTGAAACTTCTGCATGATTCTTTTTCATCATATTCTGATGTACTTCTTGAATCTGACTCACCTGCGAAGTCATAGCTTCCAACTCCATGTCCTTCTCCTTCAATAACACTTTACCTACTACTAAATCTGCAACCTGTTTAAGTTTCTCCTCCATTTGTACTTGCTGACCCAACACAAACTCTTGCACCAACTTAAGCATCCTTACAGCACTGTCAGCATCTTCACATCTCCCTTCAGCTTTAAAAGATGTACTTGGAGTAGCAAATGCAAAATCTAAAGCTTTAGCAACACCCTGCTCACCAGCACTTATCTTTCTCTTCTTCGACAAAGTAAATGTTTTGCCCAATTTTACTGGTGTTTGAACATCTGCAGAGACTTTTTGTGAGAAGACAGATAACTCACCAAAGTCTTGAAAGAAATCTGGGCTAGCCACAGCTTCTCTAGCCTCCTCCTCTGTGTAACCAGCCTCCATCAGATCTTGAAACTTCTTTCTCTTCTCTGGTTCTCCATCAAGCAGCTTCTCTGGTTCATCAACCTGCTCTTTACTTTTGTCTCTGAACTTCCGACTCAGCAGCAGTAGCAGAGATATTTGGCACCACAGTTTCCCCAGCTTTCACCATCCCAGCATACTTGAATAATGCAGCTAGGAATGGAGCCAATCTACTACTACACTGATGCTTCCTCTTATCTGGAGTAAAAAATTCTGCATGAATTTTGTCATGGAACCAATGGGCCCAACTGAAACAGCCTCCTTGCTCTGCAAACGCCAGTGGAGCATAGTTTTCTTTTGACATATAGTCAAATTTAGCCAGAAAATAAACTCTCTCAAGATACCACTTTAACTGTTCCCTGCGGGGCCATACTCCACATTTTTAAACATGTAACACAATCTTGTCCCTTCTCTGGACCCAAACTCCTTCTTCAAAAAATCATTTGAACACTTTGGTGGAACAGTTACTGTTGTGAATGGAAGCTTGAAAACTGCAGCAATAACCTGTGGACACAACATGACCTTGTCAGATATTGCTCCTCTCGTCTTCCTCGGCAATTCTGCTTGTGACTTGGCATAAAAATTTCCTTTCCATTCTTTCCATGGCAACATTGCATACTCATAAAGCCCCAACTGTCTTAACCATTTCTCATTCTTCTCTGTAGTAGCTTCCATCTCAATCTTGAGATCTGTGTACGGGTCCATCAAACTTTGAAGCATCTTGTTCGCCGACAAAGGTGGCGGTTACTCCTCTGAGAACTCCTCTCCCTCCTCATCACTTACATCCACCCGCAGGTTAAGTCCCTTTCTCCTCATCCTGGTTGTGACAGGCTCTGCCGACTCAGTTTCAGCCTCCGGTCTCATGGCTACTGCAGGCTTTGCTTTAGGGGCCATAGTGCTTGATGAAGGAATAGATGAAGAAGGCGACTGCAAGAAGTAATCAACAGATAGGTACTTGCACGGCGAAGAGACGAACATTTCATAAGAATCACGCTGCATGCATCTGCTGAGTGACCTTCTTGACAGCTCCCGCGCCCCAATGATTATAGCTAGTGGCGAATAATCTTCCCGCAAACTCAAATATTGTTGAATGTTAAACCATTCACTTTCAGGTTTAAAAATTCCGATCCAGTTAATTCCGATGCACCAAAGTCTGATCAACCAACATCCGATGCACCAAACTTGATGACTGCATACTGAATCATGTTTATCTGAAGTGAATTTCCAACCATCAGAACCTTGCCAAACACTCCTCCTGCCTTCCTTCATCACCTATTCTCTGCTGAAACCCTTATCAACATTGCTTCTAATACCATGCTCACTTGATAGCAGTGCTTGCTGACTCTGAAAACCTGGTAATTCAACTGCCTCACACAAAGCAACACCTACCATTGTTGGTGTCACCCAGTCAAGGTGAGGTGGTTTACCTTGAAATTTCTTTAACCTGAATCCATTAACTGGTTTGTCCACTCTGGTTCCAAACACATCAGCAACTATAAATGTGCCTTGGCCTAAATCTTCAACAATCTGGTAAGGACCCTTGTATCTCAAAGTCTTTTTACCTGGAAATGGACCAAGCCTATAATTATACAGCATCACCCAATCTCCCACTTTGAACAATTTGAACTTGACATTAATAGCTACCCAGGCTTGTCTTCTCCTCTGGATGATCTCAGTGATGTAATAACTCACCATTCTATCCTCTTCTAGCTACATCAAATACTTACATCTGTGCTTTACTGACAATGCAGGAGACATTTTCTGAGCAGATACTCTCAAGCTAGGTACCACAAATTCCATAGGTACTACAGCCTCCAATCCATAGACCAACCTGAAAGGTGTCATCCCTGTGGTGACTTTGAAAGCAGTCCTGAATGACCACAGAGCAGAATCCAAATTCAGGTCCCAATCCTTATGATCATCCTGCACAATCTTTTTCAGAATTTTAACCAAAATTTTGTTGCTACTTTCTACCTGTGCATTGTCCTGGGGATGATATGGGGTAGACGTCTTGTGTAATATCATATGAGTTTTAGTCAGCTCCTGTATGACCTCGTTCAAAAAATGTGTCCCCCTATCACTCACCAACTCAACTGGACACCCAAATCTTGTCATAATGTTATGATACAAAAACTTTGCAACACTGGCTGCTTTGTTATCCTTCAGTGCCACAACTTCCACCCACTTAGTACAATAATCTGTAGCAACCAAAATGTACCTGTTCCCTCTAGAGCTAGTGGGCGTCACTGGTCCTACAAAGTCCATACCCCATTTTTGAAAAGGTTCCCAGGGTAGAATAGGATGATCTAACATCCTGTCCCTATTGTCTGGCTGACCAAGTTTCTGACACACCACACATATTTTGGCATACTCATGTGCATCTTTTAACAAAGTAGGCCACCACAAACCAGCTTGCAAAATTTTCTTACCTGTAATGTCTCCTGAGAAATGTCCACCAGCTTGTCCATAATGAGCTTCCTGTAGAACTACTAACTGTTCAAATTCTGGAACACACCTTCTTATCACTTGATCAATACCCTTCTTGTATAATGCTCCTTCAATCACCAAAAATGGTCTGCTTTTCAATGCAAATCTCTTCCTTTGATCGGGTGAAAACCCTCCTGGCCTAACCCCATCAGTTAGGTACACCAACATCTGATCATACCAAGAATCTGGAACATCCTGCTGAACTGAAAATAAATCTGCATCAGGTAAGTGATCATCCACACCTGTTGGAGATTCCCTTGTTTCTAGTTTGCTCTAATAATGTGCCACATCATGCTCTTTCCCAGGAGTATGAATAATCACAAACTCAAATTCTTGCAAAAGCAACATCCACCTTGCTAATCTCCCTGTAAGCATGGGCTTCTTAACCAAGTACAACAAAGCTTGGTGATCAACATGAAACATAACCCTGTTACTGAGTAAGTAATGCCTGAACTTATTCAATGAATATACCATGCCCAAAGCCTCTCTCTCAGTCACAGTATAATTCTTTTCTGTTGGGGTCAACATCCTACTTGCATAATACAATGGTCTATACCATCCTCTAACCTTTTCCTGTATCAACACAACTCCAATTGCAATATCCAATGCATCAACAAAAACATGAAAAGGCAATGTCCAATTAGGAGGCTGCAATATTGGTGCTACTGATAGCATTTTCTTTAACATCTTAAAGGCTGTCTCCTGTGGTTCATCCCATTTGAAGGCAACATCTTTCTTTGTAAGATGAGTCAAAGGTGCACATATATTAGCCAAATATCTAATATGCCTTGAGTGCCACTTCACCTGGCCCACAAACCTGCTAAGTTCCTTCACATTATGAGGTGATTTGGCTGCTTGAATTACTTCAATCTTTTTGGCATCAATGGCCATCCCATCAGCAGATACTACATGCCCCAATAAAATACCACTCTTGACTGCAAGTACACTTTTATATGGATTCAAGGCCATGTGAAATAGTCTGCATCTTTCCAAACATAACTTCAAGTGAATGAAATGCTGATCCTTCTTTCTAAATACTGAAAAGTCATCTACAAAAACCCTCATAAAATCCTGAAGATAAGGTTCAAATGTCTTATGAGCCACAAAGTTGAAGGAAGGTGGACCATTCTTCAAACCAAAACTCATCACTGTATACACAAATGCTCCCCAATCAGTGATGAAGGCTGTCTTGTGTTGGTCTTCTAGAGCTACCTTGATCAGATTGTAACCTGAAAAACCATCAAGAAAGCTATACTTCTCATGTCCAGCTACTGCATCTAACACAGCATCACAAAATGGCATAGGGAATGGATCAGTAATAGTTGCAGCATTTTGCTTCCTGTAATCCACACACACCCTCAACTTCCCATTCTTCTTTGGCACAACAATAATTGGTGACAACCATGACACTTCATTAACTGGCTTGATGAATCCTACTGGCAATAACTTATCTATTTCCTGCTTTAAGTGCTTTGAAAAATTGGGGTTCATTCTGTGTCTTTGTTGTATGATTGGTTTAGCATCCTCTCTGAGATTAATGTGATGTTGATGTAATTCAGGATCAATGCCCTTTACTTGTGAATAATCCCAAGAAAATACAACTTTATACTCCTGCAACAGCTGAATCAAACCTCTCAAAAATTCACCTTCAGCATGGATGCTGATTCTGACCATTCTGGGATCTTCTTCAGTTCCCAAATTAAACTCTTTGACTTCATCCTCTTTTACCCTGGTGGAGGTACCAAACCTTTTATCATAGATCTTTTCTGCCACTACTCTTGCTTCCTTCTCCTCTTTATCAATCTGCTCTTTCTGAGGCACCTCTAAATTCCTATCCATCATCTGCAACACTTCAGATCCAGCAATCTCCTAGCCTGGAACTATTTCTACTTCATCCTCACCCTGATCTTCATCCTTCTGTATTATCCCTTCTACATCAACCTCAAAGACAAGCACAATAGTGGGATTAGCTCTCAAAAATTCCTCCTTTTCATCATCTTCTACTGCATCTTCCAAGTTTATCGTCTGAGCACATAATGGTTTAGTCTTTGGAGGGATTTTTTTTCTTCCCTGCATTGATATGGTTACTGACTGCTTCCCCTTTCTCATCATGACAACATTTTCTCCCCAATCCTGCTTAACTCTAGCTTGTATAAACCAGGGTCTTCCCGACAGCATCTTGTAGGAAGAATATGAATCCTTCATTCTAAGTACCACAAAGATCACAAAGAAAACCATACCTGCAATTTCAATTGCTTGCTGCTTGAGAATGCCTAAAGGCTGGACTCTCCTCTGGTCTGCCATCTTCACTTGAAATGGTCCTGGAGATAATGTTCCTCCTAACTTCAGTCTTCTATAAACCTCCTCAGGTTGTATATTCACCCCTGATCCTCCATCCAACAGCACCTCTTTGAATAGCATGCCTTGAAGCATTACTGCCACAACAAGTACTACAAAATCCACATCTGCTGGATCAATCTACTGCAGGATTACTTCACGATTCTGGTTTGCCAACACTTGGTCTTGTTGACCCTGAAGCTTCTTCAACAATTTCTCCTTAAAAGCTGGAATTATACATAATAATTGATCCAATGACAATTGCAAGGGAGAGTTCACAAGTACCTCAAACCAATCTTTGTCTTCTTTTTGGCATCAAACTTGGCTTGTCAAGCTTATGCTGCTTCTTCGATACCTCGAACTCTTCGTTCTTATCTTCTGCATACTGAACCTGTTCCTTATGCACTTTTTCATGAACCTTATTCCTCACCTCTTTCTATTCTCTCTAATTAATTGGTCCCTTAGCTTTTGCTCTTGTGATTGCCAATGCTTCAGCTGCTTCCACTTGACCACATTGGTAACAATCACAATACCTTCCTTCTTCATGTTCCTTCTGCTCAGTCTGATGTACTATGACTGGCTCTGGTTCTTGGTGCTCCTGAATTTCCACCAAAATAACATTAGCCTTAGCTTGTTGATTATGTTGTGGTTACTGTTGCGCTCCCTATTGGTCTGCCTGACCAGGCCTCACAATGGCCATCCCTCTTTCTCCCATGTGTCTAACCCATAATTCACAATTGAGACCAACCCAATGGTCTGGTGATCCACAATAGACACAAGGAATCACTTTGTCTCCTCTTCTCTGATTGTTGTTTTGCTCTCTCCAAGGAGGTCTTGGTGGTCTATTAAATGGTTTTCTTTCTCTAAATGGGCATCAGTGGAGTCTGACTGATCATCAGAATCATCATCTTCTTTAGACCTGCTCTTCATTTTGGGTCTGCCAAGTCTTTTCTCCACTGTGACTGCTGCATCAACCAGTGCAACAAAACCTGTACCTATATCCACACTTGCCACAGCATTCTTTAAATCTTTCCTCAAACCTGTCAAAAAATATCATGCCAACATCTCATCAGTGGGCCTCTCATTGCCCTGAAGTCTTTCAACCAAAACTCTGAACTTTTGAGAAAAATCTTCAACCACCATATCCTTTTGTCTAATCACCCTAAGTTTCTTCAAAATGTCTGTAGGAGTCTTCTCCTTTCTGAATCTTTGTAAAAAGGCTGATTTCAAAGCATTATAGGTAGCAAAATGGGCTATACCATATTGGCTAAACCAACTCATGGCTTTGCCTTCTAATGTAGCTACAAATTGCACCATATTTGTTTGGTCATTATGCAAGGCCTGATAACCACTAGCCTACCACTTTGTTTCAAACTAAGCAGCATGACAGTCTGCATATTCTTTCAACTTTCCTCTAAATTTGGCTGCTTTCATCGTAGGGTTTGGATGGGCCATGGGAGGATTTTTGGGTGGTCTCCTACGTCTTTGCCTGGTAGCCCCCTGTAGTGGGTCAAACTGAAACCTTCTTCTTGTCCCTGCAGGTCTTCTTGTCAAGGCAAGTGCTCCAACAAATTGCCTCACATGCCTCCCATATGCTCTCACAGAACCCTCAGCCCCTTGGTTCAATAACTCATGTTCACTATCACCGAACTCCTCCTCTCCATCAAAGGCAACATCATATTGAAAAGGATCAATATCAGGGTTTCTTGCTCGCGCCCGTACCCTCGTATAATAAACTCTGCCTACTCTCCTCTCTTGTTGTGACATACATGATTCTCCACAGATTCACAACAGCAGGATCGCCAAAGTGTTGGGGTTCTTAAACACACACAGAACTTAGGTGTTGATAACATGTCACACACACTAAAGATAGAGTTAGATAAAGCCAAACATATTCAACTCATCAACATTTCACTATTCACCAAATTCCGACACAACAGACTGAAGAACAAACATGAATCATAGAGCAAGAGACTACATAGTTGATCCATCTTGGTCCAAAGATAACTTCCATTTCAGCCAAAAATTACATACTCGCGTGAACCAGCATGACCTTTAAATAGGAACTTCTGACAGTTATAACTGTTACATCCGATTGACCAAAATCCGACTTATCAAGACTCCGACTTACTAAGATCCGACTGACTAAGAGTTGATTGATTAAACATAAGTACAAGTAATGATCTGGTGCAGGGTCAACAACATACCTGCTTGTAGTGGAAACGGAGGTCGAAATGAGCCCAAGCAGAAATCTGAGCAGACTAGGCTCTTCGAGCTTCCCCAAAATATTTGTCGACCTGTGAATGCTCACCAAACTTCACTGTAATCGGAGAAAGTGAGCAGGCATGTGCTGGAGCAGCTGGCGACTAAGCCCGGGAGGACGTAACTTGCTCTGATACCAATTGTTGGAAGTAGGGTTGCAAAGAAACGCACACAGCTTGGAGAAGATGAAGGAAGCTCAAGGCACACAATAGAGAGTGTGTTACTTAGTGTGCAATGGAAAGATAGATAGCCCTAGAGTGATGGGCGTATATACAATTCTCGGGGGGAAAAACCTCCTAAAGAGGGAAAAAATGCCCCGGTGGTCCTAGTGTGTTCACACACATCACCACCACATGTATATGGTAACATGAGTCTTCTCTTTTGAGCTTTTGTGAAGTCTTGTGGAAACTCGCCCTCCAAAATGTAGCCAATAATGGGAGCCAATGACTCCAATCCCTGGTATGTTGGTTTCTTGACAACTGTTGCCACCATGATGACCTGTACTTATTTCTCAACACATGTAACTACTTGTTGTGCAAGTAAATCGGCATCTTCATTTTGTTTCCTAGGAATATGATATAGTTGCACTTCTTCAAACTGATTAAACAACCTACAAATGGCATGAAATTTTGTCCTTAGGCTTTCATTCTTGCATGCCCAAATGCCTAAAAACTGCTTCACAATGAGAAGTGCATCCCCCTTTACCATGAGACGTTGTATACCTTGGCCAATGCACATCTTTAAACCATGAAGTAGTATGTCGCATCCCGCTTCATTGTTTCTAGTTGAACCTGGTAGATTGACCTTCTATTTCATGACCACCTCTCCACTTGGGTTGAGCAACACTAGCCCTCCCCTTGCTTTTCCTGTGGCTCGCCAAAAAGCTCCATCAAAGAACAAGGTAAAAGCATTAGGAATACTTTTAGGTGGTGGCAATGGTAGGGTCTTTACTTTAGGCACCTTAATTTCCTTCTCATGTACCCTATAAGTGAGAATCCCTGCTAATTGTGCACGCACACTATCTTCTACCTTGAAAGAGTATTGAAACTCTTGCAACTCCATAATCCACTTTGAGATCCTAGTACTAAGATTCATTTGAGATGACACCTAAGGGAACAAATTTTCTGCAGTGAGGATTACAAAAGGTTCTGGTAGTAAGTAGGATCTAAACTCTCTCACCGCAAACATGAGAGAAAGAATCATGAGTTCTGCCTCCGTGTAGCCTCTCTCCAAAGCATTCATGACCCTACTAGCAAAGTAGATGGGTTGCATCCTGATACTATGGGGATAGTGTTGTAATAAAACTGCACCAATTGTTTATTTTCCAACACTAGAGCTAACACAGAATGTGTACTCCCAACAAGGAGGCATGAGTGTTGGTAGCTCTGACAAAATGACTTTAATGTTACAAAAATACTCTTCAAGCTCATCAGACCATGAAAGTTCTACTTGTTGTGTCAACTTTTGCAAAGGGTGAAGTAACTCCAAGGCTAAGTGAATGAAGCGTGACATATACTTCACCTTTTGAATGAATGAGATGACCTCCTTAAGACTCTTGGGTGATGGTAACTCAATAAGAGCCTTTGTCTTTGAAGGATCCACCTCAATACCTTTATAGGAAACCTTGTGACCAAGCAAGATCACTTCATCCTCACCTATCTGGCACTTATCGGGGTTGAGTTGACCTCCCATGTCGTAAAGTTTTTTTAAACCTTCTTCTACCTTTTGTAGATGCAATGATTTTGAGATATAAATGTAGAAATTATCAATGAACACCCTAATTGACTTTCCAAAGAATGCTTGAAACACCATGTTCATGAAACATTGGAAAGTTGCAGAAGCATTTTTTAGGCCAAATGGCATAACTCTAAAAGCATAACAACCCCAAGGAGTGATGAAGGTTGTTTTCAATTGGTCCTCCAATGAAATCCCTATTTGAAAGTAACCTGAGTAGCCATCACACACAGTGTACTTCTCAGGACCATCTACCTTTAGTCTCTCATCCTGAAATGGGAGGGGAAAGTGACCTCTTATTGTGGCCTCATTGAGTGGACAGTAATCCACACACACCCTCCACTTGCCATTTTTTTTGGGAGTGTCAGCAACGGGAGAGACCCACTCTGAATTCTCCACTGGATAAATGAAAACTCTTGCTTGAAGCTTTCTTACCTCCTTGAGTAGAGCCTGCTTCTTGATGACTCCTAGCCTTCGTAGCTTTTGAGCCTTAGGTGTGGCCTTTGGCTTCAACTCAATCTTGTGTTGAACAACATCTACTCCACGTACATCGGTGTAGTCTTTAGCAAAAAGCCTAGGAAACTTCCTTAGCACACATTTGAACTCCTCTCTTTCGTCCTTTGTAAGTGTTGTAGACAACATACCTTCTAACATTCCTTCATCTTGCACATTTTGGTTCTCTTGGGAACCTACCTCTTCCAAACCTGGGCAAGAGGTCTCTTGGTTGGTTGGATTCCCCATGACTTCAATGGAAGACTCCTCTTCAGTAATGCTGCCGCTACTTTCTTCTTCTGAAGTGTTATCGGTCCACTCTTCTTTCGTCTCACTTTGAGATGATTCTTCATGGAGCTCCTCTTGGCGTTGCTCCTTCATGTCAAAGACAACCTTCTTATGATTGTCATTCCTGCAAATTAATCTTCCACTCTCCCAATCCTGCAAAGCTCCCATTTTCATTAGCCATGGTCTTCCTAGGATAAATGGATAACCACTTCCCTTGGTCGACATAACATAAAAATCCACCGCCTTCTTAATGCCAAAGGCCTCTACAAAGACATTTTTACGAATGCCTACACACCTAGCCTTGCTATTGATTGCCATTATATCTTTGATTTCAGGTATCTCATGGATGTGCATGCCTAGTCTTTGCATGAGTCCCTCTGTTATGATGCAAATTTGTGCACCCCCATCCACTAGAACTTTCCTAACCAATCTCTCTTTGATGTAACAATCTAGCACATGTGTAATATCCCCATTCATTTCAGCTTGCGCAATTTTTACAACAGGCACTCTCTCCTTTACCTTTCTCGTAGTGATAACTGCCCTTGTTAAATCCCTCCTAACTTGTGGATATAATGCAAGAAATTGAGGCCATGAGATATCAGGACCCTTACCTCTCATGTCGTCCAGCAAGTTGTACGGAGCCATACCATGTCCAAGAGGGAAGTCTTGGAGGTTGATACGACGTCACGTCTCTTGGTTTCCTTGGTCTCATTTGCCTTCTTTTCTTGTTCATGATCACTTTGTGATGTGACTCCTTCTTTCTCCTTACCTTTTCCATGGGCACGCTTAATGCCATTTGCTTCCATGTCCACCTCATTGGAATTTGTTACCTCTACCACATGCACATTTGGGTCTGGCAAAGGTGGAACTCCTTCCACTCCTTGTGGAGGTGGTCTTGCTCCATTTGGCCTTTGTAGAATCCGTGGTTGTTGACTAGTTCCTTCACCTGCATTCATCACTGGGTAATTCAAGTTAGGTCTCCCTGGCTCCCCATGGGGCCAAGGACAATTATACATCCCATGTCTAGACTCTCTGCAATTCCAACATTGCAAGAGTCTCCTAGGTCGTGGTGGATCTCACTCTTCTGACTTCTCTGCTTGTCCCTTTGGACTTACAGCTTGTGCAAGGTGAATTGGCAGGATGTTTAAAGATTCATTTAACTTCTCAATCACTTTAGCCATTACCTCAAGAAGCTCCCTAGATGTTGATGCTTGTCACTTACCTTTGGGTCTAAGACCTTCTATTGGAACCTCTCCCCTTAAGCACTTGAGTTCCCTATACTTCTCAGCAGCCCTAGTTTGAGCTGCATCAAAGGTAGCACGTGCACCCGCCTCAACTTTTACCTTAAGGTCAAGAAAGAGCCTGGATATGAACCTCTCCTTCTTTTGAAATTCTGCACCATCACCACGGTTAGTAACATTTTGTATCCATAGAGCCAAAAGACGTAGAAACTCTTCCTTGTACAAGTAGTAGTCATCTAAGTCTTTTTGCTTATGAGAAACAATGTCTTGCCATAATTTTTGAGTGTTTTGGGGATCAAACAAGTATTTCTTGAAACTATTCAAACCTTCCGTGTAACTCCCCTTAACTTCCTTAGGCAAAGAGTCAAACCAAGTGCTAGCATCTTTCCTAAGAACCACCTCAAACATTTCTACACGTTCTTGATCAGTTACTATCCTCTTGATATGGTAAGACATCTTGAAATTTGCTAAAAATAATTATGCATCCTCTCTAGGCTCTCGAAAGAAAAGAGGATATCCAGACATTTGGCGTTGGCTTTCCATTGAATTGATTTCAAAGTGACGCACGTTGTTTTTTTTTCTTAAAAAGATCTACACAATAATGTTTTCTAAATGGCAATTTGTTTTACAACAAAATAAAAATATGCACATCAAATGATCTATGATAATCAACAAGAGGCAAGATGACAGGGTTTGGTATGTTAAATATTGTGGTCATGGATTAGTATTTTCTGCGTGCGATTTTAGTTAGTGTTTCTTCACTCCAATTTTGGTGTATAGAAGCTCCAATACTTTGTGAGAGCGCGAGGTAATTTATGTGAGGTAAATTGTGATGGGAGCTTTGCTACATTTAGAGCCACTTGGAGTGTGAACCACTCAAGCATACTTTGCTACGTACACATGACAACAAAAGTAGCCTTTTTTGGTGCTCACAAAGCAACATTAACACCAAGAGCCATATCAAGCATCAACCCCAAAGTAATTGCATTTGACACTAATGCAACATTAACACCAAAGCAAGAAAAATTTGCCAAAAAATGCTTAAGCAATCGACACGTATTGGCATACCTTAACAACAAAGCTTGGACAAATACCAAGAATTGATTCAAATTAAACCCATAGTCGCACAAAAAATAGATATCCCGGATCTTGGCTAAGTCAGTCTCCCTTTGCTACTCCATGCACGAGACACTTTATCCATTCACCAAGACGTTCCTTTCGGCTTTCCACATCACCATGAGAGAACGAATCCTTGGATAGCTATTCAATTGCAACATGCCAAAAGAGGAAAACAAGTTACGACTCGAAACACACCAACATTGCAATTTGCAATATATGTAAATGGTTTAAAAACACATACCCATTTTCGTGGTTTCTTTTGCATAAGTGCGCCTTCGATAAACTTTGACATCACAGTCATTGTGTAACACCCACAATCTGTACCATTATGTTTTTTTGGCATCTAAGACCAAAAGTACACTTCAATATTTAAGCCAAACCCAAATCATCGTCGAAATCTTTGATAATTTAACTCAAACTAACATGGTGCATACCTCGATGGAATCGTAGTAGCGTGTTTGAGCATCATGACAGACTTGTACGTCTTTGTGGATACTACCGTTGTACGCTTTTGTGGTGCCATGTTTTGGCTAGTACGGTACTCTCGGTCATTTCTGCGACTTGGTCTGGAAGATAGCCATTTATGAGACTTGGCTATACGTTTTGTTGCATAACCTACGTTGTTGATGGTCGATAGTGTGAGGTTTTCATTGAGTTGGGGTATTCTCAAATGTGGAGATACCTTCGGTGGATACAGGTAGCTGGAGCATCCCTTACGAGGCCTCACCATAGGACATGTATAGAGTGGTATAGGTGCCTTTGATGTTGAGCTGGCAGTCTATGGTCATTTGACACTTTATGTGCCTTAGTTGGTGTCTATACAATATGCTTTTGAGAGGCATTGCCCTCTTTTATGCTTTGTGAGTGACAGACTTGGTCATTTTGTCTCGTATTTTGGTTGACATAGTCCCAAATAGAAAGGAGACTCTGCCGAAATTTTCCCATAATCTTTTAGTAGTTTTGTCACCATGTCTACTAGCAAAGACCGTGACATTTATGACATAAATAAGTTTGATGGCACTAATTTTCAGCTTTGGAAGAACCAAATGCATGATGTGCTTGTCCAAAAGAAGCAAAAGTTGCCTATTACCTATGCGGCTAGAATTGAAGATATGCACATGACTCAATTTCAGTGGAAGGAGCTTGATGAGCTATGCAAGTCTACTATTAGACTGCACCTTGGTGAGTCGGTGTACTTTTCAGTGTTAGAATGAGAGACTGCTCATGCTTTATGGAAAAAATTATGCGGCACTTAGGAAAAGGATACGGCTAGCAATAAGGTTTTTCTTATGCAAAAACTTTTCAACCTTCGTATGAAGGAGTCAACTAGCATTGCAATCCATATCAATGATTTTGACTCTCTTTTTGCCTAGATTCATGCACAGTGCATGACCATTGATGATGAAATGAAAGCAATATTTTTGCTTTGTTCATTTCCACCCTCTTGGGATATCTTTTGCACATCTGTTAGTAATTCTACTCCTAATGGTACGCTAAAGTACGATGATGTTACTAGTGCACTTTTGTCAGAGGAGATGCGTCAAAAGACCATGACTATCTCGCATTATGGCAAAGCTCATTATGTGCAAAGGGTTGATAAGCAACGTAAGGGCCGTTCTTTGCAACCCGAGTCCAAGAAAGAGGGCAATAGAGATGTATCAAAGGATAGATCAAAGTCTCATGGCCGCCGCAATGTTCAATGCCATTATTGTGATAAGTTTGGTCACATAAAGAAGGATTGTTATGCTTGGAAGCGTGACAAAGAGATGGGCAAAGGTAAAGGCAAAGATCATGATGATAAAGAGGAGAAACCAAAGAGTTCGGTTAAGATTGAAGAGCTAAACATAGTTCAAGATGACAGTGATGCGCAAGACATTGATATGTTGACTGAAAATAATGATGTCTTTTATGATGCACAGGAAACTCTATCTTTGCAGAGTTCTATGCTAGTTAAACTCCTTGTTAGTGGTGAAGTATCCCATACATGGATTCTTGATTTGGGTGCTTCGTTTTGCATGTCACACCTCATAGGCATTGGTTTACTACATACATACAAGGAAATCATTGGCTCTGTTACACTTGGTGACAGTTACTCTTGTGATATTATTGACGTAGGTGATATTGTCATGGTTATGGAAAATGGGGTGAAGTTTATAATCCATAATGTGCATCATGTTCTAGCCTTGACACACAATATGATTTTGGTTGGACGTCTTGATGACTTGGGTTACAAAGCCACTTTTCATCAGCAGTCTTGGCATATTGCGAAGGGTCATCTTATCATAGCCCATGGTTCTAAAGTTTGTTCACTTTATCCTCTTTATGTATCTGATAAACAATGTTCTTTCTGTAATTGAGCTGCCAACTGTTGCCATGTGGCATAGCCGGTTAGGACATATGTCAAAGAAGGGAGTGGAGACACTCTCTCATTTAAGCTACTTACCATCTTTGTCATTTTTTTATTTTCCCTTTTGTGAGCACTGTCAATATGGAAAGCAAACACGGACACATTGTACACATTCTTTCAACAAAGAAAGAAAACCCTTATAGCTTGTGCACAGTGATTTATGTGGCCCTATGCCTTCTAAATCCCATGGTGGTGCGTCCTATTATGCTACATTCATTGACAATGCAACACGGCATGTTTGGTTCTACACCATGAAGTCTAAAGATGAGACTTTTTCTTGCTTCACGAAGTACTTATCTAGTGCTGAAACTCAGTCTAAACATAAGTTGGAAACTTTGCGCTCAGACAATGGTGAAGAATATGTCTCCAAAGAGTTACAGACTTCTTTTCATGTAGGGGAATTAAGTGTGAGTTTACAGCTCCTTATACCCCTGCACAAAATGGTGTTGCGGAACAAATGAATAGGACCATCCAAGAGCAGATTATGTCTATGCTATCATAGGCTAATTTACCACAAGTGTTTTGGGCTGAAGCATTATACACAGTCGTATACTTGATCAATAGATCACAACATGCTTCATTACAGTTTCGTGTACCTTTGGAGTTATGGTCAGGACATAAATTGTCTCATGGAAAACTCCGCACATTTGGCTGTGAAGCTTATGCACATGTACCGAAAGAGTTACATGATAAGCTAGATTCTAAGTCCAGGAAATGCATCTTCATTGGCTATGGTGTAGATGGTCAATTTGTCTATCGTTTATGGGGTCCAAAAAGTTGATCAATGATCCGTAGCAATGATGTTGTCTTTAATGAGACTAAGATGCATAGACAGCCAGTGAAAGAGGCTGAATTTCGGAAAGTGAGGTTTTTTGATGTATCACCTCCTGTACAGACAACTCCTGAGCCACTTAGTACACACGCTAGTACAAGTTCTGATCAGTCGTGGAGATCTAAAAGAGTCTCACATCCGCCAGAATGTGTTGTTCCAGGCGTGGATTTTGTTTTGTTGACAGATAGTGGTGATCCTTCTTGTTACAAAGAGGCTATGCTAGCCAATGATAAGGTTCAGTGGGAACATGCTATGGAGAGGGAGATGTCCAGTATTGCAAAGAACAAAACATGGAAACTTGTTCCATTACCAAAAGGTAGGAAAGCATTGCCTTGTAAATGGGTTTACAAGAAGAAGATTGACAATTACAAAGCTCGTTTAGTGGCCAAAGGTTTCAAGCAAGAATATGGTGTCGATTTCCAAGAAATATTTTCTCCACTGGTCAACACTAAGAATGTTGCTTGCTTTGGTTGCCATTGAAGATATGGAGCTTGATCAAATGGATGTCATTACAGCTTTTTTACATGGCGATCTCGAGAAAGAGATTTATATGCAGCAACCTGAAGGGTTTGTGCTAAAGGGCAAGGAACAGTTGGTCTGTAAGCTTCTAAAAAGTCTCTATGGCTTGAAGCAATCATCGAGACAATGGTATCAAAAGTTTGATGCATTTATGCTTTCTCTAGGCTATAAGCACAGTAATGAGTATCCATGTATTTACGTGAAAAGACAACCCACTGGACACCTTATTATGATAATCCTTTATGTAGATGACATGCTTATCGTTGGTTATTCCAAGAAGGACATTGCTAACTTGAAAACCAAGCTGAAAAGTCAATTTGAGATGAAAGATTTGGGTGAACCCAATCACATTTTCGGTATGCGCATTACTCGTGACCGTAAAAAGAGGTTGTTGTACCTTTCTCAAAAGGTGTATGTGCACAAGGTTCTTGATCGTTTCAACATGCAGAAGGGGAAGGCTTTGAGTACTCCATTGCTTGCATATTTGAAACTTAGAAAGAACGACTGTCCCAAATCTGCTGAGGAAAAAGTTGTGATGGCTAAGGTTCCTTGTGCTTCAGCTTGTGGTAGTCTCATGTATGCCATGGTGGCTACAAGACCTAACATTGCACATGCAGTGGGAGTTGTCAGCAGATTTATGTCTAACCCTAGTAAAAAGCATTAGAATGCTATCAAGTCAATTCTCAGATACTTGAGTAGCATTGCATATAGATAGTTATGCTATGGTCATGGAGAGTTATCCATTCAGGGATTTGTAGACAGTGATTATGCAAGGTGTGTTGACAGTCGTAAATCAACAACAGGTTGGATTTACACATTTGTTGGTTCTTCTATTTCTTGGAGATCCGTTCTTCAAGACTGTGCATCCATTTCTACCACAGAGGCAGAGTATGTTGCATTGAGTGAGGAATGCAAAGAAGCTATTTGGCTTGCTTGCCTAGTGAAAGATCTTGGATTGGAGCAGTATATACACCAATTCTTCATTGTGACAGTTAGAGTTCTATTGCCTTGGCTAACAAGCCAATGTTTCATTCCAAAACGAAACACATTGATGTGCATCATCACTTCATTCGTGAATGCTTGGCAAACAAGAGCCTTGATTTAGTGAAGATTCCTACGTTAGAGAACACAGCGGATGGACTCACTAAAAGTCTCTCCAGCCATCAGTTTCAGCACTGTCACTGAGTTGTGGGCATTGGATGAAGAGTGATTCTCTTCCCTTCTTATGGTCTCCCACATTGGCCAACAAGTGGAAGAAAATTAGGTTTAATGGGCATGTGGCCGACTGACCATCACTAACTGCTACTAACCCTTAGTGTATGGCTATACACTTGTGTGAGCCACTAACACTAAGTACAATGTGTATTGTGCCTTAGTACATAAGATAGAGAAGAAAGAAAGGGGGTACACAGTATGTGTCGGCTCTCCCCCTTCAACGTGTCTGTGTGGCTATGGTGGTGTGTGTGTGTGTGTGTGTGTGTGTGTGCGTTTCTTCTTTTGCTTCTGCTGTGCTCCCAGCTCCTCCCCTTCACTACATAGAGGTATTCACCATCAAAGCTTCTGGAGAGTGTGTACATCGTGAAACGAGAGAGGAGATAATAAGCAAGTAGAGAGAGAGTATCCTTCTTCTTCTTCTTCTTCTTCTTCCCAAGAGAGAAGAGCTTATGGAGATGGTGATGAAGAGCTTACACCACTACGTATAATAGATACGTATATAGTCTTGTGGTAGTAGATGCAACAAATGGCATTGAAAACTAAGCACTAGCCGGCAAGTTATAGGCAAGTGCAACATGCTGGAGTGTGCCCCAAGCTGAGAGAAGGCGCTACCTTCTTGCCTGGAATAGCTCCTAGCTTTTGGGAAAAAGCTCCAGTCTTTCCTAAAATCAAGCCTTTTCTTTTGGTGGTCAACTCTCCCATTTACCATTCAATTTTTACAGTAAAATGGACCATCCGAGCAGGAAACCGTATCTAGAATATGCCGGACCGTAATGTCCCGACATAATTATGACTTGCCCGTACTACCCCGACGTATTTACGGTACCGCTTTTTATAAAAAAATATCTCTCATAAAAATCCCGCCTGGTTCCGTTTTTGCTCAGAGTGATCATTTTTAAATCCGACGGAGACTAAAATTAATATTTTTACATTTAGGTCATCATAAAAAGCACATTGCTTTTCAAAAACGCTGAAAAGCATGAAAAGCTAAAACTAACATAAAAAACAAAATTTTCTAAAATTGAACCACGGGCTCCCCTCATCCACTGGAATAAGAAAGCGGATTCGCTTTTCACTAAAAAGCACTAAAAATCATGAAAAGCTATAAATAGTATGAAAAGCACTCAAAAATCAGATTTTTACAAAACTGAACCATAGCTTGCCTAGAACACGTAGATTAAGGATCCAACCTTGCTTTTTGCAAAAAAGCACCTAAAACCATAAAAAGCATGAAAAAGCTAAAAATAGCAGATTTTTTCAAATTGAACCAAACGTCAGTCTAACCTACTGAAATATGGAAATGACCTTGCTTTTACTTTAGAACCTTCCAACACTGTCAAACAAGCATCTTAAGTCAAAATTTGGCAAAATAGATATTAAAAGCTATTTTCTTATTTTTAGAAGAGACCCAAAAATTGGGGATCTTACATCCTCCCACACACAAAAAATTTGAGGTGTCCTCACCTCGACATGAAGTCTGCATAATTTAGTCTCATTACATCATCACGTTCCCAAGTGGCATCTTCCTTAGGATACATTGGTCATTTAACAAGGTGTTCAATAATGGTTCGATTACATAGAGTCTTGGTTTTGCTATGAAGTATTGCTTCGGGATATACTTCAAAAGTTCTATCAATAGATGTAGATAATAGAGAATCATCAAGAATATGTTGTGGATCAGGTACATACTTATGGCACTTTATGTGTGGTGGTAACAAGAGTCTGTAAGCTTGATCATTAATTCGTTCTATGATTACAAAAGGTCCACAATATCTTGCACTTAGCTTCTTACACTTATCCATTGATAAAGAACTACGTTTGGGTTTCACCCTCAAAAATACCATATCGCGTTCTTCAAAAAGTCTGGCAGATCGTTTTGGATCAGCATAACTCTTTTGTCTATCTTGAGAAGTCTTAATATCCTGCCGTATAAGATCGGTTTGTGTTTGCATTTCATCCAACATTTCCTTGGATGCTTGAACTCGTATGAGAGGGTCTCCCATCTGAGTGGAGTAAGACACTCTTGCCCATACAATGCTTGAAAAGGAGACATTCCAATTGAGTGTTGGAATCAGAAATTATACGCAAATTCAACCAAATATCAATATCTAGTCCATTTACTCTGCTCATGCATACAATAACCTCTTAACATGTCTTCAATGATCTGATTTGTTCTTTTTGTCTATCCATCAGTCTCAGGATGATAAGCAGTACTAAAGGCTAACTGGGTTTCTGTAGCTGAGAATAAGACTTTTCAAAAAATAGAGGTGAACTTTGCATCACGATAAAAAATTATTTGTCGAGGTAAACCGTGATACATAAATACACCTTTCATGAAGACTTGAGCTATATCCTTAGACAAAAATGTTATCTTGACTAGAAACAAACGGGTCATTTTTGTAAGCATATCAAACACCACAAAAATAGAGTCATATCCCAAAGATATTGGAAGTACTGTAATAAAATCCATGGATATGCATTCCCACTTCATTTGTGGAGCATCAATAGGTTGAAGCTTACTTGGGTATCGAATTCATTCAGCTTTAATACATTGATATGTTAAACATCTTGTAACATAGTTCAACACATCACGCTTTAGTCCCGGCCAAAAGAAACTCTTTCTTACAATAGTGTAAGTCTTAATGTATCCTGGATATCTTGCTATAGGTATATCATGAGCTTCCTGTAATTTCTGAAGTTTGATTCCACCTTGATTTTGAATACAAAGATGATTACCGAAGTAAAGGTCATCTCCTTCAACATGGAAGCCTTTGATTTGCCTTTCGTGCTTCTCTGTGCAATTACTTAAGTTCATCAAGTAGTGGATTTTTATATAATATGAGTCATTAGTCATACCTTCTTGAATAAACTTAATTAAAGAAGTAGTGGAGGTTGTGACAGCCGCTACAGTACTCTTCCTGCTTAAGGAATCCGCCACAATATTTTCCTTCCTAGGTTTATATTCAACTCCAAAATCATATTTTTATAACAACCCCATCCATCTTCGTTGCCACATATTAAGGTCACGTTAGGTGTAGATCCACTTTAGGCTTTTATGGTCAGTATGTAGTTCAAATCTCCTTCCAAGAAGATAATGTCACCATACTTTAATAGCGTGCACAATGGCCAATAATTCCAAGTCATATGTAGGATAATTCTACTCATGTATACGTAACTTACGAGATTCATAAGCTACTAGTTTTCCTTCTGGAGACAGAATGCCACCAATTTCTTGTCCAGTTGCATCAATGAGCACAGTGAATGTCTTTGAGAAGTCTAGAAGTTGTAGTATTGGAGCATTCACCAAAGCTTCTTTGAGTTTCTCAAAACTAGCTTGAGCACGTTCATTCCAAGTAAACACTTTAGACTTCTTAAGCGTATTAGTCAATGGAGATGAAATCTTAGCATAACCTTTAATAAATGTACTTCTCTTACTGATTTTGATGTAGGCCAAGCTATAATAGCCTTGATCCTACTTGGATCAGTACAAACACCATCTTTGGATACAATAAATCTCAAATATCCCACCTTGTGAGTGAAGAAGGTGCATTTGCTACGTTTGGCATAAAGTTGATTTTGACGAAGAAGTTCAAGTACTCGCCGCACATGTTGTTTGTGTACTTCTCTGTATCTTGAGTAAACCAGGATATCATCAAAGAAGACAAGAAAAAAATCATCAAGATGCTCTCAAAACACGTCGATCATAAGATGATGAAAGGTTGCAGGAGCATTAGTAAGTCCATAAGGCATAACTGTAAATTCATAATGTCCAAAACGAGTATTAAATTTGATCTTTGGTATATCCTTCTCGTGGATTTGGATTTGGTAATACCCTGACTTAAGATCAATCTTTGTGAAGATAGAAGCTCCATGTAATCGGTCAAGCAGTTCATCAATCCTTGGTATTGCATACTTATTCTTGAATGTTACCTGGTTCAATCCACGATAATCAATACATAGATGTAGAGTGCCATCCTTCTTCTGATTAAAGAGAACAAGAGTACTCCATGGAGAAACGTTGGGTTGAATGTATCCTTGTTCAAGAAGTTGAGTTAATTGCTCCTTGAGTTTTGCAGATTGAGGTACTGGCATTTTGTAAGGTCTACGATCAGCTAGTTGAGCTCCTGAAGTAAGCTCTATTGCATGATCAACATCATTCTTGGGTGGTAACTGTGAAAGTTTTTTGAGAAATACATCATCAAATTCTGTTATCCATTCCGGTTCAAGTGAATCTATCTTCTTCTCTTTAGGGTTAAGCTTTACTGCGTAAATCCTTTCATTTTCCTATGACTCTTCATAAGTTTGGTAAAGTTCACTAGTCTGAGCTTAGGCTTCCCCCATTTCCTAGTAACTATAACTCTAGAGTTTTGATCATTTTGAAAAGTCAATGAAGCGTCTTTACAATGTATGTGAGCATCATTGGCTTTAAGCCAATCCATTCCCAGGATTCCATCGTAGATTCCTATGGGTAAGACTCTGAAGTTTGCAAAAGTATTATGACCATCCAAAATAGAATTCAAGTTACCCACTGAAGTAAAATATCTAACCTTCCTACCCGTAGCTAATTCTATTGTAAGGTCTGTACTGAGGGTGTTCAGGCAAAATGAGGTTTCTGATGCACTTAGGAGATACGAAAGAATGTGTACTCCTTAAATCAATCAATAAGGTAAAATGGTTACCTTGATACTCCACTGGGTTTTGAATAACTAAAAATTATTCATTCACTCCCTGATGTTCAATTGCAACATGAACATACGCGTTTGCCTGATTTCCTTCACCTCTACCCCCTTGAGGTCTGTTAGCTTGAGGTCTTCCTTGAGGTCATTGATTCCCTCCTCCTCCTGGATGAAGTTGACGGTTAACATTCTTGTTGCTCTTATTGTTGACAAGTGGTCCATTTCAAACAAAATGTGGATTGCCTAATCTAAAATTCCCTCGGTCTTGAGGTTGTCCTTGGTTTTGGTTAAATTTTTGTTGATTGAAGTTCCATTGAACTGCCGATGGTCTGGGTCTAAAGTTTTTGAAATTCCGATTTGGATTGAAGTTTCTATGTTCATAATTGTCCACCAATCTTGTGAAGCTTGAATTGTTAAAGGAATAGTCCCTGGATTGATGACCAGTATCAAGAAAAGTGTAGCATAAATGATCCTGTCTAGCCTTCATACGTAATAAGTTCTCTCTTCTTTGCTGTGGATTTCTAGATCTTTGTTCCTCCTCAGGACGAGGTGTTTTAATTTCACAAATAGGAACACGTTCTCGTTTCCTCTTTTTGGTTAGTAGATAACTCTATTTCAATGGGTTTTCCTGCATCAAGGACATCTACAAAATTGGTAAGACAAAGAATCTAGAGTCTAGTCTTCATAGGATTATGTAACCCTCACACAAATCAAGCTACCTTGACCTCTTGCGTCATTCCTACTGGAGCATTCCATGAGAAACATAACACATGAGTCCAATCACAATAGTACTTTCCATATGCACATACAATTCTTTTCCAAACAATCACCGAGAGGGTCACGACTACTTAGAAAAACAACACACAGAGAGAGAGAGAGAGAGAGAGAGAGAGATGATGGCTATGGAGATTAGAGATTCTCATTGTGCTTTAGGATTGACTAGGGGCTGTTGAAAGGCTTCTTGCTTTGCCACAAGGGAGCGGTGATGAGAGCTACGTAGAGGTATTGGCCATGAAAACTTTTAGAGAGCGTGTACATTGTGAAACGAGAGAGAAGATAATAAGCAAGTAGAGAGAGAGCATCCTTCTTCTTCTTCTTCTTCCCAAGAGAGAAGAGCTTATGGAGATGGTGATGAAGAGCTTACACCACTCCGTATAATAGATATGTATAGTCTTGCGGTAGACCATGTAATAGACGACATTAATAGGTTAAAGCTTACAGTGGTATGGAATTTGTTCTGCTTTAATACATTTCCATCCTAAACATCTTGTAACATATTTCAACACATCACGCTTTAGTCTTGGCCAAAAGAAACTCTTTCTCACAATAGAGTAAGTCTTAATGTATCCTGGATGCCCTGCTATAGGTATCTCATGAGCTTCCTGTAATATCTGAAGTTTGATTCCACCTTGATTTGGACTACAATGATAATTATCAAAGTAAAGGTCATCACCTTCAATGTGAAATACTTTGATTTGCCTTTCTTGCTTCTCTGTGCAATTACTTAAGTTCATCAAGTAGTGGATTTTTATGTAATTCAGGTCATTAGTCATACCTTCTGAAATAAGGTCAATTAAAGAAGTAGTAGAGGTTGTGATAGCTGCTACATAACTCTTCCTGCTTAAGGCATCGGCCACATGATTTTTCTTCCTAGGTTTATATTTGATTCCAAAATCATATTACTCCATCAATCTTCATTGCCGCATATTAAGGTTAGGTTGGGTATAGATCCACTTAAAGCTTTTATGGTCGATAGGTAGTTCAAAATCTCCTTCCAAGAAGAATATGTCACCATACTTTAAGAGCATGCACAACGGGCATTAATTCCAACTCATGTGTAGGATAACTCAACTCATGTACATATGTAACTTACGAGATTCATACGCTACTGGTTTTCCTTGTTGAGACAAAATGCCACCAATTGCTTGTCCACCTGCATCAGTGAGCACATTGAATGTCTTTGAGAAGTCTGAAGGCTATAGTATTGCGGCATTCACCAAAGCTTCTTTGAGTTTCTCAAAACTAGCTTGAGCACGTTCATTTGAACTAAACACCTTAGCCTTCTTAAGCGTATTAGTCAATGGAGATGCAATCTTAGCATAGACTTGAATAAATGTACGATACCATCCTGTTAAACCAAGAAAGCCACATACTTCTCGTACTAATTTTGGTGTAGGCCAAGCTATAATAGCTTCAATCTTACTTGGGTGAGTAGAAACACCATCTTTGGATACAATAAATCCCAAATATTCCACCTTGTCAGGGAAGAAGGTGCATTTGCTACGTTTGGCAAAAAGTTAATTTTGACGGAGAAGTTCAAGTACTCGCCACACATGTTTTTCGTGTTCTTGTTTGTTTCTTGAGTAAACCAGAGCAAACCACAAAGAAATCAATCTTCTCCATCCTATCGACAAGTAAATGCTCCAAGTAGCATGCAAGGAGTCATGCAAATTTGGGTACCAAAAGCACAATGTAAGGACAAGCCGATTCAAATCTGGGTGCCCAAAACATCATCGACAATACCAAAGACGGTTCCAAGTATCACAACATAGAGACGAACATCTCCGAGCAAGGAACCTAACACAAAATGGAATTTGAAGAAAAAGGAGCACTTATCTTCTTTGCAAACTGTAAAACCGATCAAGCAATGGAGATTTAAGTCTCACAAAATCAACCATACCATTCTGACCAAGACAAACCAAGATATCAATGGCGGCTAAAAGCTCCACAACAGTCAAAAGTTATACCAACAGCTCAGGAAATTAGCATGCCAAAGAATCTTGATGGTACAATCAAGCAAAGATCACACAAGCGACAAGATTTGCTCTTTGGAAGAAAGCATCAGAAAACCTCGACATCAGAAACCCTTGAGTTAATTACTCAAGACCCTACTCTTGCACAGCATGATGGTTTGAACTGCATTGATCTTCAAAGCAAGATAGATCCAACCAAGTCTATGCATAGACATGATTGTTCAACCCATGCACATAGTCGTCCCGGAGTACGCCATCTAGGAGGGGTGGAAATTTTTTTTGATATTGATACTTAAAAAATAGAGAAATCCAACAAAAAATAACAAAGCTATGTTTTTCAATGGATTTTATTAATTATTGGATTTTTACTTTGCTTTTTTAGCACATTTTGTTATTTTCTTTGATTTTTTCAATAAACAAGTCAAAAATTAATAATAAATAGCAAATGAGCTAAGATGGAAAAATGGAAGATATGCTGATGATTAGAAAGACAAGTCAGAGAGACACAAAAAATTTCAATCAAATCGGTAAATGGAAGCGAGAAGCCAAAATTAGGTGGCCAGACCTACTTTTACAGAATTCTTGCAGAATGAGCTACATGAATCCGATTGGGGAAATTTTTGAGTCTAACATAAATTTCACGGCCTAGTAGGACTAACGGGGGATTTAGGGAAAAATGGTTCGGGAAGTCCAAGTATAGATACCCAAGGTAGGCTAAAATCACCTCATTTCCACTTGTTGCCTTTGGAGAGAGAGCTTTTCGACCTTCTTCGCGCACATTTTCTGGAGTCCACAGTTGCCTGTTTTCAGCACCGTCTCACACCAGCCATGAGGAGTAAGTTCTATACTTATTAATGATCCATTCTGTACGGCCGGTAGCTAGTATAAACCCCTCGAAAAAACCCAAGACTTTGAGCAGTGCACGAAGACCTACGGCCAAAAATCGACCATAGCGACATGTCAGCTCACCAAACAAATTGATTCAAGATGCACTTCTTGAAGGCTTCAACAATTTGAATGAGTCTTCACCATGTAAAGACTAGGAAGAGGTGGTCAAAATGTATAACATCAATGATGTTGTTTATAAAACAATTTTAATGCTATGCGAGGAATGGATCAAATCTAGTTTGACGCGTGGAACAAAGAAAATGGCTTTTCCAGATGGAGCAATAAAATACATGCAATGGGCAATTCACCTTCAAAAGGAGAAAACTGAGCCTAGAGATTTGCCATGGTCAATCTATGTGGTGAGCCTACAAATGGAAGGCAATCTCTACTTGATGCGCCACAGTCGATGAGCTTCTTTTGCCAAGCGCGATGACCTTGCAATTTAAATCTCCACTTTACGCCAAAGGTGGTACGACAAAACCAATTGAACATTTCCTAAAGATAGCATGCGTACACTAAACCCCCTCCATGTCTTGTATTCTTGAAGTAGACACCCTTGGCATGATAGTGTGACTTCTCTATACCTTTCGTGCTCCAATGATCCAATAAACCATGCAGGCTCATAAAGTATGCACCATGGGCATAGAGGATGTGTTGCCCATAAAGCCACAACACATTGATGATCAAAACTAAAGCATAATACTACCAAGTCAAAATAGCAAGCACTCACCATATAGTTTGTAATGTTTGAAATCAGATGAGACTTGAACTGTAGCATGCCCCAACATAATAGAGCACTTCTATATCAATAGCTAACCATTCGGCAAGGATCGAGCGGGTCCCAAGTAGAAAAGCTAGGTTTTTGGCAGATGCTAGAATTGGATTATGACTCCACATACAACTTATATACGAGGTATATATACAATGTATATGGTTGGTTTCATAAAATCAATCAATCCAAGCCCTCGGAAAGAAAAAAAATAGCTCGAAGGCTACAAAGCATCAAATTTGGCATACGAGGTCAAACTGACTCCAAATAGCCCAAAATTGAATGAATTGCTTCAGGACTATGTAGTGGACAAGTCCATAGCCTCAACTATGACTAACCAACTCCACAAGCCATGTAGTCACAAAAATCAATGATCTCAAAGTCGACAAAGCACGAAGTGATGCCGGCAAGACGAAATTTTACCAAATTCAATTCAGGACCTGTTTTAGGTGTATAGAATATGTTTAGGTCAAAATTCTCAAGTTTTGCAAGAAAAAGTTGACTACTGTAAATAATCGTGATTATTTACTTTTGTAATATTTTGGCTTGAAAATGGTATCATCACCTCACCTATCACTTGTACACACCTATTACATGCCACATTTCAAGTATGAGTCAAAATGATCAATGATAACTTGGAAAATTATCAAAAAACGCAAAGAAGTCGTAGCAGACCAATTTCTGAGTTCCGAGTCACATTTTTTGATCCAAATCACCTCAAATCTCATGCACACAGTTACACCATGCCTAGAACCAAGTTGCACCAAAAAATGTTCATTTTGATGGAAAAATTAATAATCGTGATTATTTACTTTTTTGCCAAGATGGGGGAAAATTGCAACTTTGCCATCATGGGACCAAAGTACATGATGTCCTAAGCCCACTAACCAACCTTGAAAAACTTTGGAGCTCTAAATCTCAAAATTCCTTTACATCTACTGTTTCAGAGACCTAAAGCCTAAATCTCAAAATTCCTTTACATCTCCTGTTTCAGAGACCTAAAGCCTAAATCTGGCACCATTTTCACCCTATGCACTCAAATGAGCCCACACTTCACTCAGAGTATCTAATTGATATGTATTTCAAGCCTATGAGGTAAGAATTGCAAAAAGTTGAAAAAAAATCTCAACTGTTCACGATTATTTACTTTTGTGCAAATTTTTCCTTGAACTTCAAGGATTGTATCTTTACATGTTTTTATGCATCTATGCATGTTCAAAAATTGATTTAAATCAAATTGGACTCAATGTGTCAACAATTCAGACTGAAGGATATTTCAGAGCGAAATCTTTCAAATTTGCTAACTTTGACACTCTATTCACTTAACAGGAGCCATGCAAGCGATAGAGAAGGCCAAGAAGAGGGTATCTCAAAAGGAGAAGCTGCAAGAGCTACCACCATACCAGTTGGACCCCAGTTCAGTAAAAATAGCCAAAGCAACCTATCTGTCAAAAGAACAACTTGAGGAGAATAACACAACCGTTTTCACAGGTAGATTCAAAAGTGAAGAAGGACATCAGATAGAGCTACAACTTTTGGCAAAAGAGGTCTAAGATGTCGCAGCAAAGCCTGAAACAAAAGGAGCTAACAGAAGGCTTGGACTTAGAGACTTCTACGACCAAGAGCCATGTGGTGTAGATTTTCAGAAAGCTTATGAGCTCCTGTCCACAATCAAGGAAGATGGAGCAGCCCAGATTTTTGTCCAGCAAGGAAACAAGGTCGAAGTGGTAATTACGAAAGAGATAGTGGCTGAAGCTCTCAAATTGCCGACAAAAGGGATGACCATGAGGGATAGAGATAAAAAGACAGCAAGTACCTTCAGCAAGGAAACCGTTGCTGATCTTATTTAGAAGCAAGTGGAAGAACCAACAACATTATATCATCAACACTTCCACTTTCTCGCAAAGAGGCCGCCAGGATACACAACACCTAATCATGCAATTGCGAATATATTTACACAAGTGTTAAAGTCGACAACCAGGCAACCCATCAACCACACACATTATGTTCCGTCCACATTGAAGGGTACAAAGAAAGAGGGTAAGATAACATATATGGGAGCACCTGAGGTACTCACAAGAATAGAATTTTCCACCTGCCCTAGATCAGAACACATGGATCATGTTTGCACAGCCATCCCCTCGAGCCACAAGGTCCACCAAAAGAACTTACAAATCCGATGAAGACTATGCTGAGAGCTCTCCAGAAGGGAATAGCAGCGAAAGCTCAAACAACAAACAGAAGAGAGTTAGACATGAGGAGATGAAGAAGAAGGCAATGGCCGCACATCAAGAGGAGCCTCAACAAAACAAGGCAGGGTTTGAGAGAGAGAGAAGTAGTCTTATGAATGAAGCTGCCAAGCTCAAGGAAAGAACCCTGCAAAGTGGGTACCTATAGAAGTAAAAGGACCAAGAACAAAGCACCCTGGCTGAAGACCCCACATAATTTGTGGAACGCATGTATGCTGAAGCAGAGGCATTGAAGCTAAAAGAAGATGCTCAAGAAGCAGAAAGAAAAGCTAGAGATGAGGTGGAGTAGCAAAGACAAGCTGAAGCGACACACCAAGGTGAGACCAAACACGAACAAAGTGAGATGTCCCCCTGACCATCATCACCATTTAGAGAACAACAAGACCACCCCATGTCAAGCCCTCCACCATTGCCAACAGCTAGGTCCACTGAGGATGAGCAAACTAAAGAAAAAGATCCTGAAACAAAAAGAAGCAGCAACAGGCACTAACTACTCCGGAGCACCCCAAAGCAAAAGAACCAGAACCGCAAAGAGAAGCAAGTCCTGAACTAGAGGGCGCAATAAGTTCTAAACAACCAAAGGTACAAGAGATTGAGGCAACCCCATCTACCACCACTCATCAAGAAACAGCCGAGGCATCCACGAAGCCTCAAGGAGACAAGGCAACAGAAGAAACCACATAGTCTCAAACAAAGGTAGAACCATTTCCTTCACCGCAACCAGTCACAGTCACAATCCCACCGAACGAGCCACACAAAGAGACTGCTAAATCATCTAGGCAGCTCACAAAAACTGAATATTGGTAGACAAATGATGAGGTAATTCTCCAAGTTAATGAATATGCAAAGCAGATGCAAGAGATGACAGAAAGATTGCGATCAGCAGTACTTAGCCGTAGCACTAAGGCTAGAGAATTAGAGATGGTGATCGACGCTCTCCAAGGAGAGCTAGAAGACAGATTAAATGTCATCACCGATCTGCAGAAACAAGTCCAAGAATTGAAAGTTGAAGCTGAACAACACCAGCTAGCGAGAGAGAAATAGTAAAAGGAAATGGAAGAGCTAGGCAAACTTCTCATTAAGTTGGCAGATGCCTGCAAGACCAAGGACGAAGAACTGACAGAGGTCACCAACAAACTCTTAACTACAACTTTGTCTGTTCAGAAGATCCAAGTATAGCTAGATGTAGCAAACACCTCATTGCAGTATTCAGAGCAGAGGATCAGCAATCAGGCAACCTTTTTGCGACAGATAAGCGCAGTTGCCTTGATCAAAGATATAGACGAAGTGTACAAAGCACTGGAGAAAAAGAATAAAGGTCTTGAGCTAGAGCTAAATTTGGAGCAGCCACAACGTAGAGACCTTGCATTAATGCGGGTACAAAGAGAAGAAGAGCTTCTCAAGGAAATAGCGAGCTGAAGAGAGTCAACCAGCTACTGCGAGATGGACAACAAGAGACGCAGGAACAAGCAGGTACGTGAAAGCATCCACACATTGATATTCTCTTAGTCTCTTTCGTTGAGATGGAAACACAGCTAGCAGAAGGGCTAGGTGGCAAAGAATAATTTCAAGTACCATTAAAAGAAGCTGATGAACTGCCAATGGTCTAGCTCTCAAAAGCTCAAGAAGATGCACTTAAAGAAAAGGTTACCCAGGAAGCGGATGAGCAATGATGGATTGGGAGTTGAGAGTTCTTCACTCTATTAATGTTACTCAACTCACTCCCAACCAAATCAATGCACAATGGCATCAACAATCACTACCATATCCCTTGATCAAGGTAGAGCTACTGAAGACATGCAAGAAGAAGGTGCAGATAAAGTCCACCCCAAGTGGAGAAAGAGCTGGCTGAACAAGAATCCTAGATACTTGATTTTTTGTTCACAAGAGCTCCTGTGGCACTTCAAAAGGACCCAAATTTTTGTCTTGTACCAAGAGTATGGACGTGACATGCACATGATACAATGACAAAGAAGCGGCATACATGGCTAAATTATCCGATATTGACAGCTCCAGAAAAGGGAACACCGACAGAGGAATACATGGTGAAAACCCTAACGGGCACCATTTCATTCGCCAAAAGCCTCCCTGATGCCGAATGCTACTCACATGCATTGAAGCATTTCATGAGCGAAAGCAAGCAGGATCCCTGTGGATGTCCTTCCTTGAGAGCAATAAGGGTTTATGCTACGATCTCAGTAACCAACCTTCCGAAGAAGTCTTTTATGGCTTCTACGCCCGTTGCATGTTCTTGCCATCTCATAATATGTGGGCGTTTGAGAAAGCGTTCTACACAAGGGTTTTCACTTGGCAAACGAAGATTTTTGGGCCAATGATCAACAACGTGACTTCCAGATTCATAGGCTACTCCGCAATCGAGCTTAAAAATAGAGTCACTATGCAATTTTTGCAGGTGCCAGATAGAGAGAGAAAGATCAGATACGAAAAGGCTCTGTATGCACTTAAAGACCACCTCGCCAGCCATCAACCCAAAGATTATTTCAGCCCATAAAAATGTGTCAAGGGATGACACAGACAAGGAGGGGGGAATGTTAGCAGCAAGCTAACTCCGATACCAATTTTTAGAGCTCTCATTGTAAAAGCACTTATTATTTTGATAAATCGGGAATATTGTAACTCCTATTTTCTAAATAAACTTTGTAACTGATGAGCCAGGACTACAAGCTTCCAGATTGTATCAACCTATCTTTACCCATCTTTAGTTAGAGCTCCCAGATTATTAGTTTTGACCACCAAAAACCTTGGCTAAGGTATAAAAGCCAATTTTTGTCAGTTATTTTCAAGTTTTGGATAATGAAATACAAGGCGTGAGCTAACGGCGCTCAATTCTCTCCTTTTTGCGCTTCCTACTCCCTCCCTAGTTGTCACATTACAATCGCGTTTGTTGCGTTGCAACCGCGTGTAAGAGCTCTACTCATTGACGTAAGCATTTCACGGTATTTTGTAGCTTTGGCGTTTCCCACCCGTGGCCTAATTTCATCATAAGTAGGAATTTACACTTCAAAATAAAAAACTAAGCATAGGTAGGGTGTTGGGGCATCATTGCTAAGCATTTAGATGCATTCTGGGTCGAAAACGGCTAGGTCAAAAATCCACTGCTATTAATAATCGTGATTTTTGCACTTGACCTAAACTGGGATTTGAGACCATAAACATGTGTGCTTAGGTCTTATAGACGTGCCCTAGAAGTTTCATTACGTTTGGATGTCATTTGATGTTGTAACGGATGTGATTTGTTTGCCGATGAGCGATTGGCTTTTGGTGATTTCAATTACTTGAGTGTAGCTTGAGTTAGATGCGAGTTGTTTGTTGTTTTTCGAGAGATTAACAACATTTTGTAGCCTCTATGCACTAGTCGAGTCAGCTTTGTCCCATGGATTGACAATTTTATTATGGTTCTCGTGAAATCTGCAATAAGATAGGAGTGAGGTTAGACACCCGTCCCACAACTTTTCATATGCACAAACAATCCTTTTCCAAACAGTTAGACTATACAGGGTCTCTACCCTTACACGTCTACCATAAACCATCTTGATCACTTCATGATCCAATCCAAAAACCATAAAACCATAATCCAATCACATCACACGGGTGAGCACTCCACCCTACTTGGGTGAGGCACGACCAATCCTGCATAACCACTTTAGAATATAACATGGCTGCAAAACTTTCGGCAGCATTTCGACAGCATAACCAAATTATTAAAAAAAAAAATAAGCCACACCAGCTTCCACCATAAAATTTCAACCATAATCCATAAGGGAATCTCAGCCCTTAACCATAAATCATAATGACACTGAACCAACTCCCACACTTGGAGATTGACACATTCCCTGCAATCAATCGGAGTCCACACACATGTGACCCTTAAGACGTGATTCTTTCATACAAAAAAAGAGTCTGACCAACAACTAGTCATGATATAAAAATCCAATTTTGACAACATCCAACCATGCAAAGGTAATGCATCACATCTGCACTTCACCTTCCTAGCACATTGAGCTAGTTCTAACCTAGAAAAGTGGGAAGCAGTCATAACCATGCATATGAGGCATCCACATCAATCCATGAGTTCCCATACATCATCTAATAACATTCCAACATGATAAGCATGATGCAAAACAGCTCCGACCTTTAGGTCAACCATAAACCATAACTTCACACATATGAAAAAACAATTTTTTGACATTTTCGGGAGCATGCAAAACATGCAATTGAAAGTATTTGACCTCAAACCAATGCATCAAGTTCAGATCCATAATATAGACTATCACTATATCAAGTTCAGATCCAATGCATCAAGTTCAGATCCATAATATAGACTATCACTATATCAAGTTCAGATCCAATGCATCAAGTTCATATCCATCGATCACATCACTTCGACCATATGGTACTCACACAACAAATGATAACCCCAAAAGAAAGCCATTTTATGCATGTCTGCGCATGCGGATCGGGATGTTTAACCATATACTCCCACATAAGTTTATGGCCATCTAATAATGGAAATCAACTCACCAAATCAAACCATAAAACATATAAAAACAGCTCGATTAACTCACGGCGTCATAAGGTATCCCCCCTTGGTAGCACCCCTATGCGTGTAGGTATAACCAATTAGAGTGATTATTAACTCCCATGCCCGAAGTGATAAGGAGACCTAAATTCAATTATCATCAATTTTCATCAAGATTTTCAATTATTTAAGTGTGTTTGCCCATCCGGTGAAACTATATGGTGGTTCTCCAAGGAGCCTGGAGTAAAAAACTTTGGTTGTATAGTGGGCAGCAAATTGTTTTTTGATTATATCTCTTAGCTCATGCGGGCTATTCACATGACACCAAAGAGACAAAATGTTCTAAATGATTTGTTTTATCTATGGTATAAAGGGTTCGGGATGAATTATAGCGGTTTGTGATTTATGACCAAAACAATGTCTCTATCGTCTCTATGACGTACAACAAATAACGCTTTTAATGCACGCACGTGATCATAAACGCATCATATGCATAAATCAGTATGTTAGACATAATGAAATAATCATGGGGAAACTTTGTATGTACTCGGTTGATCCATACATGCACTCGTATGGGGAAAAAAAACACCGAGAGAGGGTGACTACTCAGAAAAATGACATAGAGAGAGAGAGACATGATGGTAAGGAGTTTAAAGCTTCCCACCATGCTTTAGGAATGATTAGAGACTGTCAAAAGGTTTCTTGCTTTGCCCGCAAGAGAGCGGTGATAAGAGCTACATAGAGGTATCCGCCACGAAAGCTTCCGGAGAGCGCGTACACCGTGGAAGGAGAGAGAAGATAATAAGCAAGTAGAGAGAGAGTATCCTTCTTCTTCTTCTTCTTCTTCTTCTTCTTCTTCTTTCCGACAGAGAAGAGCTTATGGAGATGGTGATGAAGAGCTTACACCACTCCGTATACTAGATATGTATAGTCTTGCGGTAGTAGATGCAATAGACGGCACTGAAAACTGAGCACTAACCGGCAAGTTATAGGCAAGTGCAGCAAGCTCGAGTGTGCCCCAAGCTAAGAGACGGCACTACCTTCTTGCCTGGAATAGCTCCTAGCTTTTGGGAAAAAGCTCCAGTCTTTCCTATAAACAAGCCTTTGCTTTTGGTGGTCAACTCTCCCACTTACCATTCAATTTTTACAGTAAAATTGACCACCCGAGCAGTATCAGGCCAACTAATGGAAACCGTAGCTAGACTATGCTGCACCATAATGTCCCGACATAATTATGACTTTCCCGTACTACCCGACGTATTTACGATACCGCTTTTTTTAAAAATATTTCCCCTAAAAATCCCGTATGGTCCCGTTTTTGCCTTGGGTGATCATTTTTAATTCCGACGGAGACTAAAATTAATATTTTTACATTTAGGTAGTCATAAAAAGCAATTGGTTTTCAAAAACGCTGAAAAGCATGAAAAGCTAAAAATAGCGTAAAAATTTAAATACAAATTTTTTTTAAAAAATTTGAACCATGGGTTTCCCTCATCTACTCGAAAAAGAAAGCGGACTCGCTTTTCACTAAAAAGCACTAAAAATCATGAAATTCTATAAATAGCATGAAAAGCACTCAGAAAGCATATTTTTACAAAATTGAACCATAGCTTCCCTGGAACACGTAGATTAAAGATCTGACCTTGCTTTTTGCAAAAAAGCACCTAAAAGCATGAAAAAGCTAAAAATAGTGGATTTTTTCAAAACTGCACCAAACGTCCGTCTGGATGAAGAATTGGAGGAAGATGGAGAAGAGGGTGACCTCTTTCTTGCCTTTCTCTTACCTTGATCTTCATTGTCTTCACCATCACTTTCATAAGAGGAAGAGGATGAAGAAGATGGAGAAGAGGGTGTCCTCTTTCTCGCCTTTTTCTTCTCTTGGATTTTGTCATCCCTATTTGAAGTATGGTGTGGAGAAGTATGCAATGGTCTTCTCCGTTTTGGAGGTGATGGAGAGCGTTTAGCCTGCCGTCTTCGTGAAGCCATCTCCGCCGAGGTGGTGGGAGACTCACTTCTTTCTCGTTTCTTTGGTGGAGGCTCTGGAATTCTCCTTTGAGAAGGAGATGCGTCATTAAGGAGCAAATTTTTGAGCCCTTCATATGGATCCTCTTCTTCTTCCCAAATCGGAGAGAGGCCTCTTTTGGAAGTCTCGCAAGGAGGCTTCCTATGTGCTCTCTCATCATGGTGGGGAGCTTGGAGAATCCCATGAGCACAAAACTGCGGTTGCACTTCACTTTGGAGGGATGGATTGCCCATGGCTTGTTGAATCCTAGAAACAAGATAGTTAACAAGCATCGGGGCATCATTAGTAGCTTGCTCATTAGCAAAATCAAAGTTATCAACATTAATTTCACTCTCTTTACTATTGTCAGCCATTCTAACAACTTTTAGGTGTACTTTGGCACTTCAATCCCTAGTTGCTACTCCTCTTTACCCCTTTAGAAAAATCACTCAAGCTACTGTATCCGTGGCTCGAATACCATTAATTGCAAGAAATAGAAGAGAGGGTCCTTCATTACCAAAATAGCACCGGCTCCTGTCAAGCTTCTAATAGCTCAATAGTGGTTAAGCCGTAGGAAATCCCTGTAGGACTCCACTATTAAGACCATATCTCTCGACGGTGATGGCCCGTTAATTGCACAAAGGTAGGCGCACTGCAAGGCTGAAAAATCCCTATTCTACTTAATCACATGCAATTAATAGTACCAACAATTTATAGCTAGCTTGAGGACCTCCCTTCTTGAGCAAGAAAAGATAAACCTTGTGCTTTGATACCAGTGTATCTTTTAATGGTCTAGTAACTTGTGTGTAGTGGAAAATAGCATGAACATAGTGAGCATTCCATTAGAATAACAAGAGTGCTTGGGTGGAGAGAGCAACAAAAAGTATAACTCCTAGTTAGAGAGAGAAATTAAGCAATTGACAACAGCTGAGGACCGGATTTGCATGGAGCCAGTCCCCCCTCCAAAAGGATTTGTATTATGGTTTCTCCCATCAAAAGAGACATTTTACAATACAATTCTTTGTGTTCCTTCAATACTAGCTAGTGCAATGAAGATGGAAACTTCATACACTAAGCAAAACACTTATCAAACACAACATCAATTCCCTCATAGTCTCAGACCCAAGACCTCACACACCTTTGAAGATGGTGAGAGGTAGAGTGTTATGAGAGTAGATTGAGAGGAAGAAGGAGTATTCTTATGAGAAAGATGTACATCTCCTCACATAATCACACATATTAGCATAGCTTAGCTTAGTAATTAGCATGGTAGAGGATATGAGCATGCATTGAAGCTTGGATCTTGGTTGGATTTGCATCACAAAGCCAAGAGTTGTTGGTGTAGGCCTCCCTTCTCACAAGCTTGGAGTAGGTGGTAAGCTTTCCACTAAAGCTTGAGAAGGAGAGAGAGAGAGAGAGAGAGAGAGTCTTCTTGCTTCACACATGAGATTGTGTGTGTGATAATGCCTTGCAAAAATTATCCCCGCTCTCTCTCTTGATTGAACCCTCTTGCTATTTGCTCATCCTCACACCTCATTGGACCTCCCCAGACCTAGCCAATGGAAATTAAGCATCATAAGTGATAGTCTTTTGACATGTGTCCCCCTTTCCCCTTTTGTGAGAGCTTTAAATAATTACTTAATTCAACTAAACTCTCATTGGACCCCTTTGCCTCCTGGCCAATAGGAATCAGGCAAGCCATTGGGCTGTTGAATGCTCATTGGACCCCTGGGGAGACTATCCAATAGTCTTCTAGAGAGCTTAATTCTTACTGGTTATTTTATTAAGTGTTTTTAAATTAATTAAACTAGATTTACTATAGCCTAATTCTCATTTGTCCACCTCCAAGGCCATCCAATAGGAATTGATTACACCTTGTGGGCATCTAGGCTAGGGAACTGACATGTGTCCCTCATTCAGTTTGTGTAAAGGGAGCTTGTGTGTGTGTGTGTGTGTGTGTGTGTGTGTGTGAGTTTCTCTCTCATCTCCTACTTCTAGGGCTTGCCCCCTCCTATGTAGGGATGGTTGAAGACTTTTGGGACACACACCAAGCATCCAATTTCCCTAGGCTTTTGACCTTTGGACACGACCTTTGAGTTTTGGAAGTCTTAATGGGCTGAACCCTAAGGTCTTTGGAGCCCATTATTGCACATAGCTCTTTTGCAGATGGCCCCCCCTTTGGATCCCTATTTTCCCTCCTTTGGATCCCTATTGTGGCCGGCCCTTCATTTTGAACATTTGTACATTTGCTTACTCTAGGGAAGCATTGTAAGCATTGACAAGGTTTAGGTTATCATTTAATTGTATGCCTTGCATCCATCTAGCATCTTCAAAAGGATAATTCTTAAACTTAATAAGATACCATTGGATAGTATTACCACCTCTGAATACCTTGTATTCATGTCGGAGAATGGACTCGGGCTGCAACACCTCTTTTTGGTTCTCGATCTCCGGTGGGTCTTCAATAGTTGGTTCTTGAGGTGGCTCATCTTTGTAAGGCTTTAGTAGGCTCGCATGGAAAGCATTGTGTATGAGCCAGTAACTAGGAAACTTGAGTTGATAGGCCATCTCATTGATTGGTCTAAGAATATGGAAGGGAGCATAATACCTTTTTGTTAACTTAGCATAGTACTTTTGGCGTCCTTTAGGATTCTTGCCCGTGGTGTGCCTTAATCAAGCCCTGGGAAATTTAAGTAAGACCCAATCATTTTCTTTAAAGGCTTGGGCTCTTTTGTGCTTATCAGCAAGAGCCTTTTTCCTTTGTTGTGAGATAGAGATAGCATCCTTAATCTTTGGGAAAGATTCTTGTAGGTCTTGGCTATCCTCATCTGCAGCAAAGATCTTCCCGTGTACTTTAAGTAGCAGGGGACTTTTGGATCTTCCCTCAACTACCTTAAAAGGTGCTTTTCCCGTGGAAGTATGTACAGTGTTATTGTAGGCATACTCCACTAAGGGTAAGTACTCTTCCCATTGGGACCTTTGATCTACTTCCGTTACATAGGATTTTAGTAGATCAAGAATTGTTAGGTTAGTTATTTCATTTTGGCTATCTGTTTGTGGGTGATAGGCCAAAGAGAAATTTAGCCTTGTCGCTAAATTCTTAAAGAGACCCTTCCAGAAATTACTGGTCATTCTAGGATCTCTATCCGACACTATGGAAATTGGCAAGCCATGGTACTTGAAAATTTGTGAAATGAAGAGGGTTGCAATTTGATGGGCTTTGATAGTCTTTTTGACAGGTATAAAATGAGCTTGTTTACTAAACCTGTCTACTATCGTCCATATTCCCTGTTAGCAGCAAGCTAACACGGATACCATTTTTCGGAGTTCTCTTTGTAAAACACTTAATATTTTGATAAATCAAGAATATTGTAACTCCTATTTTCTCGGATAAACTGTGTAATTAATGAGCCGGGGCTACAAGCTTCCAGATTGTATCAACCTGTCATTACCCAGCTTTGGTAGAACTCTAGATTATTAGTTTTGACCACCCAGAAACCTTGGCTAAGGTATAAAAGTCAATTTTTGTAAGTTTTTTTATAAGTTTTGGATAAGAAATACACAGCGTGAGCTAACAGCGCTCACTCCTCCCCGGTTGTCACATTGCAGTCGTATTTGTTGCATTGCAACCGCAGGTAAGAGCTCTACGCATTGCCGTAAGCAATTCATAGTATTTCGTAGCTTTTGGCATTGCTGACCCGCTACCTAATTTCATCATAACTAAGAATTTACACTTTCAAATCAAAAACTAAGCATAGGCGGGGTATTGGGGCATCATTGCTAAGCATTTAGATGCATTCTGGGTCGAAAACGACTAGGTCCAAAATCCATTGCTGTTAATAATCGTGATTTTAGAACTTGACCTAAAGTGGGGTTTGAGACCATAAGCATGTCTGCTTAGGTCTTATAAACTTGTCCTAGAAGTTTTGTTACATTTGGATGTCATTTGATGTTGTAACGAATGTGATTTGTTTGCTGATGAGCGATTGGCTTTTGGTGATTTCAGTCACTCGAGTGTATCTTGAGTTAGATGCGAATTGTTAGTTGTTTTCTGAGAGATTGATACCCTCTTGTAGCCTCTATGCAGTAGTCGAGTCAGCTTCATCCCATGGATTGATAAATTCATCGTGGTTCTCACTAATACTGCAATAACATAGGATGGTGAGATTAGACATGCGTTCCACATTTGGCGCCGCTGCCGGGGAATCGAAGAGACCTAAACTAGAGAAAAACACGAATGTCTTGTGAAGTTATCCTTTAATTTCCTGTAGCTTCACCTAGAGTTCAAAACTTTCTTTTAGAAACTGCATAGCTTAAGATTGTCGTCTTTTGCTGTGTAGAGGTAGCTTGAAAGTAATCGTACTTGTTGAGTGCCTTTAGGATTGTAGGATTGTAGAAATAGATTAGGATTTTGAGAATGATTGGTAGACAAGAAAAGTCTTAATATCAGGGCTAAGAAAAACATAAAAGACAAGAAAACGAGTGTTTGTGAACACTTTCCACAACCCCATTGCATGAGAATCTAAGAGCAAGGTAAGTAGGATCCAAGGTGGATATTAGAACAATGCTCTCTTTGAAAGAATCAAGTGTGAGTTGTTATTGGAAATTGCAGAATCTTAGGTCTATGGCTAGAAATAGCTTGAAAAGACTCGAAACCACTCAATCCGACTGGAGAGTAAGCTTCAAAGTTGTCTGAACCAGTTGGTAAGCTCAAAGACACTTCGTGGTAAAAATTTCAAGAGTTGCCCAAAACTCAGATTATTTACTTTTGCTTTAAGGCCAAATTAATTTTTTACTTGATTCATAGGCTTAAAATAGCTCATGAAAAGACTATCTTTGAAAAAAATTCAAATAAGTGTTCATTTCAAGCCTGAAGTTAATAATCATGATTATTAACTTTCTGCTCTAAATTGACCAAGGTTCATACCATTGACTCATTGCATGTGTACAAACAACTTTTGTAAAGACCCAAGAGATTTGGATCACCAAACGGGCAAAAAACTGGGTAAAAACTAAAGTTTGTACTGACTTTTTGAATCTTGAGTGTAAATTAGGGAAAAATTTGTCCAAACTTGTTGAAATTTGATTCATACGCTTATATTGATGTGATAAACATGTGTACATGCTCAAATGACCAAAAATTTGCAAAAAGCTGTCATTTGTAAATAATTGCGATTATTTACATCTACTCCATTTTCCAACTTTTTTTCCCACACACCAAATTTGGTAAGATTTGGATCACTCGATTGAAAATTGTGACCTAATTTGCAAAGTTAGTCTACGGATAGATAATTGATGACCAATTGACCAAAAATCGTCCAAACTTGATGAAGCTTGGTTAGTGACCTTAACTTAAGGTGCTTAACAAATCTATGTCAAAGTTGGGGCAAAAAGTTAAAAAAATATAGCTGGAGTAAATAATCACGATTATTTACATCTGCTTCAAAACTTGAAAAATTTTCAAGTTTGAGTATACCACAAGGTCAATCATATCAAGTAGACCTCACAAATCAATTTTGGTGAAATTTGGATCACAAAAGTGAGACTTAAGCTAGATTCTCAAAATCAAAGTCCGCGGACACAAAATAGTTGATAAACTTGATCAGATTTTGTCCAAACTTGTTGAAACTTGTCCAAGGATTTTAACAAGTAGTATACTTGCCAAACCAATCCAAAAAGTGCCAAAAATTGACAAAAGTAAATAATCGCGATTATTTATTACTGCTACCCAAAGGCATCAATTTTGACTTTTGAACTTATACAGTGCTGGACCACATAATATAAAGTCACTGGAAATTCTGGGTTCAATCGGATCAAAATTGGTGGATGTTCACTCAGTTTCCAGGTTGCAGATTAAACCTTTGATTTTTTGCTAAAGTTGAATTTTGAATCCCATAGCTCGAATTGAAGTGATACTCAAAGACCAATCACGAGAGTTAGCAAAAACTCGACTGTCTTTATAGAAGAATAGCTAACTTGATCAAATTTGTACAGGAATCAGTGGCTTGACAGAAAGTTGCAATCGAATCAAGTGGAAATTGACGACAAGTAAATCCAAAGGTGAGTACTCTATCCAGGGCTTTATAAGTCTATATGAACCTTAGATCTGGTCGTGTACTAGGAAATTTGGGCATACTCAAAGAAACCTCTTGTAGAGTGTCCACCAAAGAAAGCGTGAATCAAGGCAATTCCTTGCACACAATTCTTGAAAAAGTCTCAGACACTTTTTCAGACTCAACATCCAAAATGTCTTCGTACTCGACTCACTCGAAAATCGGAACGACAATGCCCTATAAGCATATACTATCTTTTTACAAGACTAACTGTCATGGAGTCTAGGTTTACTTAGACCCGTACGAGGAGTATGCTATTTGAATTGATGACTGTGGTATTGAGTTTGAAGAAGAGATTAGGGCAAAAAAAAAAGGAAAAATGTACATGGACAGAAACGGAACTCGGTATGTATAAGTCGAAAACCCTGATGTGGTAGACAAATGGGGGTTAGAAGTAAACACCATAATCCCAGATATGTCAGCAAAAGAAGGACCACCAACTTTAGAATTCGAGGGATACGATCAAGTACATTTGAAACCTTTGAAATGGCTTAGTACGGATAATCCTAAGATCGGAGTCTATTGTTGGGGAGATAGAAACATAAAAGATCTTTTGTGGACTTCGCACGCCAAACCAAGACAACTAACGGGCATGAAGATCATCTATATCTTCAAGATCAAGGATAAGGGATCAACGGACCTACCAACCTACTTGTTTAGGGATTGTTATAACAACAAATTTGTTATGATGACTCCTGAGGAGGTAGAACAAACCAAATACCAAGGGTATTCCATACGGGATTGGAGATTGGGATAAGGACCAAAAATAATTCCAAGAGATGAACACCATGAGAGATCATCTGAGAGTAATGTAAAGAAACCAGAAACCACTTCATCACATAGAAAACCGGGTGACACTAAGGCCAGTCCAGGGCTACATGAGTCACTATTTTCAACAGACTGGTTTGAAGGACTCGGAACAAGACCAACTGCTAGGAGACCGGGAGTTGAACCAAACAGACGTGTCAGAACAGCTCATTTTCAAAAATGGGTCAAAAAATACAGTGGATCAACGGATCCATACGACCACTTAGCAAGCTTTAAGCAAGTGCTAAGAGCAGAACGTATATTCGATTTCCATACTCAATTTGAGGGGTTTGGAATGACATTAGAAGGAAAAGCTTTGACATGGTTCCAAAACCTTCTACCAAGGTCAATCATGGACTTGAACACATTAGCTCAAGGATTTGTAGGTGCTTGTTCAAAAACAGGGATTAAACATAATACGGTAGCTCAAATTTATAGCTTTAAACACAAAAATGGTGAGTCTGTTAGGGATTGTGCAACTCGAATGAAACAATACATTGCCAGATGCCCAGGGATAGAGATACCTACAAAAGAACGACTTGTATCCTTGTTTCTAGAGGGACTGCTAAACAAAGAAATTTATGCTATACTCTATAGTAAAAAGCATACAAAGGCTAGAAGAGTGTGTGTCAGATGCTATTGACTTAGGAGACAATAATGATATTTTCAACGAAGAAGATGTCTCTAAGGATAACCAAAGCAAGAAAACAGTGTCCACTAAACTAGCACAAGTGGGAATAGCTGCTGCAGCACCACTCTCAACCATAGAAGATATGCATTAAAGGATGAATGATATGATGAACAACATGCAAAAAGCTCGTATGAGGGGACCAGGACAAGGGATACCTCAATAGGGACAACCAATTAGGCCACAAACATGGTGTGCAATTGAGGGTAAATGAACCAACCATGAGACCCACAAGTGCTACTTCAGACCAATGTATGATGGGAATGTTCAATATGTGCCCATGAGGCCACAAGGACAACCCATGTACAGATATCAGCCTAATATGGCCCAAGCTCAAAGACCATCAATGGGCATGGAAAGACGTCAACCTGTGCTGGGACAACAACCTCAGTATCCATAAAGTACTTGCACTTTGAAGGAGTCATAGATGAACAAGCATTAGTGCTTGTTACACCCTATGCAGAGCCTAGTCCATCTACAATAATGGTAGAAGGAGATTGATATAATCCACATCCACCACCAATGGAAGAAACCGTGACTTATGCTCCACCAGAGCTCGCACCAATGTATTATGTAGATAATTAAGGTGTCAGACCTCCCATGGTAAGACCCATAATTAAGCCAAGAACAAGAAACTGTCATAACTGTGGTGCAGATGATCACTGGAAAAATGAATGTCCAGAACCTGACAAAAACCTCAAACTAGTTGAAGCCTATTACATATAATGTTGCAAAAAGGGAGGACACTTTCCATAAGATTGTCCTAAAAATCCTTTAAACAAGGGTAAAATGGTAGTAAACGTAGTCCAAGTGATCCCTAGTAGCTCATCAGAGAGTGAACCGATTGTTCCAATCAAGGTAATCACTAGAGCCCAGGCAAAGAAAAAGAAACACAACTCCTCTAATGATTCAAAAAATACGAAAGTTTCCTCTCAAAGAATCAAAAGGAGCAGAAGGAAGAGATATGAGATGAGAAAACAAAAACAACGGGCTGAAATCGAGGAGAAAGAAAAAAAACTATTCTAGGAAAGTTGAAAGAAACCGAAAAGTGAATTCAAGGAAACAACCACAAAATCTAGAGGATCCATTCTAGTTGATAATTTTTTTGAGCCTATTAACACCTCCTTGGAAGCCTACCAAGTAGGACTTAAAGCATGCCAAAACATGGAAAATAAATAGAAAAACTATCCTTCTCTAGACATGGAAGCAGCTAACCTGGAAGCTTATCAAAATTTGGTAAGAATCATGCAAGAGCTGCTGGAAAAACAAAAACCCAAGCTTGAAGGTATTGGAAAACGTGAGGAGCTTGTGGTAAGAGACACTAAAGAAAAATCCAATGTGGTGGCAGAACCCCACCTTGAAACAAAAGAACTAGAGCTTATAGTGCCGGATAGCGAAGATGCCTTAGACAGAATTCCGTTCGTAGAGGAAGACTACTGCCCAGGAAATTTATGAAAAAAAAGTCAGAGAGATCAATGATGGGAGCCTAACTCTAAGGTCAGCTCCTATAGAGGAAGTCTGGTTAGATAACCTACCTTCTCATGTGAACATGGATGGAAATCCTTGTATGGGGATTGCGGATCTGAAGCTTTAGTAATATCAAAACCACTGACTTTGAAAACATTACCCTCTTACTTGGGAGATAAAAAAGATAAATCCATCGTGTGTAAGACCACTCAAGTAAAAAGAGTTGAACATACCCTAGAAGTAGACAACATTCATTCAATCATGTCTACACCCATCCAATGCACTCTTACCTTGGGAGAACTGTTAAAACTCAGACCATACTTATGGAATAATCTACAGAAAACCCTAGAGAAGGTGGGGATAATGGGACTAATCTCAAAAAAATTGGGAAAATTGAAAAAAAAAAAGAATGACAAACAGATTTGATTTGTTCCCATGAACAAAGTTGAAGAATATTACGAAGGGGAAGAAGGAAACACCACCCTCCCAGTGAAATATAATGACATTGAAACCATGGCAATAGTGGATAGTGGAGCAGGCATAGCCATAGCCACTAAAGCAGTATGGGAATCCTGGGGACAGCCAGCCATTAGATGAACTTGAATGAAATGGCATTTTGCCGACGGACACATTGAGAGACCATTAGGGCTGCTTGAAAAAGTGATAGTCAATTCCTATGGAATTGAATATCAACACACTTTTGCCATAGTAGACTTTGGGAAAAAGTTCTATGCAATCATATTGGGAAGACCTTTCATGCAACAGGTACAGCTTATCCAAGATTGGGAAAACAATTATCTGTACTTGAAGCAAGTGGGATCTATAACCAGAGTAAATCTAAAAGATCACACTTACAGAGATGTCTTGAAAACACCCATACAAGAGTTTGATTCAGTCTCTTCGGTTGAAACTAAGCTTCCATCTTGGTTAAACAAGGGCACTCCTATTTGGATATGCGGAGCTTTAGAAAATGGAAGCTTAAGACAAGAAGAATGTATCCTAGAAAGAGACTGCACAGATGAAGCCTATGTACCTGAACCCTTTCCAAAGCATTTGTTTGAACCATTCAAATGGACTCAAATTTTAGTGACAATGGATGTATGTGTGAATATATCTATGACTACTCAATTTTTCAATGAGGATGGCTACGACATAATTCCCATCCAAATGATTTCAGTCCTCAACATTGAAGACAAAGATGAGGAACCCAAGGACTTAATGAAATCTCAACAAGTCTTTTCAGACCTCTATTACGATGCAACTGATGAGTTAGATGAACACTCAGCTACCTCAGAAGATTCGGGGTCAAAAAAAGAACATATGAGATCTAAGCTACTCTTAAAAGGAGGGGAGGAAATTTTGTTTAACTTTCCAAACCAGAAATCAAGAAGACAAAAATGGTATAGACAAAAGAGAGACACCAGAAACATGAAAAAATGACCTATGCCATCAGTCTCCATTAGAACACAATTCTTGATGCAGATCGATGCAAATGATTGAGTCAAGGAAAAAATCACTGGTAGATATCCTTCAAACAAAAATTCAAAAATGTCTCAAACATTGAGGAAAACAAGGAAGAGTACTCAAGCAAACCCACAGGATAAGGAACCACTCATGACCCGAGTCGAGCGAAAAAAGAAATATCAAGAGTAACTAAGACCAATTTAGGAAATTCGGGAAAAATTTACAATTTAGGGACAATTTTAGAGTCTTGTTAAGACACTTAGAAATCTTAGCATCCTCAAGACAAATTACAATACATTCATGTAAACTAGAGGGAATCTTGAAATGGGTTTTGGACTTCTACACATACATCTTACATCTTACATCTTAGATGTTCTCTTGTTTACAACCAGGCATCTCAATCCTAAAGATAACATTCCAATCTCCAATTTCCATGGCACAAGAAGATGTTTTAGCAACAAGTGATGTTGAGATGGCTACAAATGCGTGTTGTATCTTACAAACTCTTTACTTCTACAAGATAGTGAAATCCTTAGGCTACATCATTCCAATTTTCAATGCTCATGCAATAAGGAAGTGAGAAAACAAATCTCAAGGCTCGCATTTGAACCTACAAAAAGCCAAGAAGGGAAGTTTCAATATCAAGGACTTGAAACAAATTGCTTAGACCACTTCATGGAAAAGGTTCAACATATGAAATAGATATCGTGCTAGAGGAGAGAAAATGTTTTTTTTGGAAACTCTTATATCCCAACTCTTACACTTGAAAGTCAATAAACAAGTTGATGGAGATCAACTTACAATATCTTGGAGTGGGAAGTAGTTCAAAAAATCCGTACACCTAAGAGATAAGGCACCCAATTATACATTTGAAATGGAGCCATATAATTTTTTTGGGTGAAAACCTAGGAACTTGTAGCCGTGCTTGAACTCGGCAAGAGAGAACTAGACAACTCAAACTTGACGTTGAGCTCTAAAGCCAAGATGTTGCACTGAAAAATTCAAACTTGCTGTTGAGCTCTAAAGACAAGAAAGTGCATTGAAAACAACACAAATGTGAGTTTAGCTCAATGCCAAGACGTAGTGTTGAGAGCAACTCAAACTTGAGGTTGAGCTCAAAAGCCAAGAAGTCGTGTGCTAAAACGACTTCGAACTTGAGGTTGAGCTCTAAAGCGAAGAGGTCACGTTGAAAAGAAATTGCAAGAACACATACAGAAAACAAAGCCTAAGACCACATTTAAAACATTCATCCAAAACCATGAGTGAGACAAAACTATGCTGCTCATATTGACGGTGCGTCAAGTGTGCCGCCTCTGCATGGAAGAATTAGGAACTGCAAGACGGCTCTGAGACGGTTTGAGCATGGGTAGGTTTTTAAGACAGTGGACATAGCACAATATCAATTGGAGGTGATAGAGATATGGCCAGAAGTTTAGAAGCATATCCAAGGGTGGTATGGGATGTGGTGGCAACTGGTTGGCCAACACAATACAATCAATATTGCTCTAACATCAGGCTCGAGTTTGATGCTACTTCTAGTAGAAAAGCCAACTCAAACTTGAGTTGGAGGCTAGATTGTACAAACGGCTAGATCGTTTTCACTAAAAAAATCAACACTGCCTTTAGCTGGCTCCACCCCTAGAAGAAAAGATCCAAATTCCATGTTGTGTGTTGCAAGAAACGAGCCCATACACTTTTTGTAAAGCTGTCACATTTAATGCATATAGTTGTCAATCTACTAATTTGAAATTCAAAATAAGCGTTTGCATTTGATGATTCGTCAAGTTCATCATTAATGCTGCCGTGCCATCACGTCTCCTGGTTCGTTTCTGGGTAGCCTCCCTCTTTGTCTCTTAGGAGCCTTCATCTTCTTGCTCACGAGGTAGCCAAAATTGCAAATCATGGTCGGGGAGTTTACGTAGAAGAAAGTGAAGAGGACCGTGACGAGAAAGAGAAAGAGTAGTGCAGAGACACCATTGCCACAGAAGAGGAATCGGTAACCTGGGAGCATGCGCCGGGGGCATTATACCTGGGGGTAAACTGCTCAAAACCCTCTAGAGGTAATCAACCTTGAGCTCAAAATCCTGCTCGTCAACCATGTCAAGTCAGTCAAAGAGGGCTGAGATGCTGAGAGCCTACGTCAGAGGCATTCTACCTACGGGAAAATTGTCTCAAGGTCGAGCTCAGAACCCTGCTTGTTGACCTTGTTGACGCAGTCAAAGAGGGCGGAGATGTTGAGGCTATCTTATGTGATGTCTTCTTGTACCTTGCCCATGCTTTTGAGCTTATCAGGGATGGCAAAGAAGGCAGCAGCAAGAGGCGAACATGGAGAGGGAGCTCGACACTAGGCTAGGGAGAAGGTGAGGAGGTTGCTTTGCAAAATGGTGGTGAAGATGACGCCCTGGAACATGGCGTTCACTAACAGCCTGCTGATTTCTCAGCTATTGCGCTTGCATTTTATCATCTTCACATAACATTTATAAAATAATATGCAGAGTAAATACTAAATTTTGGAAATATTAGAGATCTTTCGTGCTTCTAGTACAAGTGGTATCCCACCATTGCCAGCTGCTAATTCAACTCGGAGGAAGGGAAGACGACACAACTCCAAAACCTTTCCTAGACTCATTGATGCAGGCATAGAGGCATCTATACAGAATGCATGACTCATGCTTACTCTAATGGCCTTTGGAATTGACTTGAAGAGGCTAGAAAAATGAGGCCATCTTGATCCTGTCATTAGTGAAGAAGATGGATTGAGCATGCAGTCCAAATTTTGGGCAGTCGAAGCAAGAACAATCCATGCCTGATGGGATAGCTAGGCTAGGCTGGGCAAGATTGCCATTGCTGAGGGGATCGCAGAGGATCGTAAGGGGACTCCACTCTATTGTCTATTCGTGGTGTTTGTCACTAAGATGGGGTGTAGGCTCGAACTTAAGTTCGAGCCTCCACCTCATCTTGGTGCATAACACCATCTTAGTGTAGGCTCGAACTCCTCCACCGGTGCATAACACCATGAGTAGGTAGCCTATTGGAAGCGTGCAGGCTCGAACTGAAGTTCGAGCCTCCACCCCATCTTGGTGTGCAACACCATGAGTAGGTAGTCTCGTGGAGGCTTGAACTTAAGTTCTAGCCTACCTCCAAGATTGATACAATGAGCTCAACCTTCACCTAGGTGGGCTCAAGTTCAAGCCTCCACCCCACATAGGTGAAGGATGAGCCCACTTATTTCTCATGTCATTTTCCACTAGGGTGGGTTACAATCTTGATTGAGCATCACGCTACCCAAATGGAAGGCCACACATTGCTTGCCCCACGCAATTTGCACCAGTTTTGTATTAAGATGGGATTTAGGCTCAAGCTTAAGCTAGAGCTTCTAACCATCTTGGTGTCAAGAACCAGTATGCTACAACTTAAGTGATCCTTCAAGGTTTAGCTTTCTCTCAGTCTTTTTTGGCACACATAGAGAGAAGGGTTTCATTACCTTTAACTCACAATTCAAGGTGCTTCCCATAATTAGCTCATATCTTGACTATGATGAAGAGTCCATTTTAATAAGGAATGAGACTAAAATACACCCTACGATATGTCATAAAAGTCTTATGGTCTTCTATCTAAAGAAAATACACCATATCACATACAATCAATACCACCACTACACTTGAAAAACTTTGTCAAAAGATTAATACAAATTGTGTTTTATTCTCTTGAAGTCACTCATTTTTTTCCAAATTCCCTTCATCTTTTAAGACCAATTTCATTTTATTCTCTTGGAGTTCTTCAACTTTTTGAAATTCTCTTGATCTAAGTTAAAAGTCATGAGACTCAAATACACTTTATGATATGTCATTAAAGCCTTATAGTCTTTTATCTAAACAGAATACACCATATTACATACAATAAATACTATCATAGTCTCATGATTTTTGTCAAAAGCTAAGTGAAAATTGTGTTTCATTCTCTTGAAATTTCTCATTTTTGTCTCATTCTAGAACTTCTTGTAGGACCAATTTTGTTTTATTCTCTGGAAACTCTTCAGATCTAGAGATTCTCCTTACTTTGTTGTACCTATTTTACAACTTTTCTGTTAAAGCATTAGGCTATTACTAGTCAAATGCTTCTTATTAGAGTAGACCAAATTTAACTAAGATTGCAAGCCCCAATTTAAAAATGGGACTTGAATAATTCCCAAAATTCCTAAATTGGACAACCAAAATGGAAACCACAGAAGAGGATGGTAAGGATGTAATGAGTGTTCCACCCCATTACAAAAAGTATACTCTCCAAGATTGAAGAATCATTGTCGAACAACCTGTTAGGGAACTGCGAAAACAGGGCAAGTCTTATGAAGGGCCTAAAAACGCTAAAAAGATAGACTTGGTTGAACCAGGAGAAGAGCCTAGGTCTGCTTACATTGCGAATGACCTGAAAGAAGAAGAAGAAAAGCTCTTGATGAGCTTGTTAAAGGAATATAGAGATATATTCTCTTGGTCATATAAGGAGAGATGATGTGAAAGCAAGTAGACAGAGGCCATACACGTATAATGAAACATTTGCCAAGAAGATAAAAGAAGAGATTGAAAAAGTGAAGGAATCCGAATTCATTTACAAAAATTGAACACACAGATTGGGTGTCTCCAATTGTGATAGTACCCAAGAAGAATGGAAAATTACAAGTGTGTGTTAATCTCAAAAAGGTGAACGCAGCTACTATTAGAGATAACTTTCCTCTTCCAATCACTGAGCATGTTTTGGAACGAGTTGCAAGAAAAGAAGCTTACAGTTTCTTAGATGGCTTTTCGGGATACAATCAAGTTTTGTTTGACTCAAAAGATCAACATAAAACTGCTTTTGCAACACAATGGGATATATTTTCCTATCAGGTTATGCCGTTTGGGTTATCTACTGATCCAGCCACATTTCAAAGGTTGATAAGCCATGCTTTCAAAGAATATCTTAGGAAATTCTTAGAAGTATATATGGATGATCTATGCGTATGTTCATCAGTTCAGGCAGATCATTTTGAACGCCTCAAAAAGTATTCAAAAAATGTAGACTTTATAGGATTTTCTTCAAACCTGAAAAGTGCACATTAAAAATGGCATAGCTACTGATATTGAGAAGATTCATGTCATAGCTGATTTTCCTAGACCAACAATAGTCAAACGAGTACAAGCCTTCATGGGGCATTGTGGATAGTACAGACGGTTCATCTACATGTACGCTATAAGGGGCAAGTTTTCGAGGAGACTTGATTAATTTGTTGACAAAATTTAAGGATGTTTTCGCATGGGAGTATGCGGATATGAAAGGATTGGATCCAAAGTTTTATCAACATAAAATTAATCTAAAACCAGATATGGTGCCAATGAAGCAGCATTCATATAGGATGAATCCAAATGTAGCAAAGCAAGTTAAGGTGGAAATTGATCATCTCTTGCAGGTGGGTTTTATTACCCCTATTGATAATACCGAATGGATTCCCCCCATTGTGGTGGTACCAAAGAAAGAAAAGCAAATTCGCATTTGTGTGGATTATCGGAAGCTGAATGCAGCTACTGTTCCGGATCCTTTTCCTCTTCCATTTCTCGATTCTATTTTGGATGATGTGGTAGGGCACGAGATGGATACTTTTCTGGATGGGTAGAAGCAAGAATTTTGAGATTATCATGGGGAAGTTGTATTATCGCACGGTTGTGGAGGTCTTGCTCAGATGTGTTCTACCACAAGAACAAGAATGTGTTCTGGAGGAAGTCCATACCGGCATTGCAGGGGGCCACTTTGTAGCATTGATCACGGCAAGGAAAGTTCTACAATCAGGATTTATGGTGGCCTACATTGTTTCAAGATGCGAGAAGCTTTGTACAACAGTGTGATGTGTGCCAGTGGTTGGGACAACCTACTAAAATGTCGAGAATGCCTTTTCAGCCAGTATTACCTTTGGAGCCTTTTCAAAAATGGGGATTGGATTTTTTTGGGCTTTTTAAACTAGTAGCAGCTAACACTAGTAATAAGTATATTTTGACGGCCACCGATTATGAGACTAAATGGGTGGAAGCATGGCCTTTGAAAGATAATACTGCGGTTTCTATTGCTAGGTGCTTATATAAGGATGTTTTTTCCAGATATGGTTGTCCTATTGAGCTGGTTAGTGATCGGGGTAGCCATTTCTTGAATAAGGTGATGGAGAGAATGCTACGATTTTACTTTGTATTGCATAGGAAATATTCTCCTTATTACCCTCAGGAGAATGGGCAGGTGGAATCAACTAATAAGAAATTGGTTTGTATCCTGACAAAGCTAGTAAATATGCATAGAACGGATTGGGATGTGAAACTTCCTTTCGTATTATGGGCTTATCGTACACAAATAAAGTGGCACCAAGATTGACTCCTTTCAAGTTGGCATTTGATATGGAGGCAATTACCCCAGTGGAGCATGTGGTTTCGAGTTTGCAGACACTGATTTCCATTAGGCTTCTCCCAAAAGATTCCATTTTTTATTGTTTGGATGTTTTGTAGGAATTAGATGAAGAGAGATTGCGCAGTTTTGCGGTGTTGCAAGATCTGCAGTCCAAACGAAAGAAATGGCTAGATCACCCTAAAGTATGGCAATTTTTACGGGGTCAGTTGGTCCTTGTATTTAATTCTTGCCTTGGGAAGATGCCCGCGAAGCTAAAATTACGGTGGTCCGGGTCATTCTGGATTTTTAAAGCATGCGGACCTACCTCTTTTTATTTGGCTGACTTGCAGGGGGAGGTGATTTTTGTGCTAGTCAATGGGTTCCGACTACGCCATTATTTTTCATCTACCTCGATTCAGTGCCCCTTTTCTGTGTGACAAGAGCCAAAAGCAGTCCTAATCATGATTGGAAATTCTCTTGCATGCAATCTTGAAAAGCAAGAAAAGGGCAATGATGATTGCGACACCGTGGCACGCCCTATTTTGAGAACTCTTTGTGAGTGGTTTATTGCATGCAGTGGATACCTTATACTCTCCTCCCGTTTTTTGCATCACGTTCGCAAGGCTGCACTGCATCATTCTTTTGTTCTTCTGTGTATTTTCACCACCATGACAGCCTCCTTGTTACAGTGCGTTCCATTTACTCCGGTGCAGCAGTTGGCTCTACGTAGGGTGGATGCTTGGCTCTACGTAGGGTGGATGCTCAGATGTGTCTTTGCCAACCTGGATTGGCAACGTATTCATGTTCACCCGTAGGCCATGTCATTGATTGAGAAGCTAGCTACTGGAGATGTGGTGTTGATTAACAATGAGCAAATTCAATTGATAGCTGAAAGAATTTCAAGATGCTACTGCTTACCAAGTGATGGTGTTGTGCGAGCATCCAACGTTATTCCTGTCTGCAGAGGCAAAAGTAGAGTTTGCCTTGAAAGTGAAGGGTGAATATAAATTATCAGGGATCACTGATACAACGATAAAGGATGCATATCACTGCTTCCTGAGGCAATTTGGTTGCAAGCCAAAACCTATACAATTTTTGCTAAAGTGCGTAATGTATTGCATTTGGCCAACTTTGGGCCGGTGGCTTGGGCAGCAATCGTCAAAGAACAATTGCTAGCAGAATGTCAAAGAGTGGTGGAACAGATGGGGCATAGCACCCCAACAAATACAAAGGTCGGGCAGCTTCTTACCCTGGTGTTTCCCTTGAGGGGAGTTTTTCCTCTTACCCTGCACCCTCTATGCCACTTTGAGGATGATCGATTTATAGTAGCCGGTACTACACAGTTGGCACAAACTCAGAGTCAGGAAGTGCCTGTTGTGGGGGTGTCTCAAACACCTGCTTGCATCATGGATGTGCCAGGTACGTTGACTGTAGTGGTAGCCTCTAGTGCACAGGAGATGGTCACTGCAGGAACATCAAGCTACAAGCGAGGACGGGAGGAAATCCTGTTTTCTTCACCACCTTTTGTTGCGACACCAACTTTGCAAGAGGATTCCGCCGTTGCGCGTTGGCGATGCAAAATGCAGGAGCGGGCGGCAACCTCCAATGCAACCGTGCGATAATACAGCCCTATAATGAGGTTTCACTTTGCTTCTCTTCTCCAAAGTGGGGAACCCGATGAAGTACATAAACACTTTGTCAAAACCCTATCAACCAACATAGCATTGGAAAGATCTTAGCAAAGTAGGTTTTAAATCCCCAAACTTCGACAAATTTGGAGTTTATTTGTAGAAGTTATGGCTTCCGCACTGAAACTAAAATGTGGGGAGAGATTCCATTTATAAGACAGAGTTGCCACATCAAAAATTGGAATCTTCTAGAACATAAGGAATCTGATGGCATGCTATATATCAATGGATAGATATTAATGAGTACATTCTAAATCCAAAAGGTCCAACAAGTTTTGATTTCATTCTTAAAATTTTTACCATGTGCCCATTTTGGACAAGAGAGAGAAAATTACAGTACTTATAGGGCCCCTTTGAGAGTCCAAATTTTCCCAAATGCTTTTAACTTGCAAGAGGTCTTATGCATGTACCAATACACCCGCCCAAATATAGAGGCTTCTTTGTCTAGTAATTGTATTAGGTGAGTGAAGTGCTGTGTGGTGACAATAACAATTTTATCTATATTTCTCCAAAAAACAGGAGAGTTTACAAGCTGGTAGCATTTGAAAGTAGTTGGCTCATACTTAGGACATTTATCAAGACAAATGTCCCATCTTCTATCTGCCAATCTTTCAACAAGGGTTTCTTTAACCACATCTTCAATGAGGCCTTTTCAATGAACTAGGCCTTCAATGAGGCCATATTCAATGAGGCCTCAGCTACTTCCTTATGCTTTGTGGGCGGACCATACTACACACATCACAATTACATGTTTTATGCCATCATAGCTTATGTATGGATAGAAGCCTATTATGCCCCTTGAAGAGACAGTGACAACATGGAGTATATTGCCTTCAGATCTAGAAATGAGTAGAGAAGATTTTCTTGCTTCAAGGATTCAACAGCTAGAGAGGAGAACCAAAGATATAGAAGCTACAAAGTAGAAATTGAGGAGTGCTCATTTGAAAAATAAGGAGGCTTTTGACAAATGGCATAGGCTAAGGCCATGTGCTATTCAACCAGGGGATTGGGTTCTTGTTTATGATAGCAGTTTGGACAATCAGTACATAGCTATGCGAAAGATGATTAAGTGGTGGTTTTGCCTGTATGTGGTTAAACATGCTTTTCCTAGTGCTACCTATAGATTATGCGAGATGGATGGTACGGAGTTGAAACTTCCAATTGCAGGTAAGCATGTCAAGCTATATAAATTAGAACTGAAGAGCTTTAAGTTGCAGACAAAGACTTCAATGTTGACAAAGATAAGGATTTAGATGATGAAGATGTGATTTCAAACAAAGATGTTGGCTTGGACAACCTCTAGAGATTGGCACATATTGAAGGATGTGCAGTTTTAGAGGGGGTGGATGTCGTGCATCTTTGCATGCACAAGCTGAAAAACAATGTTTTGTCTATATCTATGAACCTTGAGGAAGCTATAATCTATGTTAGAATTGCTTATGGCATTGGATTAACAGGAATGTATGCATTATGTGGGTTTTTGTAAGCCAAAAGTGCCTCAAAGTGAACCAATTGGGCTAACATGTGAAGATTGAATGAAGGGATGGTTTCTTGCTTAAAAAGGTGGAATTGAATTGTTGAATAAACTGATCCCCACAACTCATCAAACGGAGCCCTGGTGAGAAAGTTAAGGAGCAGAGTAACTCCCCTTTTGTGCAGTCAACACCACACCAGATTGAGCCTATTGATTTCATTGATAACTCTTGGAATAGTTAGTGCTAGACCAAATACTCAAGGTAAAGGTCTAGTATGTGAGGAGTATCTGCTAAGTCCTCCTCCTCCATCCATTTGGCATAAAGAGCCGGATAATTTGTGAACTTGACCAAATACCGTCGTATCAGCTTAACTTTCAATTTCCTTTCCTTGTGAGCCATGACCTGTTTGGGAATGAGTATCTCTTCAGTTTCTTCCACTTTTGGTTGCTCGTCTTGCTCCTTGTCCACACCATTGACACTTCACCTTTGAAAGATTTCCATAGACTCACATGAAATGCATTGTGAATCTTCCAAGTTATCTAGTAACTTCAGTTCAAAGGATACATCATTTTTCTTTTCTTGAAAAGGTCCATAGTATCGCAAAATTAGATTTGGAAAAAACCTCTCCATACCCTTCCTCATTTGTAATCATGCCTTCTCAAACTTGAGTAGCACCCAATCATCTCCTTCAGTTGCAAGTCACATTGATGCTTGCCTGATGCCTTATTATGCCATGCTTGAGACTTCTCCAAAGCCTTCCGTACCTTAGCAAAAGTAGAGTATGGAGCCTTTTTGACACCCTAGATAATCTTAAATGGTGTCTTCCTCGTAGATGTGTTACCTCTGTTGCTATAAGAAAACTCCACTAAGGGCAATTTTTTTCCCACTGAGTCTTCTGATCAGAGATATAGGACTTTAACAAGTCCAAAACCACTAAATTTTTCATCTTTGACTGCCCATCTGTCTTGGATGAAAGAAGGACAAGAATTGAAGCCATGTGCTTATATTCTCCCATATTTCTCTCCAAAAAAAACTCTTGAAGTGGGGATCTCTATCTTAAACTATAGATTCAGGCATACCATGCAATCTAAAAATCTATGAGACACAACTTAGCCAAATGACCGGCTTTAACTATCTTTTTTATCGCAATGAAGTGAGCTTGTTTATTGAAGCGGTTGATGAATGTCCAAATTCCATCATGCCATCTTTGCATCTCGAGAAGATAAAAACCAAAGTCCATTGCTATTGTAATAAACTTGGACACCCCAAGTCTAGATTCTGTCTCGACACTATAGATATTCACTTCAAAATAATTCCCAATTCACAATTCAAGAGTCAACACGGCCCACCGTAGTTTCGTGCCAAGAGAAATTGACCCCAAAGACTGGTGCACCTTTTGGTATTTCTTTTATATTAATCTTTGAGAAAAGTACAAGTACCGCAAGTGCTCACTCTCAGACTCTGTGTTGAGATGCTCTGAGAAGTGATACCCTCCTTGGGTTTATTTATTCTTACAAGGGATGTCAAAAGCAGAGTCCCAAAAGCATGTAAACTCAAAAGAAACTTGATCCAAAAGATTTTAGACTTAAAAGAAATAATCCCCAAAAGCAATGGGCTCCAAAAACTACCAAAAAAGTAGTTGGAGTAATTTGCAAAAATCCGTACAGCTTGCCACGCGAGTAGATGTGTCAATGCAAAACGAGGAAATCTGTACTATTTGCCACATCAATATGCCAATGCAAATTCCAAAAATCCGTATTGTTTGCTGCCACATCATCTTTTTTTTTTAGCAAGGTCATGCTACATCATCAATTTGTGACATACCCCCTCTTGAAAGAATTGTAATTTCCCTCGATTACAACTGCAAAACAAACAAAGTCCATAAACCAATTCAGTAGACATTGATTCTAAGTACCGACACACTAGACACGACGCATCTAGCACTTGTACAAAGACAACAATCACATCCCTGCACATGACATCACAGGACATTACATGACCAATCAATCACAAAAAAATTCATTCCATATCTCAAACCATGACTGCCAGCAACATATTTAGTAACCACATCTAGACCCATTCCAAAGCTCACTTTTCGATCCGGGCTCTCTTCGACCAACAGTAACTTCTTGCCAACTCCATATGAAGTGCTCTACATTTTAGAACTTGTTCAATCCAAAAATGATGCCCGATGGCCTAATTCCTAATGCAGTTATGCGGGAACATAACTGGCCCCTATAAAACCTTCATTTGCTAATATCTTTCACATCGTGGCTCCGATTGCCGATCTGAAAAGACCAACAGGGTCCATAAATCAAGCTTCATGCATCTAAAACTTCAAATCACCCTTGACCATCTGTGTAGTATTTTGTGAATGACTTTACGTAAAGAAGTACTTTAAATGGGAATTCCTAAAATTAATCTGTTTCATGTGCTCTCTCATGTGTGTATTATTTCACTATGTGTATAAAAGATGACATGATTGCAGCATTTTGTCTTGGTCACTTGAGGGGTGATGTGGATGTGATAGTAACAAGATTTATTCAATCAGGACATGCCTGAAAAGATTAGTGAAACGGGCATGTACACTCACCAAAGGGCGGTAGACTTTATCTTTCACCCGATCTTTACATTGCTGAACTTTATGACACCAAGGAAATGTATAAACAAACAAGCGCTTGTAATTCAACACTTCAAACAAAACATGGCTTGACAGAGTGAGAGTGCTCCCAAGTAGACAACGGTACCCTGGTAGCCCCAAAAGTTGGTAGCCCTTTCAATATTTTTTTATTCAATTAAACATTGGAGAAAAACCTTTAAATTCCTACATACTGTTCCACTTTTACTGGGTTGATAATGGCCTATTCAAGCCCAATTTTGGTAACATAATTGTTGTAGGAGGCTTCACATACAAAATCTCCATGCAATAGGTGACTATCTCGGCGCATTAGAGCACTTTTCTAAACATGGCAAGAAATTACAACAAGCAAAATTCCATGTTTTCATCCCCAAAAATGTACCAGAACACCAGTAGAGCGATCCCCTAGCTTCCCCAAAGCTCCTGGTGCTATTAGGGATCATAAAAGGGTCAAAACCCTAAACTTGCAAAAATACACCGCAGGATGTAGTTTCATCTTTTGGGCTCTGTTTTGCGTGCCGGTCACATCCATAGCAAGCCCTCAAGCTCACGCACTTGTGGATCTACTTTCCCATTGATTTAGGCAATATTTCTTGTGTGAAATCTCTCCGGATCAACTTGTGCCTGTGGGAGATTTGCACAACTAGCTAATCCGGTACTTGTACAAGAGGCTCTTGCCTAGGAAATCGCACATGAACCCACACTATTGTACATATAGACGAATAGCCCTTGATCTGGGCATCATGATTTTGTATTCAAAAGGGGAGACAGGTGCACGAGAGCAGAATTATGCTACATGAGACAAGGGAGAAGGCAAGCTTTCCATTGAAGATTTGAAACCTGCACCCACTACTCACACACACATTGTAGACACTTAATGAAGGAGAAACATCCCCCAATCAACCTCTTCTCTCAAATTTGGGCACCCCTAGCTAAGGTGGCATGTAGATGAGCTCTGGTGCCTCCTTGTGTCCAATTTGCCTCTTTTGAGTTAATTTCCTAGTACCCACGAACTTATAAAGTGTCGTGTGGGGCCTAAATGACTTTGAGCTAAGCCTAGCCAACCTTTTAGTGCTTGGATTTCAGTGCCAATTGGCCCGACCAACTCATGTCAACCTGGCCTTTACTCTTCCGAGTGAAACTCTCAAATGTTGTCCATTTCACACTGGCCATACAATATGTGGCCATTTGTAACTTCAAAAAAAGGGTCCCAAAAATAAAATAAAAAACAAGGGGAAGAAACCAACAACTAAAGTTAGTGGTTGTTACAGCCTCGTGATAGTCAACACGGTCTTGATGTGATTGCTAAATAAGTTACAATGATCATGATTCTCATCTAAGCTCTCAACAAGGATAGTGATGTGAATGTTCAATGACTATCGTCTTCATGCAAGTGCTAGAAATATGTGGTCTAGTGAGTTGGTATTTAGAGTCGGTGTCTATTAAACTAGTTTCTATCATGTATCTACTTTGCAAGCAAAGCCAAGGGTGATTACAATTCTTTCAAGAGGGGGATATGTCACAAAGTGATGATGTGGCATGGCCTAGAGGAGAGACCTCGACCAAAGAGGTCTTAATATTATTGAAAAGAAGTTGAAGATGTTGTACCATCTTGCAATTTATGGAAGAGAGACCCAGAGGGGTTAGGAATTAAAATCCTAACCCTCCCAAATAAAAGATTAGTAGATCAATCAAGTGATGCAAAAAACGAGCTAGCCATCATCAAAGTGGATTGTAGCCGAGCGAGGAATCCTAAACCTCGAGCAAGATTTTCCGAGCAATCCCTAAACCGAGCAAGATAGGGAAAGGTACACTATAAAAAAAACAAAAAATGAAACAATCTTTTTGAGATGATTTCAAGCACAAACAAGGAATATAAATAATACTCCAATATTTGTAATGCTAAACCCATAATATATTTTTGAGTAGAGAGATCTCCTTGAGCATGGGCTTGGTAGAAGGCTACTCTTGCTAGGCTATAATAGTTGGAACCATTATAGTCACACCATAGACACTGTATTCAGGTGGTGGTGAGAGTGACATTGCTGAAGGTTATGGTGACAAAGGTGACGAGGGAGGTGGTGGTGGTGGGGGTTTATTTATGGTGCTTTAATAGAACAGTCATAGATTCATCAGCCATATACTGAGGATAACTTTGTGCTCACACATGCCCCCTCCCTTTCACCTACTGACATGTTTACTGAGGTTGTATTGGATCTCATTTGCATGTGCTGATTTCTGATGACTAACTGATAGTGCTCAGGAAAAAAAAACGTCTAGTGTAGTCCCACCTACAAATTTTGAGTTTTACCTGTAAGATTTTAATTTGAAGGTGTGAAAACCTACTAGTTCTATATCAAATTAATGTGAAAACTTTGACATATATATATAGTCTTCATGTTGCTTATTTTGAGCACATATCTGCCATGGACTCGGCCCATTTTCCTCGTGCAACGATCGACCTTGTACAAGGGGCTCAACTAGTGTGCACACCTCTTGGAGACCTGGTGGAAGTTCTGGCCTATAGGAGTGTAGTGGCCCCGCTCTTAGTTCTCTCTCTCTCTCTCTCTCTCTCTCTCTCTCATATTATCACACAAACACACGTCTTCCCCACATGTATTAAGGTTGAAGTGCCATGAGTGACAATATATGTGTTTGCGATCTTGTTTCTCTACATGGGCCTACACATGTCTTCATGTACCAGCTTGTCATCCCATGTTGCAGCTAAGGCAATGTCAAAATTGTGAAAAGTAGTGTAAAAGGAAATACCCCTCGAATCTCAAGAGTCACAAGTTCATGAAGCAAGAACCTTGACACAAGTTGCTCTTTGCTGAGATAGCATGCTTGTATGCAATACAAACCCTCACCTGATCTATCTTCATCACAGAGAAAGCAGGTGTGCATGTCCACATTCTAAGAGTGTATATGATGTGTCAATTTCAAGAGCCTCCTTATCTGGTGCCAATAGAGGGAGAGAAGTTGTTGCCTTTGTGTAAGGGCACGCACGATGCTTCCTATAGCGAAAGACAATTTAGTGCAATCGGAGGAGTTTGTACGGTGCAACTTCAAACATGGATTGCACCCTGTGAGGTTTCCTGTAGTCACGTGGAGTATTATCGTCATCATAATCCACTTCCGCCCACCCTCCTAAATGCATCCTGTAAAACACTCTCTAGCCATCTACGCCAACACAGACCGCTAGAGGGAGATTGCTTGCACCATGCAAGGCTGCCTACAACCACATGGTCATCCAACTTTTCCCACCCTCCAAAGTGCAAATTGAACCTTTAAAAACTCTCTCTACCCATCCGCGCCGGCGCGGATGGCTAGAGGGAGACAAGATTTTATTAAGAGTTGAGTCAAAAAATGATCACCCTAGTTATATAAGGGGTCCCACGTGGAGGAAACAAATTTGCCACAATTCTGAACCTACGGAGGGGCTAAGCAAAGTTTACGGGTTTTAACTCGGGTAGCCAATTCGTCCATGCGTTCAACCTGTAGATGCTCATACACCTTAACTTTCTCTGTGCCATATGGATCTTGGCCTACCTTCGCACGCTACCAGCTACCAGATCCTCTACTTGCCAAAAGTTATAGGCACCTTTTATAAACCCATTGGGTACGACGTGCTTTATGGATCTTGGCCTACCTTCGCACGCTACCAGCTACCAGATCCTCTACTTTCCAAAAGTTATAGGCACCTTTTATAAACCCATTGGGTACGACCTGCTTTTTGTGGAGATAACAATTTGTAGCATTAATCTAACCTTATAGTCTTGGGAACCCCACTACCCCCAGGAGCGACTCAGCTATAAGGGTGCATTTAGAGTGCACAACATCCCTACATTAAGTATTCCCTTTTCTAGCAGCCTTGCATCTATACTAAACAAGAAAAGGTTAGCAAATGAAGCAGCAAATGAGATACGAGTTTGTGGTTATGCAATTTGCAGTTGTAGAAGAGGGTCAGAGATTAAAACATCGTCCGTGTTTTGCGCCAAAAAGAACCGGACTTGCCTCTGTTTTGAGAGAAAAAGGCAATCCGACCGTCTAGTGGGTCCAAAAAATTGAGCACCTTTTTCGGAACCAGTGGAGGCTTGCCACCTGAATTGAGAGTATGAAGGTCTACGTAATCTGAACCCCCCCTAAATTTAGTGCATGGTTAGCTAGATAAGATCTCTCTCTCTCTCTCTCTCTCTCTCTCTCTCTCTCTCTCTCTCTCTCTCTCTCTCTCTCTCTCTCTCTCTCTCTCTCTCTCTCTCTCCAACCATGCTAGCTAGAATGGCTTAAGAGAGATTCGCCTTCAATCTAGCTTCCCTTTATTGCTCTAAATCTACTGCTTTTGAATAGCACGTCTTGAGGTCAAGACTCGTTGAATAAATCCATGAGGTCATTTGGGATTGTTTGTACAACATGAAAACTTCATTTTTCTTATCTCTCTCTCTCTATCTATCTATCTATCTATCTATCTATCTATCTATCTATATATATATATATATATATATATATATATATATATATATATATATATATATATATATATATATATATATAAAACCCACATCACACACACCCACACTCACATATATATATATATATACATATATAACAAGCATGGTAAGAGATAGATGCTTCTTATTTTTATTTCTCTCTCATGTTCTTCGCTACTTAAAACAAAGCATTTAAATATTAGCCTTGGTTTTAAGGTCAAACATCAAGGAAATCGAGTTTATGCCCAGACTTAAGGTACTAACATGGATTTTCTAACCAAAAAAGTTCCCAATTTTTTACCTTGAAAGTGAAGGCCACATGAAATTACAATCAAGATTTGTTTATTTAACTAGGAAATCTCAAGAACAATCATAGATATAGAAGCAGCCATCCTCTCTCTATCACTCTATCTGTTTTGAGCTTGAAATGCATCCATGTAAACACTCACACCCCTAGGGTTTTGCAGTTATCACATTATATATCGTACAAAGATCCTAACCAATGTACTTGACAATGGAGCACTATGAACATCACCATACAAAAAGAAACACATCATGACTTGAGAATTGATATAACTAGAGAGATGGAGTTGAGCTAGATGCTTATAGATGCATGCAAAAATTTGCTCGGGTTTGTCTTTGCTCGAAAAAACTCATTGGGTGCGTGGTAAGACTAAACACGAGCCCTCGCTGCTGCTGTTTGCACTCTTGCCAATCACTGGCCCTTGCACTACCCTTATCTAGCATTCCCCCCCCCCCCCCCCCCCCCCCCCCCCCCCCCCCCCCCCCCCCCTTCACACAAGCATGTGTAGCCCGCCAAGATCCTGCACTGCTCGCCCTCCCCCTTTATGTCATTTGTGCCATTTGTAGCTTGCTTGTCTGCTCCCTTTGCACCATCTGTAGCCTACTCAACCCCCCCCCCCCCCCCCCCCCCCCCATGCTCTCTAGGACGCTCCCCTAAGCTCATATTTGGTGGTGTTTCTCCCAGTGGCATTGACTTCCCCTTGTCACTCCACCTTGCACACATCGTCACCCTCAACTCACTTTTGCTCTCCATCACAGTAGCATACACAAATGGAGGATTCTGCTCGGCCAGAGAGACCAGATGGAAGCCCCCTTGCTCGACCCCGTAGAACCCACCATACAACTTTCTCTATTGTTGACAGAGCAAGCAAAGTTAGAGGCAGAGGAGGCTCGTCTTTAGGCCACCTTTGTCATCTACAAGATTCTCGACACCATACCCAATAGAGGGGAGGTGAGTGACCTCCGCAAGGCTCGCCTTTTAGCAAAGGTAGGGAAAATCATGAAGTCCAGCTTCTTGAACGAGGAACTATTAAATAGAGTTTGAGACTTCCCGGGTGGCTTCCAAGGTCATCTCAATGAGCTCATTGGCCATTCGAGTGGTGAGAGATCATTTTCAATCCAGCATCAAATGTTCTTGTTGAGCAGACAAACTTTCCTATTTTGGTATGCTTCCCACCTATCGCTTCTTTCCAAGATGGGTTTTCAGATCAAGACAGTCTTGTATACTCCATGCGTGGCAGCTTCAACTGCATCCCAAGGCTACTGTTGTGCCTTCAATTTGCATTTTGGTTCATGACACCCATACTCTCTTGAAGGTGATCCTTCTATCTAGGGTGAGTGGGGTTGGTTATGCTAGAGGGTGGAGTCTTTGGGACTCCCAAACTAGTACTTCATTTGCACATAGATGGGCCACTTAGCAAAGGCATGTCCTTGCAAGAGATCTCGACCCATAGCACATATGCAGCCTCCCAAGGTTGAGCAAGCCCACCAGACAGGTATCTAGGACAACAAATTGGTAGATGGACAAAGGCCAACAATCAGACAACTGACAATTGGCAATAGGTGTCGAATTGTCGTCGATAGGGGCGGGCTTGCCACACTAATCCCCGTGGTGGCCACCCTTGTGCAAGTTAGCAGCACTGGGTTCTGACAGGGAACCGCTTCGACCCCCTCTAGTTTGAGCCCCTTCAGGATGCCCCCTCCATCTCAACTTTGCCACCTCCATCGCCTCCCTCCTCTCCTCCTTCAGACTCCTTTTTTCCTCCTCCCCCTTCTCCATCCTCACCCGTAACTCCCGCTCTTCCTCTCTCCCACATTCCTTAGCCACAAGGGATTGGACTCATATCCGTAGCGAGACGATCTTTTGGTAGTGCTTTTGCTATTGATAACCGTTTTTCGGCTTTCCATAAATGCCATAGTAAGCTACCTCACCCTATCAAATCACTCAAACATTTTGGTTATCCCTACCATTTCACTGTACATAGGCGTTTGTGAGTTAGGGACTTTCTCCATATTTTCTTAAAAAACCCTCAGCTAGCTAGTCACTGGGCTAGTTGAGCCAAAAATAAATAAAATCAAAAAAATAAAATATATTATGGCCCATTTGTGTGTAAACATTTCATTGTATATAGGGCCTAAATAAAAGGATTTTTCATAATTATTTTGGTATTTATTTAAATATTTTTACCTATGGTGGGTTATTTATGCTATGTACATTGACTCACCATTACCATATTTTTTCTTACCATTTTGCATACTCTTTATTCTATATAAAAATAATTTCATGCAAGATTCTCTTATTTTTGGTGTAACTCCATCCCAACAAAAATCCAAAAAACTAGTTCTATTTATGTGTATATTTTTTCACTATTGTGATTTTTTCCTTTCTACATCTATTCCCTATTACTCTCATAAATTAGACCACCAAAAATATTCATGGTAGACTTATAATGAGAGAGATTTATTTTGACCGCTTTATATTTTTTCCACCTATATTATTTATATTTGACATGTACATATTTTTTTAGACCCCTCAATATTTGATTTTCTTAGTTGTACTATTCACTTATATCATGATCTCAACAATATCTTCAATTATAGACCTACCAAATAAGGTCAAGGGTATGATTCACTTATATCATGATCTCAACAATATCTTCAATTATAGACCTACCAAATAAGGTAAAGGGTATGTGGAATGCATGCATGCACCATGGGGGGCTCACTCTTGGAGGTATTCAAAAGAATCATCCAAAGAAGGACCTCACAGGGACTTTGTGCAGTGGAAAAAACAGTCGGTTTTGCTGAATTTTTAAAGATCGCACGCTCTCCGAATTTTAAAAGGTGATACACAAAAAAGTTGTAGCTCGTGGGTTGAACTTTCACCTCAAATGTTTTCATATTTTTTTGAGCTACCAGCTGTGAGCTAGGATTTTATTTGTGGACCCCATTTTGCCCATGCTATGCAGCCACACTCCCTCTTCCACTTTATCATTTTCCTCTTTCACACATACCTCTCCACTCATCATCCCCACCTCTCTCACCACTCCTCTCTACACCCTACTCACCTTCTTCTAAACCTTGAAGAATAAGAGAAACCATGGTGAACTCATGTTTCCTACACACACTTCTATTCCAAAATTGACCACCTAGTCTCATTTTTCCTCATCCATATTACCCATATCTATCAAAAAACCATAAAATTCAGCCTCTTCTCTTGAAAGACAGCATCATGGTGATTGATTACTCATATTCAATTACCTTGGCTCCCAAAGGAAGGTCAAGAGTGAAAAAAACGTACCGTCAAAGCTAGTGGACCGTCAACAAGCGTCAAAATTGACCCTACTCAAGACACTTGGAGCATCAACATTGTAAGAAATCCATGTTTTCTTACCTATTAAGAGTTTTTTCTTCCTTATTTTTATCCTACTTGGATACTCCCATTGTAAATATCCAATTCCATTTGTAAATCAATTAAAATACTAACTCTACTAATTTACTAACACTAACCTACTATGAAAAGTCCTATCACTTCCACTTCTCTCCTCTCTCTCTTCTTCATCTATCCACACCAACTTCTTGATAATTCCAAGCAAAAGAAATTAGATAAGTGGTGAAAATCTAACCCAACCATGGTTAGAGGAGTAACCCTAGCCTTCAAAATTGTTATAAAATGAGGGTGTAGCTAGCACAAAGGGGAGAGCCATAAGAGCACTATGCTATAGCTTGAGAAGCCAAGCTCAACCTCTCTAGAAGGAGCTCTTGAGTGGAAGCTCATTGTCGTATGCATGTGCATGTGTTGTAATAGGGGTGATTAGCACGGGAGCTCTATGCCATTGTAAGAGAGAGAGTGATCATTCAATTGAGAGTGGAAAATCTATCATTCCTCGTACTAGTGTAAGCCCAACATTTGCTGAATCAAGGAGGGTGTATTTGGACTAAGCTTGGATACTTTGTCTCTCTTCCAACGTGAAGTAATGGACAACAATGATGTGTAAGTGTCTTGGTGATTTTTTTAGTTCTTGATAGCTTGTGTCTGGGTGTTTTCATCAATTTAGCCATAAATCCCACATACTGTAAGAGGGCGACAGGGTGGAGAGGACTCCCCTGGCCTTAAGACAGTGATTGGGGTGGCTTTTCTTGTGATGTGTTGGGGTGAAATTTACTCAAGCTATGTTGAACAAATACTAATCTCACTTTGATCGGTCATGACAAATTTGTAAGAAGGTATTAATGCAACAAGCACCCCCTCCCTCTTCTCTCTCTTTCTTACATATATAATTGTGTTTTCTTGATCATTGTCGGTACATTTCAAAGTAGCCCGAGCACTCTCTCTCTCTCTCTCTCTCTCTCTCTCTCTCTCTCTCTCTCTCTCTCTCTCTCTCTCTCTCTACGCGTCCTAGTTCGCATCCAAAACTAGGTGGTGCCCCAAAGTTGTGTAGGGTTAGGTTGCGGGTTTGTGTGTGTGTTTGTTGTTTTTTCCAATCCAAACCCATTTGAGCAGCACGGGAGCCTACAAGGGTGCTTAGAGGCCACTCTTCTTGTTGCCCGCCCCGGACTGCCTCAAATTGGTGCCCCCACTAAGGACGGCTTGTGTATGTTTTGTGAAGTCTCAACCTTTAGCATAATCAAGTAGCTTGCATGAATCACGAGAATTTGTATGATCCTTTCATTCCAATTGCAAGGCAAAAGTGTAAAGAATGAGGATGCAAGAGAGCTACACAAGATAAGCACAAAGCACACAGAGATGGAAAGCTTCTTCTTCTTCTTCACAGAAAAGAGAGTACAAAATGACTAAGTGCTAAAGCTGAAAAGTAGCACATATGTACATGCGGTCACTAAGTGTGAACTCGCTAGAAGCGTACTAGGCTGGCACTAGAAGTGTAGTCCAGCTGTAGAATCACTGGCAGAGATCCTCCGTGTCGGTCACCTAATGCGCCAGTGAGTAAATGCCGTAAGCGGCCAAGACCCGTAGTGGATGCCAGCTCAAGGTGTAGAGCTCGACATCTCAACACTCCCCCTCGAGCTCTGCATGTCGCAAAGTCCAAGCATAGTCCGAAAACGTCGAAGCTTCTCAGTTCCGAGGGCCTTGGTAAAGATATCCACTATCTGCTCCTCTGTGCTGACGTAGACCAAGTCGATGTCGCCCGCCAACACTCGCTCTCGAACGTAGTGGTAATGGACCTCTATGTGTTTGGTCCTGGCATGGAACACTGGGTTCCTAGCCAACTGCATGCTGCTGAGGTTGTCACAATGGATGAAAATCTGTTGGTCCACCTGCACTCCCAAGTCCTCAAGTAATGTGCGTAGCCAAGCTACCTCGCACGCCGCAACTGCTGCACCTCTGTACTCGGCCTCTGTGCTCGATAAAGCAACCGTAGGCTGCTTTTTGCTGCTCCAAGTAACAGCAGCACTCCCAAAAGAGAACATGAAGCCACTCGTAGATCTCCTATCAACAATGCTACCTGCCCAATCTGCATCTGTATACCCATACAATGCTAATGGTGCATCTGCTGCATAGAACAATGCGTAGTCAAGAGTACCTTGCACATACCTAAGTGTGTGTCGTACTCCATCCAAATGTGGCTTCCTCGGAAGTTGCATGAACTGACTCTCCAAGCCTACTGTGTAGCTCAAGTCTGGCCTCGTGATAGTCAAGTAGATTAGACTACCCACAATCTTCCTATACATGTTGACATCCTCAACAACATCACCCTTCTCTGCACTCAGCTTTGCATTCACATCCAAGGGAATAGAAATTGGCTTACAATCAGCCATACCATACTTTGACAACATGTCCAAAGCATACTGTCTCTGTGATAGCCATACACCCTCTGGAGTCCTGATCACTTCAATGCCAAGAAAGTAGCGCAACTCGCCTAAATCTTTCATTTCAAACTCCTGTTTGAGAAGACCCTTCACATGGTCAATCTCCATAGCATTGTCACCAACAATAATAAGGTCATCTACATATATGGTAATGACCACAATCCCCACATCACTCTCACGTACATAGAGTGAATGATCAGCATGAGCTCTCCTAAAACCAATACTGACAAGATACTTGGCAATCCTGTCATACCATGCTCTAGAGCCCTGCTTCAAACCATACAAAGCTTTGAGAAGTCTGCATACATAATCTGGGTAACCTGGATCGACATAACCAGGTGGTTGATCCATATACACTTCCTCTTGCAACTCACCATTCAAGAAGGCATTCTTTACATCCATTTGATGCATAATCCATCCTCTAGATGCAGCCACTGCTATGACAGCTCTCACTGTCGTCATCTTTGCCACTGGAGCAAAGGTCTCCTCATAGTCTATGCCATACGTCTGTGCATAACCCTTTGCGACCAGCCTTGCCTTGTGACGCTCAATGTTACCATCAGCCTTATGCTTGGTTTTATACACCCATTTACAGCCAATAGCTTTCTTACCACTTGGCAATGGCACCAACTCCCATGTGTCATTTGCTTCCAATGCAGCCATCTCTTCATTCATTGCATCATCCCAATGCACATTTCCAACTGCATCCTCAAAACATGTGGTCTCCACATCCTGTATCACCTTAGCCATGTAGGCTTGGTGATGCGCTAGATACCCATCATAAGTCAATTTCTGAACTGGATTTCTGACTCTATTAGATCTGCGCGGTCCTGGGTCACTCCTTTGCCCTCTAGCATCTTCTTGTACTTTCCTTACACCAGGTGTCCTGACAGCCGAAATTCCAAATTCCTCATCAAGACTTTGTTCAGAACCATTTGAATCCATGTCTACATGTGAAAAACCTGATGATGCATCAACCATAAAGGGAGGTTCATCAACCTTTTCCTTTCCTTTTCGTGATACATTCCCTGTACCTGTTGGTGGAGTAACCTGCGTACGTAGTCTACCATTCCATGGTTTCTCAACAGAGCCACAAGAAGAGGACTCTTGTGGTCCACTCAAAACCTGTGACTGTGGCCTCACATTTTGTACAACCACATCATCTTTTACATCAGCCCCAATAGTGCCATGTGCATTACTGTACCAGCTGCTCATCTCATCAAAGACTACATCTCTGCTCACTCGTAATTCTCGTGTAGTAGGATTGTAGCACCTGTACCCCTTTTGTTCAAGGGAATATCCCACAAGAATACATTTCTCTGCTTTAGGATCCAATTTCCTACGCAACTCATCTGGTACATGCACGTAAGCTATGCAGCCAAACACTTTCAAGTGTGCCAAATCAGGCTTTGTACCTGTAAACTTTTCCTCAGGTGTTACATCATGCACCGCAGCTGTAGGTGTCCTGTTCATAATGTACACAGCTGTATTTACAGCTTCAGCCCAAAAATGATGAGGCATGTTCTTCTCATTCATCAATGCACGTGCAACCTCTGCAATGTGCCTGTTTTTCCTTTCTGCGACCCCATTCTGCTGTGGAGTATATCTGCATGTAAACTGCCTGTGTATACCATGCATTCGTAGAAAATCTGAAAAATCATTGGAGAAGTACTCTCCCCCTCCATCTGACCTCAATGTCTTGATTTGCATATCTGTCTCCTTCTCAATCATGACTTTGAAGTCTTGAAAGTGACCAAACACTTCACTTTTGTTACGCATGAAGTAGACCCATACTTTCCTTGTATGGTCATCAATGAAAGAGACATAATACCTGCAACCATGTATACTTGCAGTATCGGTTGGACCCCAAACATCTGTGTGCACCACCTCAAGTGGCTTTTTACATACATTGCGCTCATGTGGAAATGAGCCCTTTGACTGTTTTCCAAACTGGCATGCTGCACACACTTTATGCATACCATCCACCTTGAATTTGGGCAAACCTTTTACAATCTGTTTTGATTGCATGCTGCGCAATCTCTGCTCATTGACATGGCCAATGTGTTTGTGCCAAATGTCAACATCAGCCACAACACCTGTGCCCTGTGCAAATATTGCAGCTTTTACCTCAGGCATGTCTACATTTAGCGTAAACATTCTGCCCACACATTTGCCCTCTGTGATCAGCTTACAGCCATTCTGGAAATCTTCTACATAACAGCCATTTGGATTGAAGCGAACCTGCAAACCCTACTCAACCATTTGTCCAACAGAAACAAGATTCTTTGTAATGTTTGGGACATGAAGTACATCTGCTAAGTACTTTGATTTCCCACTCTTCGTATTTAGAGGTATGTCCCCTACATGAGCAATGGGGTGAGCTATGTCATCTCCTGTCTGCACATAGCCTGACACATCTGGTTTGCGCATATCTCTAAACCACTCTCCACGAGACGTCATGTGATTAGAGGCACCTGAATCCACATACCAAACATCATCTTGGGTGGAATTCTCTGCAGTCATTATATTCATTACATGTTGCATAACAAACATGCGCTCGTTTTTGCTGTCATCTGCATCTCTGCTAGTAGATGCATAGTTGCCCTGTTCTCTCTTTCTACTTGCTTTTCCCTTTGGACAGTCACGTGACATGTGCCCTCTTTCACCACAAGTCCAACATTCTCTACTATCTGGAGTATGTTGCTGCCTGCTTGATCCTGCACCACGACCTCTTTGACTCCCCCTGCCTTGAGACTGGTTTCCCCAACCACCTGTATTGTTTTGATTTGATTGACCTTCCAGAAATTGGCCCCTGCAACCCCTTGGGCCTCGACCACAACCTCTACCTCTACCTCTGTTGGAGTTAGAATAGAAGGCCTGTTCAGAATTATTTCTGCCATGAGAAGAAGATGTGTCAAGGTTCTTCTCCTCAAGAATAAGCATAGAAATCAAATCTTGGAACACGGGGATGTCGTCTCTTGTATTCATGGAAGACCTAAAATGTACATACTCATCTCCTAGACCATCCAAGCATGCACGGACAATGTCATCGTCTTCCACTGAGACTTTAATAGATCCAAGAGCCTCAATGATACTCTTGATCTTCAAAGCATAATCATTGATGGAGAGGTTGTTCCTCTTAACCTGATTTAGCTCCGACTTTAGTTGAAGCTTCCTGGCCTTGGTGTTCACCTCGAACACTCTGCCTAAGTTTTTCCATGCAATGGCGGGGGTTTCAGCATCCTTTAGATAGCCCATCATGCCATCTGTGATGCTCATAGAAAGCCAATACATCACTTTGCTCTGGCCTTGTTGCCAGTCCCTCAAAGCTTTCCTTTGTTCTGCTGTAGCATTTGCCTCGGGAATCTCTGGTTCCTTTTCATTGTCTCCTTCTACATAGTCCCAATAACCTTTTCCTTTTAGGAAATTTGTTATTCTGAACTTCCATGCAGGGTAGTTATTTTTCTCAAGCTTCTCAGTAACAATATGACTGAAACCGTCAGACATCTTGAAGCACTACGACAAAATAGCTGCAATCTGCAAAAACCTGCAAATCTGTTGAACTTGCTATCGTGGTTCTTGTAACGCTTTCTACACTCAACGAGTGTCCACAATCAAGCGTACATACAACCACTGTACTTGTACAGTAAATCTCTATATACTGCACTTTGGAGACCTGTTCAGAAACTTGTGCGAAAAACTTTGGTCGTGGATTGCGAACGAAGGGATTGTGATGCTCTTGCTCTCTTAGCCTCTCTTGCCTGCACCTGGCTCTGATACCATGTAAAGAATGAGGATGCAAGAGAGCTACACAAGACAAGCACAAAGCACACAGAGATGGAAAGCTTCTTCTTCTTCTTCACAGAAAAGAGAGTACAAATTGACTAAGTGCTAAAGCTGAAAAGTAGCACATATGTACATGCGGTCACTAAGTGTGAACTCGCTACAAGCGTACTAGGCTGGCACTATAAGTGTAGTCCAGCTGTAGAATCACTGGCAGAGATCGTCCGTGTCGGTCACCTAACGCGCCAGTGAGTAAATGCCGTAAGCGGCCAAGACCCGTAGTGGATGCCAGCTCAAGGTGTAGAGCTCGACATCTCAACAAAAAGGTACACATAATTGTTAGTACTAAGTTGCAATTTCAACGAGTAATTCGTAGAATTTTAGGTTCTCTTAGGTCTGAAATAAACGCTTCGGTAAATCCTTTTATTTTGCCTCTCATTAGGTACGATCTTAGTTTCGATGTATATATCTTTGTTCTATTTTAGGCATTAGGTTATGTATAGAGCATGGATAATGGCCCAGAAATTTTTCCTTTTTACTTCACACCGCATATTACGATAAATATTGCACTTAGTAGAAAGATACATTTTCAGCAGCGTATGGTGTTTATGTTTGGGACTGAAAGAACAGGGGAAATTCTTGCATCTCCACAACCTGTTATTCTACCTCTTATCAACTACCACACTTCTTTTGATGTATATGTGTTCATTTTATTTTAAAATGAAGTGCAGCCAAACAAAATAGTGTGTATGTTGGCTTTTTGTTTGTCCACGTTTGTTACAAAAAAAAAACGATCATTTGTTCTTACAAGGAGTGTGTGTGCAGTGAAAATCCAATCCTTAGAGATCTAGCTTTATTACCGATTGAGTTGCAAGAGCAGGTAGTAAAGAGTCTCCCTCATAACAAGAGGGTGGTGAAGCTAAGACGAAAGGTCCTGCGTGTGGATTCCATTTTCCTTTTGCTGTTGGGCACTAAGGAAGACCGTACATTCATCCAAATAGTGTGTGCCCTAAGATTGGTAAATAGAGTGAAATTTGGTGGTTGGCGAGTGCATTTCACCATTGAGGAAGACTCTTCAGGAAACTTGCGGCCAGAGTTCATGCTTCATAGACTCACATTTGGTAAATTCTTCCCTCGTTTGCGTCTTATTAATAGTCTTCCTTTCACTTTCAACAAAGGAGATAGGAAGCTATTTAGGGCTTGTCTTAATAAAGAGAGCATCAAGAAGATTGCAAATTTGTATAAATTCTCATCCTTCTCTACTTTCTATGACACTTTGTTCATAGAGACATAGTAAATCTCTTGATGCTTATGAATGATTTAACCATAATCCTAAGGAGTTTTTGTCCAGGAGTTTTGTAGCACAAGTGGAGTCTTTAAATCTTGCAAGCTTGATTGGACTTGAGGAGGATGTTCTTTATGAAATTGTGAGAAGGTTGCCTCATTCCGACTATGTGGAACTCGAAGGAAAGGAGCTCCTAGTCAATTGCTACTTTCTCACAGCCTTCAACAAGCATGAAGATCTAGTTTTTATACAAATCGCTTGTGCATTGGGAATTGTAGAGCAAGTGAAATTCATTACTTGGGACGTGGTTGCTCTTCTAGATCCAGAAAATGAAGTTTTAGATATTTTTGTATATCGTCTTAGCTTTGAAGAATTTCAACCCTTCTTAGAGCTCATAAATAGTCTACCCTTTTGTTTTGATCAAACAAATCGAGACCTCATTGAAGCTTGAATAGCTGAAGAAGAAAACCTAGAGTGGTACTTTCTTACTTCTTCATTTGCAGGCGAGTGGTTCTAAATTTCTATTGTATCCCTTGTTGCAACTCGTGTTGTAATCTTTCATAATAATGGAAAGCCAACGCCAAATGTCCGGATACCCTCTTTTCTTTGGAGAGCCTGGAGAGGATGCAGAATTATTTTTAGCAAATTTCAAGATGTCTTGCCATATCAAGAGGATAGTAACTGATCAAGAGCGCGTAGAAATGTTTGAGGTGGTCCTTAGGAAAGATGCTAGCACTTGGTTTGACTCTTTGCCTGAGGAAGTTAAGGGCAATTACACAGAAGTTTTGAATCATTTCAAGAGATACTTCTTTGATCCCCAAAACACTCAAAAAATATGGCAAGACATTGTTTCTCATAAGCAAAAAGATTTAGATGACTACTACTTGTACAAGCAAGAGTTTCTACGTCTTTGGGCTCTATGGATACGAAATGTTTCTAACCCTAGTGATGGTGCATAATTTCTAAAGAAGGAGAGATTCATAGCTGGACTCTTTCCTTATCTTAAGGTAAAGGTGGAGGCGGATGCACCTGCCACCTATGATGCAGCTGAAATTAGAGCTTCCAAGAAGTATAGGAAACTCAAGTGCCTACGGGGAGAGGTTTCAATAGAAGTTCTTAGACCCAAAGGTAAGTCACAAGCATCAACATCTAGGGAGCTTCCGGAGGTAACGACGGAAGTGATTGAGAAGTTAAATGAATCTTTAAGCAGCTTGTCAATTCACCTTGCACAAGCTATAGGTCCAAAGGGACAAGCAAAGAAGTCTGAAGAGCAAGATTCACGACCTAGGAGAGTCTTACAATGTTGGAATTGCGGTGAGTCTGGACATGGGATGTATAATTGTCCTTGGCCCCGTGGGGAGCCAGGGAGACCTAACTTGAATTACCTAGTGATGAATGCAGGTGAAGGAACTGGTCAACAACCAAGGCTTCTACAAAGACCAAATGGACCAAGACCACCTCCACAAGGAGTGGAAGGAGTTCCACCTTTGCCAGACCCAAATGTGCATGTGGTAGAGGTGACAAATTCAAAAGAGGTTGACATGGAAGCAAATGGCATTAAGCGTGGCCGTGGAAAAGGGAAAGAGAAAGAAGGTGTCACATCACAGAGTGACCATGGACGAGGCAAGAAGGCAAAGGAGACCAAGGAAGCTAAGAGGACTCGATGTCGTATCAATCTCCAAGACTTCCCTCTTGGACATGGTATGGCTCCATACAACCTATTGGAAGACATGAGAGGTAAGGGTCCTGATATCTCATGGCCTCAGTTTATTGCATTATGCCCACAAGTTAGGAGGGATTTAATGAAGGCAGTTAGCACTAGTTAGAAAGATAAAAGAGAGTGTTCCTGTTGTAAAAATTGCACATGCTGAAATGAATGAGGATATTACACCTATGCTAGATTGTTACATCAAAGGAAATTGGTTAGGAAAGGTCTAGTGGATGGGGGTGCACAAATTTGCATCATGACAGAGGGACTCATGCAAAAACTAGGCATGCACATCCATGAGACACCTGAAATTAAAGTCAAGATGGCAAACAATAGCAAAGCTAGGTGTGTAGGCATTTGTCAAAATGTCTTTGTGGAGGCCTTTGGCATTAAGAAGGCAGGGGATTTCTATGTCATGTCTACCAAAGGAAATGGTTACCCATTTATCCTAGGGAGACCATGGCTAATGAAAATGCGAGCTTTGAAGGATTGGGAGAGTGGAAAGCTAATTTGTAGGAATGACAATCATAAGAAAGTTGTCTTTGACATGAAGGAGCAACGCCAAGAGGAGCTCCATGAAGAATCATCTCAAAGTGAGACGGAGGAAGGATAGATCGATAGCACTTCAGAAGGAGAAAGTAGCGGCAGCATTACTGAAGAGGAGTCTTCCATCGAAGTCATGGGGGTAAGGTTTAATCCAAACAACCAAGAGACCTCTTGCCTAGGTTTGGAAGAGGTAGGTTCCCAAGAAAACCAAAAAGTGGAAGATGAAAGAATGTTAGAAGGTATGTTATCTACAACACTTAAAAAGGATGAAAGAGAGGAGCTCAAAGGTGTGTTAAGGAAATTTCCTAGGCTTTTTGCTAAAGACTACACCAATGTGCGTGGAGTAGATGTTGTTCAACACAAAATTGAGTTGAAGCCACAGGCCACACCTAAGGCTCAGAAGCTACGAAGGCTAGGAGTCATCAAGGAGCAGGCTTTACTCAAGGACGTAAGAAAGCTTCTAGCAGCAGGTTTCATTTATCCAGTGGAGAATTCGGAGTGGGTCTCTCCTGTTGTTGTCACTCCTAAGAAAAATGGCAAGTGGACGGTGTGTGTGGATTACCATCCACTCAATGAGGCAACAAAAAGAGATCACTTTCCCCTCCCATTTCAAGATCAGATACTAAATGAGGTACCTAGTCATGAGAAGTACACTGTGTGTGATGGCTACTCGGGTTACTTTCAAATAGGTATCGCATTGGAAGATCAGTTGAAAACAACCTTCATCACTCCTTGGGGTTGTTATGCTTTTAGAGTCATGCCATTTGGACTGACAAATGCTCCTGCAACTTTTCAACGCTTCATGAACATGGTGTTTCAAGCATTCTTTGGAAAGTCCATTAGGGTTTTTATTGATGCTTTTTGCATTTATAGCTCAAAATCATTGCATCTGCAAAAGGTAGAAGAAGGTTTTAAAAAACTTTATGCCATGGGAGGTCAACTCAACCCCGACAAGTGTCACATAGGTGAGGATGAAGTGATCTTGCTTGGTCACAAGGTTTCCTATAAAGGCATTGAGGTGGATCCTTCAAAGGAAAAGGCTCTTATTGAGCTCCCATCACCCAATAATCTCAAAGAGGCCATCTCATTCATTCAAAAGGTGAAGTATATGTCGCGCTTTATTCACTTAGCTTCGGAGTTGCTTCATCCTTTGCAAAAGTTGACACAACAAGTAGAATTTGCATGGTCTAATGAGCTTGAAGAGTACTTTTGTAACATTATAGTCATCCTGTCAGAGCTACCAACACTCATGCCTCCTTGTTGGGAGTACACATTCTTTGTTAGCTCTAGTGTTGGGAAAGAAACAATTGGAGCGGTTTTGTTACAACAAGATCCCCATAGTACCCGGATGCGACCCATCTACTTTGCTAGTAGGGTCATGAATGCTTTGGAGAGAGGCTACACGGAGGCAGAACTCATGATGCTTTCTCTCATGTTTGCGGTGAGAAAGTTTAGATCCTACTTGCTATCAAAACCTTTTGTAATTCTCACTGCAGAAAATTTGTTTCCTTGGGTGTCATCTCAAATGAATCTTAGTACTAGGATATCAAAGTGGATTATGGAGTTGCAAGAGTTTCAATACTCTTTCAAGGTAGAAGATAGTGTGCGTGCACAATTGGTAGGGATTCTCACTTATAGGGTACATGAGAAGGAGATTAAGGTTCTTGAAGTAAAGACCCTACCTTTGCCACCACCTAAAAGTATTCCTAATGCTTTTACCTTGTTCTTTGATGGAGCTTTTCGACGAGTCACAGGAAAAGCAGGGGGAGGGCTAGTATTGCTCAACCCAAGTGGAGAGGTGGTCATGAAAGAGAAGGTCAATCTACCAGCTTCAACTAGCAACAATGAAGCAGAATACGACACACTATTTCATGGTTTAAAGATATGCATTGGCCAAGGTATACAACGTCTCATGGTAAAAGGGGATGCACTTCTCATTGTGAAGCAAATTTTAGGCATTTGGGCATGCAAGAATGAAAGCCTAAGGACAAAAGTTCATGCCATTCATAGGATGTTTAATCAGTTTGAAGAAGTGCAACTATATCATATTCCTAGGAAACAAAATGAAGATGCCGATTTACTTTCACAACAAGCAGTTACATGTGTTGAGAAGGAAGTGCAGGTCATCATGGTGGCAGCAACTGTCAAGAAACCGAGATACCAGAGATTGGAGTCATTGACTCCCATTATTAGGTACATTTTGGAGAGTGAGTTTCCACAAGACTTCACGAAGGCTCAGAAGAGGAGACTCATGAAAAAGGCAAGCGCGTATCTCTTTCTAGAAGGATCCCTCTATCAAAGAGGGAAGGATCAAGTGTGCAGAAGAGTACCAACTATCAAGGAAATTCTAGCCATTCTAAAAGGTTTGCATGAAGAGGCATGTGGTGGTCATTTTGCCCAAGAGTTAACTGTGAAGAATATTTTGCTTGCGGGGTATGTTTGGCAAAGTCTGCATGTGGATGTCTAACATTGGTGTAAAATTTGTCACAATCGTCAGGTAAATGGGAATAGAAGATTGGTTTATAGGTTTATAGTCCAAGGCAAATCGTGCTTGCAAATGGACCCTTTGAAAAGTGGGGCATTGATGCTATGGGTCCTCTCCCTAGGACAAAAAATGGTAAACTCTACACTCTAGTGGCTGTAGACTATATGACTAGGTGGGTGGAAGCACAAAGTGTGGCAAAGGTAAATGAGAGGACAGTGAGAAAATTTGTCTACATTCACATTTTTTGTAGATTTGGCACACCTTTGGAGATTGTTTCTGATAATGGTCCAGGGTTTAGAAAGGGCTTGCTCACAGAATTCTGTGAAGAACTTCACATTCTACATCGTCATAGTACACCCTACTATCCCCAATCAAATGGTTTGGTAGAAAAAGCTAATGGTGTCATTGCAGGAATCATTAGAAAGATGGTGAAAAACAAGACAAAGTTGTGGGATGACTTCTTGGATGGTGCCTTGTGGGCGTATCGAACCACATATAGGGAAGCCACGGAGTTCACACCATTTCACTTGGTCTATGGTCCAAGAGGCTTTACAACCAATTGATCTCAACATTCCAACAATGCGACTTCATGGCAAAGCAACACAAGATGATCAAGAAGCATGGATGGATCGACTTCTTACCTAAGCTGAGTTTGAGTGGAAAAGAGAAGCAGCATACGAGTGCTACAAGAGGAAAGCCACACAGACGAAGGAAAAGCTTGACAAGAAACTGAAGTACAAAGGCATCAATGAAGGAGATCTTGTGCTAAGGTATGACAATCGACTCGATAATCGTTTTGATGTCAAATTTGAAACTAGATGGAAGGGGTCAAACATAGTTAAGAAGGCTTTCAATTCAAGTTACTATCAACTTATGGACTTGAATGGGAAAGAGCACTCTAGGAAGGTAAATGGTTATCGCTTGAAGCCCTATTTGAGCCACCTTCTACCAAAGGATCTACCAAAGATCTGTCAAAGGTCAGCTGTCTCATGTAAGTATTGTTACATGAAGCATGAGTGTGACTCGAGCCAAAATGCCGAGGGGCCAAACAATGAAGATCTTGTCAAGGACTCTGAAGTACTCTCTTTGGAAAAGATGCTTTATGATGGTACATGAATATACCATCATCCTGGGGGAGGGCTAATGATAGCCGTTTTTTGGCTTTCCATAATTGCCATAGTAAGCTACCTCACCCTATCAAATCACTCAAACATTTTGGTTATCCCTACCATTTCACTGTACATAGGCTTTTGTGAGTTAGGGACTTTCTCCATATTTTCTTAAAAAACCCTCAGCTAGCTAGTCACTGGGCTAGTTGAGCCAAAAAAATAAATAAATTCATAAAAATAAAATATATTATGGCTCATTTGTGTGTAAACATTTCATTGTATATAGAGCCTAAATAAAAGGATTTTTCATAATTATTTTGGTATTTATTTAAATATTTTTACCTATGGTGGGTTATTTATGCTATGTACATTGACTCACCATTACCATATTTTTTCTTACCATTTTGCATACTCTTTATTCTATATAAGAATAATTTCATGCAAGCTTCTCTTATTTTTGGTGTAACTCCATCCCAACAAAAATCCAAAACACTAGTTCTATTTATGTTTATATTTTTTCACTATTGTGATTTTTTCCTTTCTACATCTATTCCCTATTACTCTCATAAATTAGACCACCAAAAATATTCATGGTAGACTTATAATGAGAGAGATTTATTTTGACCCCTTTATATTTTTTCCACCTATATTATTTATATTTGACATGTACATATTTTTTTAGACCCCTCAATATTTGATTTTCTTAGTTGTACTATTCACTTATATCATGATCTCAACAATATCTTCAATTATAGACCTACCAAATAAGGTCAAGGGTATGTGGAATGCATGCATGCACCAACGGGGGCTCACTCTTGGAGGTATTCAAAAGAATCATCCAAAGAAGGACCACACAAGGACTTTGTCCAGTGGAAAAAACAGTCGGTTTTGCTGAATTTTTAAAGATCGCACGCTCTCCGAATTTGAAAAGGTGATACAAACAAACGTTGTAGCTCGTGAGTTGAACTTTCACCTCAAATTTTTTCATATTTTTTTTGAGCTATCAGCTATGATCTAGTATTTTATTTGTTGACCCCAGTTTGCCCATGCTATGCAGCCACACTCCCTCTTCCACTTTATCATTTTCCTCTTTCACACACACCTCTCCACTCATCATCCCCACCTCTCTCACCACTCCTCTCTGCACCCTACTCACCTTCTTCTACACCTTGAAGAATAAGAGAAACCATGGTGAACTCATGTTTCCTACACACACTTCCATTCCAAAATTGACTACCTAGTCTCATTTTTCCTCATCCATATTACCCATATCTATCAAAAAACCATAAAATTCAGCCTCTTCTCTTGAAAGACAGCATCATGGTGATTGATCACTCCTATTCAATTACCTTGGCTCCCAAAGGAAGGTCAAGAGTGAAAAAAACGTACCGTCAAAGCTAGTGGACCGTCAACAAGCGTCAAAATTGACCCTACTCAAGACACTTGGAGCATCAACATTGTAAGAAATCCATGTTTTCTTACCTATTAAGAGTTTTTTCTTCCTTATTTGTATCCTACTTGGATACTCCCATTGTAAATATCCAATTTCATTTGTAAATCAATTAAAATACTAACTCTACTAATTTATTAACTCTACCTCCACTTCTCTCCTCTCTCTCTTCTTCATCTATCCACACCAACTTCTTGATAATTACAAGCAAAAGAAATTAGATAAGTGGTGAAAATCTAACCCAACCATGGTTAGAGGAGTAACCCTAGCCTTCAAAATTTCTATAAAAGGAGGGTGTAGCTAGCACAAAGGGGAGAGCCATAAGCAAGAGCACTATGCTATAGCTTGAGAAGCCAAGCTCAACCTCTCTAGAAGGAGCTCTTGAGTGGAAGCTCATTGTCGTATGCATGTGCATGTGTTGTAATAGGGGTGATTAGCACGGGAACTCTATGCCATTGTAAGAGAGAGAGCGATCATTCAATTGAGAGTGGAAAATTTATCATTCCTCCTACTAGTGTAAACCCAACATTTGCTGAATCAAGGAGGGTGGATTTGGACTAAGCTTGGATACTTTGTATCTCTTCCAACGTGAAGTAATGGACAACAATGATGTGTAAGTGTCTTGGTGATTTTTTTAGTTCTTGATAGCTTGTGTCTGGGTGTTGTCATCAATTTAGCCATAAATCCCACATACTATAAGAGGGTGACAGGGTGGAGAGGACTCCCCTGGGCTTAAGGCAGTGATTGGGGTGGCTTTTCTTGTGATTTGTTGTGGTGAAATTTACTCAAGCTATGTTGAACAAATACTAATCTCACTTTGATCGGTCATGACAGATTTGTAAGAAGTTTAATGCAACAAGCACCCCCTCCCTCTTCTCTCTCTTTCTTACATATATAATTGTGTTTGCTTGATCATTGCCGATACATTTCAAAGCAGCCCGAGCACTCTCTCTCTCTCTCTCTCTCTCTCTCTCTCTCTCTCTCTCTCTCTCTCTCTCTCTCTCTCTCTCTCTCTCTCTCTCTCTCTCTCTCTACGCGTCCTAGTTCGCATCCAAAACTAGGTGGTGCCCCAAATTTGTGTAGGGTTAGTGTGTGTGTTTGTTGTTTTTTCCAACCCAAATCCAATTGACCAGCACAGGAGCCTACAAGGGTGCTTAGAGGCCACTCTTCTTATTGCCCGCCCCGGACCGCCTCACTATGAGTTGCATGGCTGGGGAGGGACACACCCACCTAAGGACGCCACTTTTGGTCTCTCCCTTTGCAACAATCCCTTCTCAGGGTCTAGCGAGCTTTGACATTCACAGATGATGGGATTTCTTTGACTACAGCTTCACATGCTTCCTTGGTGACTCTTCTCCCGACCTGGAGGATGCCTCCTTTTGAGTTCACATCCTCTTTCTAGCATCCCAAGGCACTGAGGCTCTAGACTCTATGATGCTAGGCTTCTCCTTTCCATTGTATGGAAGGGATCATATAGAGTGGACCCTGCACAAAGTTCTTGATTTGCTCCAGGTCCAGGCTATTGCTCACACCACACAAGGAGCCTAGGAGTGATAGATCTAGTACAGACACTTTGGCTTCTAGCCAAGTTTAGTGTGACGTTGTTGGATGCAGCAAGCTGCAAGCACAATGTGGTGCACTTGTTTGACGACACTCCGAGTGTCATAATAATCAATATCTAATTCTCCTAAATGATTTTCTCATATTAAACTGATCATTTAATGTGGGGAAGTGCCAAGGGAGAAAAAGCTAGAATATTGGTTAAGCTAGCAGACCGGCCACAGTAGGGATCCAAAGGAGGGAAAATAGGGATCCAAAGGGGGGGCCATCTGCAAAAGAGCCATGTGAAACAATGGGCCAAAAAGACCCTAAGGTTCAGCCCATTAAGACTTCCAAAATGCTAAGGTTCCAAAATTCAAAGGTTGTGTCCAAAGGTCAACCCTAGGAAAAATTGGATGCTTTGTGTGTGCCCTAAAAGTCTTTGCACATCCCTACATGGGAGGGGGCGAGCCCCAAAGCTAGGGGATGAGAGAGAAAGCCACACACACACACACAGGCTCCCTTTATACAAAGGGAATGAGGGACACATGTCAACTCCCTAGGCCAGATGCCCACAAGGTGTGCCCAGTTCCTATTGGAAGACCCTTGAAGTGGACCAATGAGAATTAAGCTAGAGTAAATCTAGTTTAATTAATTTAAAAACATTTAATAAAAGAAATCAATGAGAATTAAGTCTCCTAGAAGACTATTGGGCAGTCTCCCAAGGGGTCCAATGAGCATTCAGGAGCCCCATGGCTTGCTTGATTCCTATTGGCCAGGAGGCAAAGGGGTCCAATGAGAGTTTAGTTTAATTATTTAATTACCTAAAGCTCTCACAAAAGGGGAAAGGGGGACACATGTCAGAAGGCTATCACTTATGTTGCTTAATTCCTATTGGCTTGACCTAGGGAGGTCCAATGAGGCAAAAGCCAGACCTAATTAGCAGCTAGGGCTCGCCCAAGAGAGAGGGGGGGCTGATTTTTGCTTGGCATTGACACACACACTCTCACACTTGACCATGTGTGAAGGAAAAATACTCTATCTCCTCCCAAGCTTTAATGGAGAGCTCATCACCTACTCCAAGCTTGTGAGATAGAAGCCTACATCAACACTCTCTTGGCATATGGATGCAAATCCAACCAAGAGCCAAGCTTCAATGCATGCTCATCTTCTCTACCAAGCTAATTACTAAGCTAAGGTATGCTAATATGAGTGATTATGTGAGGAGATGTACATCTTTCTCGTAAGATACTTCTTTTTCTTCTCAATCTACTCTCATACCCTGCTAGCTCTCACCATCTTCGAAGGTGTGTCAGGTCTTGGGTCTGAGAATGGGGATAATTCAAGTTGTGTTTGATTAAGTGTTTTGCTTGGTGTATGAAGCTTCCATCTTCATTGCACTAGCTAGTCTTGAAGGAACACAAAGAATTGTATTGTACAATGTCTCTCTTGATGGGAGAAACCATAATACAAAGCCTTTTGGAGGGGGGACCGGCTCCATGCAAATCCGGTCCTCAACTGTTGTCAATAGCTTAATTTCTCTCTCTTTTGAAAGTATTGTCGATGCTATCTAACTAGGTGTTATGCTTTTTGTTGCTCTCTCCACCCAAGCACTCTTGTAATTCTCATTAGGAATCTATTCTAATGAAATGCCAACTATATTCATGCTAATTTCCGCTACACATAAAATTATAGGCCATTAAATGTTACATTGGTATCGGAGCTCAAGGTTTCTCTTTTCTTGCTCAAGAAGGGAGGTCCTCAAGCTAGCTACAAATGGTTGGTATTATTAATTGCCTGTGAGTAAGTAGAATAGGGGTTTTTCAGCCTTGCAGTGCGCCTGCCTTTGTGCAGTTAACGGGGCATCACCGTCGAGAGCTATGGTCTTAATAGTGGAGTCCTACGGGGCTTGCCTACGGCTTAACCACTATTGAGCTATTAGAAGCTTGACAGGAGCCGGTGCTGTTTTGGTGTCGAAAGACCCTCTCTTCTATTCCTTGCAATTAATGGTATTCGAGCCGCGGGTACAGTAGCTTGAGTGCTTTTTCTAAAGGGGTAAAGAGGAGTAGCAACTAGGGCTTGAAGTGCCAAAGTACACCTAAAAAGTTTATACCTAAAAGTTGTTAGAATGGCTGACAATAGTAAAGAGAGTGAAATTAATGTTGATAACTTTGATTTTGCTCATGAGCAAGCTACTAATGATGCTTCAATGCTTGTTAACTATCTAGTTTCTAGGCTTCAACAAGCCATGGGCAATCCATCTCTCCAAAGTGAAGTGCAACGGCAGCTCCGTGCTCACGGGATTCTTCAAGCTCATCACCATGACGAGAGAACACCTAGGAAGCCTCCTTGTGAGACTACCAAAAGAGGTCTCCTCCGATTAGGGAAGAAGAAGAGAATCCATATGAAGGGCTCAAGAACTTACTTCTTGATGATGCATCTCCTTCCCAAAGGAGAACTCAAGAGCCTCCACCGAAGGAACGAGAAAGAAGCGAGTCTCCCGCCACCTCGGCGGAGATGGCTCCACGAAGACGGCGGGCTAAACGCTCTCCATCACCACCAAAGCGGAGAAGACCATCATATTCTTCTCCTCACCACAATTCAAAGAGGGATGATAAAAAGCAAGAGAAGGAAAAGGCGAGAAAGAGGACACCCTCTTCTCCATCTTCTTCATCCTCTTCCTCTTATGAAAGCTATGGTGAAGACGACAAAGATCAAGACAAGAAAAAGGCGAGAAAGAGGTCACCCTCTTCCCCACCTTCTTCAAATTCTTCACCTTCTGAAGAAAGTGATGGTGCAACTTTTGAACCATCAAAAAGAAGAGGCCATAGGAAATCCTATGCCGCATGGAAGAGGTCGTCCAAGCTGAAGAAATTCAAAGAGGGAGGGAAGAGCATCTCTTTCCTTACCTATGATGGCACCTTCGGTGCTACAGACAAAGTTTTGGCCTTTATCCAGCAATTCGATGCGGCGTTTGGAGATGAGGGCTTCACGGAGTCCTCTAAGCTACGCCATGTAGCTATGCACTTTCAAAAGTCCGTCAGACAATGGTGGTCTAGCCTACGAGCCAACGGTGAAGCTCCACGAACATGGAAGGCTTTAAGAGCTTCCATTATGAAGCAGTTTTTGGCCACCGATGCCAAAGACAAAGTACTCACCGAATGGCGAAGCTTAAAGCTCTCTCCCAATGAATCCATCCACAAATATGTAGACAAGTTTTGGGACCTACAACTCAAAGCCACTGTCTTCAAAAAGTTGGATTTTGGAGAGCAAAAGCAACAATTTTGTGCGGGCTTAACCGAAGAAATGGCGGAGTATGTCAACTCCCAAAGGCCACGTACCATATCGGCGGTAATACACCATACTATGGTGGCCTCGCGAATCAATTTCCAAACGGGGGGTAAAAGAAATAATAAGCCCCCGGAAAACAAGGGTTCCAATGAGCCTAAGGGGAAGGACAATGTCCAAAAGTCTCCTAAGGGCAATTCCAACAAAGCTAAAGAGAAGGGAGTTTACAAAGGAAAGAATAAACTCTCTCCTGAAGAGCTTGAGCGTTATCGTAAAGATAATCGGTGTTTCAAGTGCGGCGAACAAGGGCATGCATACCGCGCTTGTCCCCAAAAGAACAACCGCCAAGATCCTCCTAGAACTTCTTTGTTTGAAATCCAAGAGGAGGAGATTCACCAAACTCACCACAAAGGATCTTCTCTATGCCATGCTTGGGGAAAGGTAAGAGAACATGATGCTTTTATTCTCTTTGACCCTGGTTCTACTCACAATTTCATATCTATGGAGTTAGCCACCAAGCTAGGCATACAATCCTACGAGATGGGAGATATCCTACCCGCAGACAGTGCCTTCAAGGGGCAAGAAGCTTCAGTCACTCCCTTAATCGGGAAATTGAGGCTTCATGTCCAAGGCTATGTGGACAAAGAGGACTTCTTTATCTCTCCTCTCAAGCATGAGGATGTAATCCTAGGGGCACCATGGTTTGACCGCCTGGCTACCGATGTTAAATTTCCTGAAAGGAGAATCTCCTTTAAGTTCAGGGAAAAGGACATGTATATAGATGCTAAGGAGATGGGTAACACCATCCCCATTGTACATACACCAGCTTTCAACAAGTCAATAAAGAGCTCTATTTCCGTGTACATGATTTTTGTTAAAGATTCTCAAAATGAACCTAATGCCTTAACAAAAGAAAATAAAAGCAACCAAAAGGAATTAGAGTTATCCAATTTTCTCAAGGGGTTTCAAGATGTTTTTATTGACGACATCCCTTGTGAGCTACCTCCTAAACGAGGTAATGACGACCATGCAATTGAACTTCTTCCAGGAAGTTCACCGCCTAACAAACCTCCTTATAGAGTTTCTCAAGATCAACAAGAGGAGATTATGCGGCAAGTGCATGAGTTAGTTGAGAAGGGCATGGTTAGGCCTAGCTCATCTCCATTTTGCTCACCTGTGCTATTAGTGCAAAAGAAAGACGGCACATATCGTATGTGTGTCGACTATAGAGCACTAAATAGGATCACTATCAAGAATAGGTTTCCCGTTCCAAGGGTAGAAGACCTATTTGATAAGCTACAAGGATCGACCTACTTCAGTAGGATTGACCTAAAAAGTGGCTATCATCAAATAAGGATAGTTGATCAAGACATTGTAAAGACCGCATTTCGTAATACATTTGGTCTTTACGAATACATTGTCATGCCCTTTGTCTTGACCAATGCACCGGCCACATTCAACCGCTTGATGGAGAAGCTGTTCAGGCCTCATCGAACCTTCACTGGAGTGTTCTTTGATGATATTATCATCTACTCTAATTCATTGGAGGAACACAAGCAACACCTCCAGGTAATATTTCAAGTTTTAAGAGAGAATAAACTTTATGTTAATCGAAAGAAAAGTGAATTTTTCTTGCAAGAGATTCAATATTTAGGTCACATTATCTCTCAAGATGGAATCCAAATGGATCCATCCAAGTTAGAGGTAATAAAAGGATGGCCTAAACCAAGGAATCTTCATGAACTAAGAAGCTTTATAGGTATGTGTGCATACTATAGACGCTTCATAGAAAAGTTCTCACGAATTGTAGGACCATTACATGACCTAACAAAAAAAAATATTAGGTATACGTGGTCTGCTAAGGAGAACAATGCTTTCGAAAAGCTTAAAGAAAAGCTTATCTCTCAACCTGTGCTTACACTACCTGATCTCTCAAAACCATTTGAGGTCCAATGTGATGCTTGTGGTGATTGCCTTGGGGCTGTTCTGCTCCAAGAAGGGCACGCCATAGGCTATGAGAGTGGAAGGCTCGACCCTGTTGAGCAAGCTCTAGGCATATACGAAAAAGAACTCCTTGCAGTTCTACATGCCTTAGACTCATGGAAGCACTATTTATTGGGGACTCCTTTCATTCTGCGAACGGATCACCAAAGTCTTAAGTACTTCATGACGCAGACCAAGCTTTCCGACAAACAAATGAGGTGGGCAAATTTCCTTTCGCAATTTCATTTTCATATTGCTCACATTACTGGCAAGCATAATCAAGTAGCCGATGCACTCTCAAGACGACCGAGAGTGAATGCGGTTTCCATAGCAACTCACAATGATCTATCTTCAATGATAGATGAGTATGCTATTGATCCCGATTTTAGAGATGTGATTTCAGCCCTTGCATTAGGGAAGAAAGAAGAACCATTTACTTTACAAGATGGTTATCTTCTCTATGGCAATAGACTATGCGTTACTAACTCACTACGTGAGAAAGTAATGTATGAATCTCATGCTCCCCCATATGCGGGGCATAGAAGGATTCAGTCTACCCTAAAGGGAATTGAAACATATTTCTATTGGCCTACCATGAAAGTGAACATACACGAGTATGTTTCCAAATGTGTGGTATGTCAAAAGACAAAATTTGATAGAGGGAAGCAACTTGGATTGCTTCAAACCTTGCCAATCCCTAATTCACCTTGGGAGAGCATATCCATGGATTTTATCTTTGGATTGCCTAAGTCTATCCATGGGAATATGGACGATAGTAGACAGGTTCAGTAAACAAGCTCATTTTATACCTGTCAAAAAGACTATCAAAGCCCATCAAATGGCAACCCTCTTCATTTCACAAATTTTCAAGTACCATGGCTTGACAATGTCCATAGTGTCGGATAGAGATCCTAGAATGACCAGTAATTTCTGGAAGGGTCTCTTTGAGAATTTAGGAACAAGGCTAAACTTCTCTTCGGCCTATCATCCACAAACTGATGGCCAAAGTGAAATAGCTAACCTAACCATTCTCGATCTACTAAAAGCCTATGTAACGGAAGTAGATCAAAGATCCCAATGGGAGAAGTACTTACCTTTAGTAGAGTATGCTTACAATAACACTGTACATACTTCCACAGGAAAAGCACCTTTCGAGGTAATTGAGGGAAGATCAAAAAGTCCCTTGCTACTTAAGGTACATGGGAAGATCTTCGCTGCAGATGAGTATAGCCGAGACCTACAAGAATCTTTCCAAAAGATTAAGGATGCTATCTCTATCTCACAGCAAAGGCAAAAGGCTGCTGCTGACAAGCACAGAAGAGCCCAAGCCTTTAAAGAAAACGATTGGGTCTTGTTAAAGTTTCCCAAGGCTCGATTAAGGCACACGACGGGCAAGAATCCTACGGGCCACCAAAAGTACTATGCTAAACTAGCAAAAAGGTATTATGGTCCCTTCCAGATTCTTAGGCCAATCAATGAGATGGCCTATCAACTTAAGTTGCCCAATCATTGGCTCATACACAATGCTTTTCATGTGAGCCTATTAAAGCCTTACAAAGGAGAGCCACCTCAAGAACCAACTATTGAAGACCCACCGGAGATCGAGGACCACGAGGAGGTGCTGCAGCCCGAGTCCATTCTCCGACATGAAGACAAGGTATTAAGAGGCGGTAAGACTATCCGACGATATCTTATTAAGTTTAAGAATTATCCTTTTGAAGATGCTAGATGGATGCAAGGCATACAATTAAAGGATAACCTAAACCTTGTCAATGCTTACAATGCTTCCCAAGAGTAAGCAAATGTACAAAATGTTAAAAATGAACAAAATTTTTTTCTTATAAGACTCTCTTTTTCTTTATTTGTGCACAAAAATGAAGTAGTATGCATGCTTAGATCAAGTTTGCGGAGACGACGTCTCCCAAACACCAAGTAGAGCTTGTCACTCTACTAGGGAAGACTGATAGGACTAATGTGCAGACATGCTTGCGGTAGCCTCAGGCTCTCAAGCGCCAAATGGACTAGTCATCCATTATGGAATGATGTCGTAGGGTAACATAGGGATCCTCTACCCGCTAAGAAAAGGACTCATGCATATGCTTTATCTTCTCTACACCATAGTCGAGGACGACTATGATTTCAAGAGAGAGGTAATGTCATAATAATCAATATCTAATTCTCCTAAATGATTTTCTCATATTAAACTGATCATTTAATGTGGGGAAGTGCCAAGGGAGAAAAAGCTAGAATATTGGTTAAGCTAGCAGACCGGCCACAGTAGGGATCCAAAGGAGGGAAAATAGGGATCCAAAGGGGGGGCCATCTGCAAAAGAGCCATGTGAAACAATGGGCCAAAAAGACCCTAAGGTTCAGCCCATTAAGACTTCCAAAATGCTAAGGTTCCAAAATTCAAAGGTTGTGTCCAAAGGTCAACCCTAGGAAAAATTGGATGCTTTGTGTGTGCCCTAAAAGTCTTTGCACATCCCTACATGGGAGGGGGCGAGCCCCAAAGCTAGGGGATGAGAGAGAAAGCCACACACACACACACAGGCTCCCTTTACACAAAGGGAATGAGGGACACATGTCAACTCCCTAGGCCAGATGCCCACAAGGTGTGCCCAGTTCCTATTGGAAGACCCTTGAAGTGGACCAATGAGAATTAAGCTAGAGTAAATCTAGTTTAATTAATTTAAAAACATTTAATAAAAGAAATCAATGAGAATTAAGTCTCCTAGAAGACTATTGGGCAGTCTCCCAAGGGGTCCAATGAGCATTCAGGAGCCCCATGGCTTGCCTGATTCCTATTGGCCAGGAGGCAAAGGGGTCCAATGAGAGTTTAGTTTAATTATTTAATTACCTAAAGCTCTCACAAAAGGGGAAAGGGGGACACATGTCAGAAGGCTATCACTTATGTTGCTTAATTCCTATTGGCTTGACCTAGGGAGGTCCAATGAGGCAAAAGCCAGACCTAATTAGCAGCTAGGGCTCGCCCAAGAGAGAGGGGGGGCTGATTTTTGCTTGGCATTGACACACACACTCTCACACTTGACCATGTGTGAAGGAAAAATACTCTATCTCCTCCCAAGCTTTAATGGAGAGCTCATCACCTACTCCAAGCTTGTGAGATAGAAGCCTACATCAACACTCTCTTGGCATATGGATGCAAATCCAACCAAGAGCCAAGCTTCAATGCATGCTCATCTTCTCTACCAAGCTAATTACTAAGCTAAGGTATGCTAATATGAGTGATTATGTGAGGAGATGTACATCTTTCTCGTAAGATACTTCTTTTTCTTCTCAATCTACTCTCATACCCTGCTAGCTCTCACCATCTTCGAAGGTGTGTGAGGTCTTGGGTCTGAGAACGGGGATAATTCAAGTTGTGTTTGATTAAGTGTTTTGCTTGGTGTATGAAGCTTCCATCTTCATTGAACTAGCTAGTCTTGAAGGAACACAAAGAATTGTATTGTACAATGTCTCTCTTGATGGGAGAAACCATAATACAAAGCCTTTTGGAGGGGGGACCGGCTCCATGCAAATCCGGTCCTCAACTGTTGTCAATAGCTTAATTTCTCTCTCTTTTGAAAGTATTGTCGATGCTATCTAACTAGGTGTTATGCTTTTTGTTGCTCTCTCCACCCAAGCACTCTTGTAATTCTCATTAGGAATCTATTCTAATGAAATGCCCACTATATTCATGCTAATTTCCGCTACACATAAAATTATAGGCCATTAAATGTTACACCGAGCCCCCCTTTCTATGTGTTTTTACATGAGGATTCTTGGATAGAGGATGTAGCCCTATGGAATCCACGCTCAACTTGAGCCTGGGTGGGACAGTCTCTTTAGACACGCTTGTCTAGAGGTCGCTCGGATGCGGATTACTCCCCATCCAAATCGGCCTCAAAGATAACCAAGTTGGCTGCTCCTGCTGCAGCATCTCTTTTTTCTCATTGACTCCATGGGGATCACCTCATGGAATGTGCAAGGATTAGAAGGACCCCAGTTTCAATGTCACAGGGGTTGATTACATAAGGAGCTTTAGTGATGCCTAATGGGTGGTGAGATTGATTATTCTTATGCTATATGAGAATTGTCTTTGTGAGAGTTGCATTAGGCGATGTGGTCAGATTTTGCATGGTCGCTATGAGACATTTGGACATAGACGTATCTAGGGAGGGGTATGTATGACTATTGTGCATGCTTGGCAGCAATCCATTGTGGGCAGAGATATTATTGTGCAAGGCAAAGCTCAGTGAATTACTATGCACGTTCAGGGCTGCCTCATGGGCTTCACATATATGCACCCAATGTGGCAAGTGCACAAGAAGATTTTTGGTCTCATGTTGTTGAGTCTCTGCCGCATGTAGAGCACTAGTGTATTGGGGGGGACTTCAAGATGTTGGAGGACCCCTCTGACAAGATTGGAGGTGGCCATGCTCATGTGCATGGGACTGAGTTGGAAGCTTGGGAGCGGCTATGTATGACTATGGGGGTTTCTGATGTTTGGCAACACTCAAGATTTTTGAGGCCCCTAGACAACTTGTATTTCTCTTGTTTTGACCACCGGGTAGGAGGAGTGAATCTATCTCTGATTGATTGCTTCTATGCCAGTAACCACATCTGTGACTTGGGGGGATTTTTTTGCATCCTGGCAAGGACTACCTTTTCTGACCACGCACCAGTGATTCTCACTATGACATACAAAAATAGAAAAGGGGGTGCAATGCTATGCATCCTTGAGAGGATCTTGTTGGATCCAGATCTTAGAGAGAGAGTGGCGACACTTTGACAGAGATCTTGGACATGCAAGACCCCACTACTGGTAGAGTGGCCTCTGGACTGGTTGAACTTAGTCACTTCTTCTTTCAAGAGTATGTAGCTTGTTTGGTTGTAGCTAGGGAGAAGGAGATGTGTCTTCAATGTGGCATTGTTTCCTTGCAGAGGATGCATGTAGCAGGAGCACCATCCAGACAGTCCCTAGTTGGAGGAGCAGATGCAACAGGCTAGAGAGGAGTTGGTTAGCATTGAGGATTAGCGTCATGAGTTTTCCTTCCATTGGCAGGAATTTGAGTGGACCCAGCTAGGTGATAGAGTTACTGGGGAGTTTTTTGAGATAGTGGGTCCACGTCATGTGCATACCATGTTAGTCAGTTGTTGAGAAGATCCGACGGATCAGTTTTGCTACACAACCAAAGAGTATGCGTGCAATTGCTACTGACTTCTACCATGCTTTGTTGTCAGCTGAGCCTCAATCAAAGCGTCAAGATGCATGCAGAGAGCAGGTTTGGGCACATATGTCTTGCCTTGTTACTGATGAGATGCGACAAAGACTTGAGGCTCCCCTCCAGCTAGAGAAGCACTCCCCCAAGGTATTTGTCTAGGAGAGGATGGTTTGACTCCCAGCTTCTTTTTGGATTATTGGGACTTGCTTGGTTTAGATCTTTACAATGCATTCCAACACATTTTGCACACCGGCAAGATACCCACCAGCATGAGTGAGGGCTTGATCTACCTGATTCCTAAGGAGGGAGGATCCTTGGATGAGATTCAACATTGGAAACCCATTACCATCCTCAAATCATCCTACAAAATTCTAGAAAAGGCTTTGAGCTTGAGGATCCAACCACTACTAGAGAGCATTATACATGGGACCCGGACAAGTTTTGTCAAAAAGTGTAGTATCCTTACAACATCTTCACTTTTTGGGAGACATTTTTCCTTGTGTCTCTCTAAGGAGAGGATTTAGTGATACTCCTCAATTTTGAGAAGGCCTATGACAAAGTTGATTGGGACATACGGGAGGGCACTCTATGCAAGCTAGGTTTCATAGATGCTTGGATTAGAGGTTTGTCATCTCTTTACAGGCGTGCGCACATTCAGGTTCTCTTGGTAGGGGTAAGAGGGAAGTGCTTCTTGCTCACGTGTTTGGTCAGACAGTGTTTCCTTGTTGGCCCCTTCCCCTTTTTGTTCTATGCGGAGGTGATGAGCAAATTTTTGACTTCTCAACACGCTGGCTTGCATGGTCTTGTGCTCCCTAAGGGCAGATGAGCTTCTGGATGCTAAGTTTTCCGATGACCCAGCCTTGTACTTGGAGGGCCAAGAGGACAATCTACACAAGTCTGAGCAGGATCTAGAGGTTTTCTGTTGTCATCAGGCGCACTGATCAACTGGAGGAAGATAGTTTCTTTCTGGGTTGTCAGTGCTCCTTATGCTTGATTGGCCACGTAAGGGGTTTAGATGGATTCCCCCCATGACTACAATTTGTTACTTGGATTGTCAGGTTGGCCTGGACATGCTTGAGCAAAAAATTTCTCCCCTCCTCCTGTCCATTATTGGGAGGAAGTTGCTACAATGGAGTTCGGCACGCCTCTCTTTGACAGGCAAAGTTCTAGTGGCAAACCAAGTGTTGTTGGCTACTATGTGGTACATCATGTCTTTTTGGATCTTCTCAAGCTCCTGTACTAGCCAGCTAGAGAGCATGATTATGAACTTCTTTGGTCAGACCGTGATACCCACTTAGCCCAAGCCAAAGTAGCCTGACAGGTCATCACTCTATCGTGTTCTTAGGGGGGCCTGGGATCATTGACCCAACACAACAGAGCAGATCCCTTCTTGGGAAGTTTATTGTCAGAGGGCTACTTCCAAGGAGGAGCCCTGGAAGGATTTGTCGCTTCAGTGGCTTCGAGCAAGAGTTACTCATGCAGGAGGCCCTTGGATCCCTTCCATTAGGTGGATCTTCACAGAGAAGCGCAAAGTTGGTGTGAGCAAGAGGCTAGAGAATAAATTTGTTGCAAGCCTGCTTTGCTCTTGGGTGAAGCTATGGAGTCGCCTGGAGAAGCACCATCCCACTTGCACGCAGGAGTGCATGAGACAACCCCTTGTTTGGTACTTCATGGTTAGCACTCAAAGAGGACACCTGGTTGGTAGTAGGACTCATGTTTCTTGGGGTCCCATGGCAGAAGGCCCAACACACACTCTTGGTGACTGGCTTCAGCTCTTAGGTTGGCAAGAGGAGATACAGAGCATCCAGTTATGAGGCATGAGAGAGGACAAAGCATTTGCTAGGACATCACAAAAGCTTTACTAGCTCAGTGGCTCACCCCTTTAGAGATAGTATCTCCCAGGTGGATGGGAGTCTTCACGCGATTGGAGGTCCTTATAACTGACATGTACACCATAGAGGGTGTTACTAATTCAGTTACCTATTAACTTTACACAGATCACTGAGAAGAGAGAGAGAGAGAGAGAGAGAGAGAGAGAGAGAGAGAGAGAGAGAGAGAGAGAGAGAGAGAGATGAGTCCATCAACTAGAATGTCACTGCGCATATGAAGAACAACACCCTGTAGGTCCCAAAGACTGGCACCCCTGTAGGCCCCAAAGATTTTCATGACATTTATATAGGTCCATGTGAATTGGTAAGACACATAGTTGGACACCACATTTGTACGTTGTTATTTTTTCAAGCTAGTGTAGTGATACTTTATGTAAATCCTGATTCCAAAGTAGCAAGTTGACTCCTTGAGTTGCAATTCTACCATGACATTTGTAAAAGTCCATGTGAACTGGACACTAGCCATTTAGAAAGCCCTAGGTATAAAGGATAATAACTTTAATTTGAAGAGGAGGATTATCTTTTGAAGAAGAGAGAGCTCGACAAAATGTAGTACGCTCAAGCTACTAAGCTGCTCCAACTTGTAGTCAACTTTTCTAATGATTGGGTAATCCATTTTCAATTCCAAAACTTGCATTGTGTTCCTGTATCTTTGCTCTTTCATTCAAGTGTAAACATTGTCGGATTTGTTGAGGTTTGCGACTATGCATTAGTGAGCCTAATCATCAGAGTTGAGTGCTTCAATCATCATTTTTTGACGTTTTGACCATAGGAGAGTATTCTTAGACCATAGGGTAATATTTTTGGTATGCTCTCTTGTAATTTTTAGGACCTTTTTAATGATGGATCAAGGGAATTATCATACTCTCTAGAAGTGATTTGGAAAGTTTGAGCTGATTTTATGGAGGAACATGGATCGCGATCCATCTACCCCAGAGACCATTTTGGCAGAAAAGTGATCAGTGCCATTGGACATCAGTGAGACATTGCTCTGATCAAATTTTCTTTAAAGAAAAACTCAAAAATCACATCAGAATTGGTTGATAGGGCAAAAACAGCAAACCAAACATTTCAAACACAAAATTTGGGGTTTTTTAACTTTTTGAGATCTAAATGAAAAAAAAGTGAAAATCTGATAACCATATAGTGCAGACATACTATTGACTAAATCTCATGTTCAGAAGTGGTAAAACATGGATCACGATCCATGTCCTCTTTCATCATTTTGAGCTGAGATTTGACCAATAGGTAGCTGATATCATTTGGAACAACTTTCCCAAAAGGCACCATAACAAAAAACTGGAAAAAGTTGGTCAAAATAGCCAAACACAAAAACTAGTCAAAAACCACAGGGCACATATAAAAACTTGCTTTTGATTGGACAAAAATTTATCCAAATTCAAAAAGAAGTGGTGGAGTAGACTAGTGATACTTCCACTAATTAATAGGCCAAATTTGGTTTCCAAATCTGATGGAACATGGATCGCGATCCATGACCCCATCAAGATTCTTGGCTGAGATTTTGGTAGTAGGTAGCTGAGACATAAACAAACACTTTTTTCAATTGAACCATTTGCAAAAAAGTTCAAAAATCGGGTCAAAAGTGTCAAACACGGCTTAAGGTGAAAACCCCAAAACAGACACAAGGATTGACTTTTGATTGACTTAATCAAGTTCAAACCACACAAAAATTATATAGTAGGGATCAGTGGACCAAAGGGAAGCTGTCTGCCAAGTTTCAATGCAATTTGACACAAGGGTATATGAATCGCGATTCATGTCCCCCTCTCTCACAGGCTGAGACCAAACTTGTATTATACCTAGAGTACATCACAAGGAGTCTAGTGGTTTTTTTTAAACTAATTTTGACATAAAAATCCTTACTAAAACCCCAAAACTATCAAGCATACTAACGAAGTGTTGGAATTAACCTAATTTTCAATCCAGAGGTCCATTTTCAAAAATTTCTGATACCATAGGACCCTAATGATGTTGATTCTGTGGTATCACATCCATAATCTCATGGCAAATGAAGAGGCCCTCCTAGACCCCATCCTCTTCCTAATGGACCGCGATCCATGTCCCCAAACCTCAAAATTTGGTAAAATTTGATACAGAGTTTGTGCATAACCTTGGCTATGTACTATCAAAATGTAAAGTATAAACTTGACAGGGGGGTCATGGACCGTAATCCATGACCCTCGGGGGTCATGGATCACGATCCATGTACCTCTTCATAATGGGGGTATCTAACTTGATGATCTTGTAGAAATACTTGAGGACAACCCAAATCTCAAGTTTGAGCTAAAAATACCTTCTTCAGACCAAGATACAAGCCAAAGTTCTTGTCTCCTGGTTTTGAAATTGTTTTGAGTGTTGTCTCAAGTGTAGTTTACTAAAATTTCTCTAATTTTTGATAGACAACTCCAAATTGAGTCAGGTATTGCCAAGAAGAAAGCTTGTGGAGAATAGAACATCTTGTTTCAGAGCTGAAAGTTTTCGGGCTTCCTAATTCCAAACTTTTAGGGTACCCCAAGACCAGTTTCTAGAGACATAAAAAGGACAAACATTAGGGAAAATTTGGACTCTCAAAGGGCCCCTATAAGGAAGTTTGACTTTGCCTCTCTTGTCCAAAGTGGGCAACCCGGTGAAGTACATAAACTCTTTGTAAAAACCCTATCAACCAACATATAATTGGAAAGATCTTAGAAGGTTCTAAATCCCAAACTCTGACAAATTTGGAGTTGATTTGTAGAAGTTATGGCCTACCCACTGAAGCTAAAATATGGAAAAAGATTCCATTTATAAGACGTAGTTGTCACATCAAAAAATAGAATCTTCTAGAATATAAGGAATCTGATGGCATGCTATATATCAATGGATAGATCACAATGAGTACATTCTAAATCCAAAAGTTCCAAAAAGTTTTGATTTAATTTGTAAAAATTTTATCGTGCACCCCTTTTGGACAAGAAGTAGAAATTCAAAGTCCTTATAGGGCCCATTTGAGAGTCCAAAATTTCCCTAATGGACTTTTGAGAGACCTCATCAGGGACAAAAAGGGATAAGTTGCACTAAGCCAAAGTGGGCTTGTTAGAGACTACCTTGAGAGTTTTGAGAGATTCTTAAACATGAATAAGAATCCACCACCAAGGTTTTCTACTCCACTTAGAGACATGCAAACCGCAACAAATGTTGCGATGCCTTCGAGAGTGAGGATCGGCAAAGACCTAGAGGAGAAGCATCCTTTGATCAACCACCCAAACATAAGATTCATCATAACCAGTGAATCCATGAGAGTGATTACAGATTTGTCTCATGAGGACTTGGATAGGTTCACAAACAAAGATCCATATACCTTCTACAAGTGTGTAGAACCCAATGCTAGAGAGTTGACCGCCCATAAGAACCTCTATGCATTCATGTATATAGATGCCCATAGAGTGCATGTTTTGATGGTAGATAAGTATGGTAGATAAGTATGAATAAGAGTACAAACTTGTCAATGAAATTGACTTATAAGGATACACATACAAGGGTAATCCAATCTCTACTTAATTTCAGCCAAAAATGATGTTAGAGCACATATCATTGGGATTTTCTCCACGACAATAGGAGAGAGTGAGAGACATCTTTTCCAGAGACCATGAATTTTAGATTGGTGATTGGACCACAATGATTAAGACCATATCAAGTGGCACAATGTGTCAAAAAAAAGTGTAATGGGTCAGGGGATCCATACACTCATGTCTCACTCTTCAAACAAGTTTTGAGAGTTGAAAAAATTATAGATTTCTATACACAGTATGAGGTATTTGGGTTTACATTGAAAGAAACAGCCTTGATGTGGTTCCACCCATTGAAGAAAGATGATTTTCCCAATATAGCTCAACTCTTACACAAATTTGTAGAGGAGTTCTTGAAAAGTGGAATTAAGCACAACACGGTGTCATAGATCTACACTTTCATATAGAAAAAGAACGATGGAGTGAAGGAAGCTTTGCTTCACTTCAAACATCACATAGAGAGATGTCCACCATGAGAGATACTATAAGATGAGAGGCTATTAGTTCTCTTCATTGAGGGCTTGAGAAATGAGACTCCAAAAAGGAAACTGCATTTGAAAGCATGCACAACATTTGAGCAAGTCACTAGAGAATCTCTTTATCTAGTTGACAGTTGTAATGCCTACAAAGAGGTGACTAAATATGTCTAACAACGCAACTAGTAGTGCATCATCTTCAAAGATTGAATTGGCAACAAACCAAGATGTTCAAATTCTTATAGAGCCAAGAATTGATCAAGTCATCGAGGAGATGATTAGAAGGATAAACGGTCTACATGTAGAACCCGAATGTACGACAACCACAAATAAGAACGTGTGACATATGTGGAGGTTATCATCCCACCACATGGTGTAACACTCAACCCAAGCCGCAACGTATGCTAGAGCAACAACCACCTCTTCTGAATGATGTAGAGTAGTAGTCAACTACACTCAGCTAGTGCATATGCCACAACACACAAAAAATCAATACTCCATGGATGAGAGTATGCTATATTCATAGCCAATCAATATTATGGATCAAGACCATTCTTACCAAGCAAGAACAACCATAAGCTGCACCACCAACTATGCAACAAGAAGGTCCAAGCTATGAATATGGAGGTGACCATTGGGTACAAGGTTGTCCAAAAAAGGGTCAAAAAATAGATATCTTAGGGTGATATACACAAAAGTGTGTTCCAAACAAGGTTTGGACAAAGAGTTTTTGGATATGTCCATTGGGTTAACCAATGCACCCACAACTTTCATGACGCTCATGGATAGTGTCCTCAGACCATATTTGGGCAAGTTTTTTATCATCTTTCTTGATGAAATTCTCGTGTATAGTGCCTCTAAATAAGAGCACTTGCAACAATTAAAGCATGTGTTTGAATTCCTAAGAGCAAATACGTTATTTGCCAAAAAGTTGAAGTGTGATTTTCTCAAGGAGGAAATTCACTATCTAGGGCATGTCATCTAAGCTGATGGGGTGTACATGGATCAATCCAAAGTGGATTCCATCCGGAGGTGGATTTCTCCCAAAAATAAATTGAAAGATTTACAAATTTTCTTGGGATTTTCCAGCTTTTATGGAAGGTTCATTATAAACTATGCTCATATTTTTTTGCCAATGGCGGCGGACAACTGAAGGCCAAGGGAAAACCGTTTAGTGGGGTGACACTCAACCGCAAACTTTTTATGTTCCCAAGGAGGCATTAGCTATAACTCCTATTCTAGCTATTGTGGATCCTTTGAAGCCATTTGTCTTAGAAATGGATGCCAGTAATCATGCCATTGGAGCAGTCCTTCTACAAGATGGAAGGCCAATTACATTTGAAAGTAAGAATCTTGATTTAGCACATCAACATTACTCTACTTATGGAAGAGAACTCTGCAATAGTGTCTACTTTGAATACATGGTGGCATAATTTGTATGGAGCTCGATTTGAGAGTGTGTTTGACCATGAAAGCATAAAATGTTTTTCACAACAAACTGATTTGAAGGGTCAAAAGGCCAGGTGGACTAAGATTCTTCAAGAGTATGATGCAAAGCTTTAGTATCATAAAGGACGATACAACATGGTAGCTAAGGCTCTTAGTTGTATGCCTAAGATCAACTCTATTTTTTTTATGGAAATTAGAAGTGGGTTTTTGGACTCTTGTTTTAAGGGAAAATATGAGCATGATGATGCATACTCGAGCCATGTGAAAATGAGGGATTCTTCTCACTCCAATGTTGGTAGTGTGTCTTTAACCTCCACACTCAGTTCTCCTCTATCAAGTGATGAACTGAAAATATGGAATAATTCTACCATTCAACTCTCCCCTTGTACCTACTCCACAAGGGGAGAGTTTGTGTACCGACAGACGTGGACATCCGATGCTAGATTCTTTATGAATGTCACGATAGTCCAAGTGTAGGACACCCGTGCATTAAGAAGACTTATGCTCTCATAAGACGACACTTTTACTAGCCAGGTTTACATGGCTATGTCCAAGCCTTATGTCTTCCATTGCCAAAAATGTCAAGCTAATAAATCAAAGCGCCCTAAGGTAGGAGGTCTCTTACATCCATTAGATATTCCTAATGGTAAATTAAAAAGGATCTCTATGGATTTCATTGTAGTTTTACCAACCACTATACAAGGCCATGACTATCATGATATGGGTGGTTGTAGACCGGCTGACTAAACTGTGCAAGTTTATTTCAACCAAGTCAACAATTAAGACTCTAGAGTTAGCTAAGTTATTTGTGGACAATTTCATTAGGAAAACTTTGGACTCACAAAGGGTCCCTTTAAGGAGTTTGACTTTACCTCTCTCTACCAAAATGGGTGCACGGATAAATTTTTGCAAAAAAACTCCAAAGTTGGCGGAGGTTTGACAGTTAGAATGTCCTCTTCAAGCTCTATCTACTGATATATAGCATGCCATGAGATTCCTCATATTTTAGAAGATTTTTTTTTTTGATTCACCTAAAATATGAAGAATCTCATGGTGTAACATTTAATGGCATAATAACTTATGTGTAGTGGAAATTAGCATGAACATAGTGGGAATTTCATTAGAGTAGATTCCTAATGAGAATTACAAGAGTGCTTGGGTAGAGAGAGCAACAAAAAGCATAACACCTAGTTAGATAGCATCGACAATACTTTCAAAAGAGAGAGAAATTAAGCTATTGACAACAGTTGAGGACCGGATTTTCATGGAGCCGGTCCCCCCTCCAAAAGGCTTTGTATTATGGTTTCTCCCATCAAGAGAGACATTGTACAATACAATTCTTTGTGTTCCTTCAAGACTAGCTAGTGCAATGAAGATGGAAACTTCATGCACTAAGCAAAACACTTAACAAACACAACTTGAACTATCCCCGTTCTCAGACCCAAGACCTCACACACCTTCGAAGATGGTGAGAGCTAGCAGGGTATGAGAGTAGATTGAGAGGAAGAAGGAGTATCTTACAAGAAAGATGTACATATCCTCACATAATCACTCATATGTAGCATAGCTTAGCTTAGTAATTAGCTTGGCAGAGGAGATGAGCATGCATTGAAGCTTGGCTCTTGGTTGGATTTGCATCCACATGCCAAGAGAGTGTTGATGTAGGCTTCTATCTCACAAGCTTGGAGTAGGTGATGAGTTCTCCATTAAAGCTTGGGAAGAGATAGTCTTCTCTTTCTTCACACATGAGCTTGTGTGAGTGTGTGTGTGATAACGCCTTGCAAAAATCAGCCCCCTCTCTCTCTTGGGCGAGACCTCCTGCTAAATGCTCTTCCTGAAGCCTCATTGGCCCTCCCCAAGTCAAGCCAATTATAATTAAGCAGCATAAGTGATAGCCCTCTGACATGTGTCCCCCTTTCCCCTTTTGTGAGAGCTTTAGGTAATTAAATAATTAAACTAAACTCTCATTGGACCCCTTTGCCTCCTGGCCAATAGGAATCAGGCAAGCCATGGGGCTCCTGAATGCTCATTGGACCCCTTGGGAGACTGCCCAATAGTCTTCTAGGAGACTTAATTCTCATTGGTTTCTTTTATTAAATGTTTTTAAATTAATTAAACTAGATTTACTCTAGCTTAATTTTCATTGGTCCACTTCAAGGGTCATCCAATAGAAATTGGGCACACCTTGTGGGCATCTGGCCTAGGGAGCTGACATGTGTCCCTCATTCGCTTTGTGTAAAGGGAGCTTGTGTGTGTGTGTGTCTTTCTCTCTCATCTCCTACCTTTAGGGCTTGCCCCCTCCCATGTAGGGATGTGCAAAGACTTTTAGGGCACACACAAAGCATCCAATTTTCCGTAGGGTTGACCTTTGGACACAACCTTAGCATTTTGGAAGTCTTAATGGGCTGAACCTTAGGGTCTTTTTAGCCCATTGTTGCACATGGCTCTTTTGCAGATGGCCCCCCCTTTGGATCCCTACTGTGGCCGGTCTACTAGCTTAACCAATATTCTAGCTTTTTCTCCCCTGGCCTTACCCACATTAAATGATCAGTTTAATATGAGAAAATCATTTAGGAGAATTAGATATTGATTATTATGACATTACCTCTCTCTTGAAATCATAGTCGTCCTCGACTATGGTGTAGAGAAGATAAAGCATGTTCATGAGTCCTTTTCTTAGCGGGTAGAGGATCCCTATGTTACCCTACGACATCATTCCACAAGGGATGACTAGTCCATTTGGGGCTTGAGAGCCTGAGGCTGCCGCAAGCATGTTTGCACATTAGTCCTATCAATCTTCCATAGTAGAGTGACAAGCTCTACTTGGTGTTTGGGAGACGTCGCCTCCGCAAACTTGATCTAAGCATGCATACTACTTCATTTTTGTGCACAAATAAAGAAAAAGAGAGTCTTATCAGACAAAAATTTTGTTCATTTTTAACATTTTGTATATTTGCTTACTCTTGGGAAGCATTGTAAGCATTGACAAGGTTTAGGTTATCCTTTAATTGTATGCCTTGCATCCATCTAGCATCTTCAAAAGGATAATTCTTAAACTTAATAAGATATCGTCGGATAGTCTTACCGCCTCTTAATACCTTGTCTTCATGTCGGAGAATGGACTCGGGCTGCAGCACCTCCTCGTGGTCCTCGATCTCCGGTGGGTCTTCAATAGTTGGTTCTTGAGGTGGCTCTCCTTTGTAAGGCTTTAATAGGCTCACATGAAAAGCATTGTGTATGAGCCAATGATTGGGCAACTTAAGTTGATAGGCCATCTCATTGATTGGCCTAAGAATCTGGAAGGGACCATAATACCTTTTTGCTAGTTTAGCATAGTACTTTTGGTGGCCCGTAGGATTCTTGCCCGTCGTGTGCCTTAATCGAGCCTTGGGAAACTTTAACAAGACCCAATCGTTTTCTTTAAAGGCTTGGGCTCTTCTGTGCTTGTCAGCAGCAGCCTTTTGCCTTTGCTGTGAGATAGAGATAGCATCCTTAATCTTTTGGAAAGATTCTTGTAGGTCTCGGCTATACTCATCTGCAACGAAGATCTTCCCATGTACCTTAAGTAGCAAGGGACTTTTTGATCTTCCCTCAGTTACCTCAAAAGGTTCTTTTCCTGTGGAAGTATGTACAGTGTTATTGTAAGCATACTCCACTAAGGGTAAGTACTTCTCCCATTGGGATCTTTGATCTACTTCCGTTACATAGGCTTTTAGTAGATCGAGAATTGTTAGGTTAGCTATTTCACTTTGGCCATCTGTTTGTGGATGATAGGCCGAAGAGAAATTTAGCCTTGTCCCTAAATTCTCAAAGAGACCCTTCCAGAAATTACTGGTCATTCTAGGATCTCTATCCGACACTATGGACATTGGCAAGCCATTGTATTTGAAAATTTGTGAAATGAAGAGGGTTTCCATTTGATGGGCTTTGATAGTCTTTTTGACAAGTATAAAATGAGCTTGTTTACTGAACCTGTCTACTATCGTCCACATTCCCGTATTCCCATGGATAGACTTAGGCAATCCAAAGATAAAACCCATGGATATGCTCTCCCATGGTGAATTAGGGATTGGCAAGGGTTGAAGCAATTCAGGTTGCTTCCCTCTATCAAATTTTGTCTTTTGACATACCACACATTTGGAAACATACTCTTGTATGTTCACTTTCATGGTAGGCCAATAGAAATATGTTTCAATTCCCTTTAAGGTAGATTGAATCCCTCTATGCCCCGCATACGGGGGAGCATGAGATTCATACATTACTTTCTCACGCAGGGAGTTAGTAACGCATAGTCTATTGCCATAGAGAAGATGGTTAACCATCTTGTAAATTAAATGGTTCTTCTTTCTTCCCTGATGTAAGGGCTGAAATCACATCTCTAAAATCGGGATCAATAGCATACTCATCTATCATTGAAGATAGATCATTGTGAGCTGCTATGGAAACCGCATTCACTCTCGGCCGTCTTGAGAGTGCATCGGCTACTTGATTATGCTTGCCAGCAATGTGAGCAATATGAAAATGAAATTGCGAAAGGAAATTTTCCCACCTCATTTGTTTGTCGGAGAGCTTGGTCTGCGTCATGAAGTACTTCAGACTTTGGTGATCCGTTCACAGAATGAAAGGAGTCCCCAATAAATAGTGCTTCCATGAGTCTAAGGCATGTAGAACTACAAGGAGTTCTTTTTTGTAGATGCCTAGAGCTTGCTCAACAGGGTCGAGCCTTCGACTCTCATAGCCTATGGCGTGCCCTTCTTGGAGCAAAACAGCTCCAAGGCAATCACCACAAGCATCGCATTGGACCTCAAATGGTTTTGAGAGATCCGGTAGTGTAAGCACAGGTTGAGAGATAAGCTTTTCGAAAGCATTGTTCTCCTTAACAGACCATGTATACCTAACGCTTTTCTTTGTTAGGTCATGTAATGGTCTCGCAATTTGTGAGAACTTTTCTATGAAGCGTCTATAGTATGCACACATACCTATGAAGCTTCTTAGTTCATGCAGATTCCTTGGTTTAGGCCATCCTTTTATTACCTCTAACTTGGATGGATCCATTTGGATGCCATCTTGAGAGATAATGTGACCTAAATACTGAATCTCTTGCAAGAAAAATTCACTTTTCTTTCGATTAACATAAGGTTTATTCTCTCTTAAAACTTGAAATATTACCTAGAGGTGTTGCTTGTGTTCCTCCAATGAATTAGAGTAGATGATAATATCATGAAAGAACACTCCAGTGAAGGTTCGATGAGGCCTGAACAGCTTCTCCATCAAGCGGTTGAATGTGGCTGGTGCATTGGTCAAGCCAAAAGGCATGACAATGTATTTGTAAAGACCAAATGTAGTGCGAAACGCGGTCTTTACAATGTCTTGATCAACTATCCTTATTTGATGATAGCCACTCTTTAGGTCAACCCTACTAAAGTAGGTCGATCCTTGTAGCTTATCAAATAGGTCTTCTACCCGTGGAACGGGAAACCTATTCTTGATAGTGATCCTATTTAGTGCTCTATAGTCGACACACATACGATATGTGCCATCTTTCTTTTGCACTAATAGCACAGGTGAGCAAAATGGAGATGAGCTAGGCCTAACCATGCCCTTCTCAACTAACTCATGCACTTGCCGCATAATCTCCTCTTGTTGAGCTTGAGAAACTCTATAAGGAGGTTTATTAGGCGGTGAACTTCCTGGAAGAAGTTCAATTGCATGGTCATCATTACCTCGTTTAGGAGGTAGCTCACAAGGGATGTCGTCAATAAAAACATCTTGAAACCCATTGAGAAAATTGGATAACTCTAATTCCTTTTGGTTGCTTTTATTTTCTTTTGCTAAAGCATTAGGTTCATTTTGAGAGTCTTTAACAAAAATCATGTACACGGAAATAGAGCTCTTTATTGACTTATTGAAAGCTGGTGTATGTACAATGGGGATGGTGTTACCCATTTCCTTAGCATCTATATACATGTCTTTTTCCCTGAACTTAAAGGATATTCTCCTTTTAGGAAATTTAACATCGGTAGCCAGGCGGTCAAACCATGGTGCCCCTAGGATTACATCCTCATGCTTGAGAGGAGAGATAAAGAAGTCCTCTTTGTCCACATAGCCTTGGACATGAATCCTCAATTTCCCAATTAAGGGAGTGACTGAAACTTCTTGCCCCTTGAAGGCACTGTCTGCGGGTAGGACATCTCCCATCTCGTAGGATTGTATTCCTAGCTTGGTTGCCAACTCTATAGATATAAAATTGTGAGTAGAACCAGGGTCAAAGAGAATAAAAGCATCATGTTCTCTTACCTTTCCCCAAGCATGGCATAGAGGAGATCCTTTGTGGTGAGTTTGGTGAGTCTCCTCCTCTTGGATTTCAACCAAGGAAGCTCTAGGAGGATCTTGGCAGTTGTTCTTTTGGGGACAAGCGCGGTACGCATGCCCTTGTTCGCCGCACTTGAAACACCGGTTATCCTTACGATAACGCTCAAGCTCTTCAGGAGAGAGTTTATTCTTACCTTTGTAAACTCCCTTCTCTTTAGCTTTGTTGGAGTTGCCCTTAGGAGACTTTTGGACATTGTCCTTCCCCTTAGGCTCATTGGAACCCTTGTTTTCCGGGGGCTTCTAATTTCTTTTTGCCCCCATTTGGAAATTGATTCGAGAGGGGACCATAGTGTGGTGTATTACCGCCGATATGGTATGTGGTCTTTGGGAATTGACATACTCCGCCATTTCTTTGGTTAAGCCCGCACAAAATTGTTTCTTTTGCTCTCCAAAATCCAACCTTTTGAAGACAGTGTCTTTGAGTTGTAGGTCCCAAAACTTGTCTACATATTTGTGGATGGATTCATTGGGAGAGAGCTTTAAGCTTCGCCATTCGGTGAGTACTTTGTCTTTGGCATCGGTGGCCAAAAATTGCTTCATAATGGAAGCTCTTAAAGCCTTCCATGTTCGTGGAGCTTCACCATTGGCTCGTAGGCTAGACCACCATTTTCTGGTGGACTTTTGAAAGTGCATAGGTACATGGCGTAGCTTAGAGGACTCCGTGAAGCCCTCATCTCCAAACGCCGCATCGAATTGTTGGATAAAGGCCAAGACTTTGTCCGTAGCACCAAAGGTACCATCATAGGTAAGGAAAGAGATGCTCTTCCCTCCCTCTTTGAATTTCTTCAACTTGGACGACCTCTTCCATGCGGCATAGGATTTCCTATGACCTCTTCTTTTTGATGGTTCAAAGGTTGCACCATCACTTTCTTCAGAAGGTGAAAAATTTGAAGAAGGTGGAGAAGAGGGTGACCTCTTTCTCGCCTTTTTCTTGTCTTGATCTTTGTCGTCTTCACCATATCTTTCATAAGAGGAAGAGGATGAAGAAGATGGAGAAGAGGGTGTCCTCTTTGAATTATGGCGTGGATAAGAGTGTGATGGTCTTCTCCGCTTTGGTGGTGATGGAGAGCGTTTAGCCCGCCGTCTTCGTGGAGCCATCTCCGCCGAGGTGGTGGGAGACTCGCTTCTTTCTTGTTCCTTCGGTGGAGGCTCTTGAGTTCTCCTTTGGGAAGGAGATGCATCATCAAGAATCAAATTCTTGAGCCCTTCATATGGATTCTCTTCTTCTTCCTGAATCGGAGAGAGACCTCTTTTGGTAGTCTCACAAGGAGGTTTCCTAAGTGTTCTCTCGTCATGGTGATGAGCTTGGTGAATCCCGTGAGCACGGAGCTGCCGTTGCACTTCACTTTGGAGAGATGGATTTCCCATGGCTTGTTGAAGCCTAGAAACAAGATAGTTAACAAGCATTGAAGCATCATTAGTAGCTTGCTCATGAGCAAAATCAAAGTTATCAACATTAATTTCACTCTCTTTACTATTGTCAGCCATTCTAACAACTTTTAGGTGTAAACTTTTTAGGTGTACTTTGGCACTTCAAGCCCTAGTTGTTACTCCTCTTTACCCCTTTAGAAAAAGCACTCAAGCTACTGTACTTGTGGCTCGAATACCATTAATTGCAAGGAATAGAAGAGAGGGTCTTTCGACACCAAAATAGCAACGGCTCCTGTCAAGCTTCTAATAGCTCAATAGTGGTTAAGCCGTAGGCAAGCCCCGTAGGACTCCACTATTAAGACCATAGCTCTCGACGGTGATTCCCCGTTAACTGCACGAAGGCAGGCGCACTGCAAGGCTGAAAAATCCCTATTCTACTTACTCACAGGCAATTAATAATACCAACCATTTGTAGCTAGCTTGAGGACCTCCCTTCTTGAGCAAGAAAAGAGAAACCTTCAGCTCTGATACCAATGTAACATTTAATGGCCTAATAACTTATGTGTAGCGGAAACTAGCATGAACATAGTGGGAATTTCATTAGAGTAGATTCCTAATGAGAATTACAAGAGTGCTTGGGTGGAGAGATCAACAAAAAGCATAACTCCTAGTTAGATAGCATCGACAATACTTTCAAAAGAGAGAGCAATTAAGCTATTGACAACAGTTGAGGACCGGATTTTCATGGAGCCGGTCCCCCCTCCAAAAGGCTTTGTATTATGGTTTCTCCCATCAAGAGAGACATTGTACAATACAATTCTTTGTGTTCCTTCAAGACTAGCTAGTGCAATGAAGATGGAAACTTCATGCACTAAGCAAAACACTTAACAAACACAACTTGAACTATCCCCGTTCTCAAACCCAAGACCTCACACACCTTTGAAGATGGTGAGAGCTAGCAAGGTATCACAGTAGATTGAGAGGAAGAAGGAGTATCTTACAAGAAAGATGTACATCTCCTCACATAATCACTCATATGTAGCATAGATTGGCTTAGTAATTAGCTTGGTAGAGGAGATGAGCATGTATTGAAGCTTGGCTCTTGGTTGGATTTGCATCCACATGCCAAGAGAGTGGTTATGTAGGCTTCTATCTCATAAGCTTGGAGTAAGTGATGAGTTCTCCATTAAAGCTGGGGAAGAGATAGTCTTCTCTTTCTTGACACATGAGCTTGTGTGAGTGTGTGTGTGATAATGCCTTGCAAAAATCAGCCCCCTCTCTCTCTCTTGGGCGAGCCCTCTTGCTAAATGCTCTTCCTGAAGCCTCATTGGCCCTCCCCAAGTCAAGCCAATTACAATTAAGCAGCATAAGTGATAGCCTTCTGACATGTGTCCCCCTTTCCCCTTTTGTGAGAGCTTTAGGTAATTAAATAATTAAACTAAACTCTCATTGGACCCCTTTGCCTCCTGGCCAATAGGAATCAGGCAAGCCATGGGGCTCCTGAATGCTCATTGGACCCCTTTGCCTCCTGGCCAATAGGAATCAGGCACGCCATGGGGCTCCTGAATGCTCATTGGACCCCTTGGGAGACTGCCCAATAGTCTTCTAGGAGACTTAATTCTCATTGGTTTCTTTTATTAATGTTTTTAAATTAATTAAATTAGATTTAATCTAGCTTAATTTTCATTGGTCCACTTCAAGGGTCATCCAATAGAAATTGGGCACACCTTGTGGGCATCTGGCCTAGGGAGCTGACATGTGTCCCTCATTCGCTTTGTGTAAAGGGAGCCTGTGTGTGTGTGTGTGGCTTTCTCTCTCATCCCCTACCTTTACGGCTCGCCCCCTCCCATGTAGGGATGTGCAAAGACTTTTAGGGCACACACAAAGCATCCAATTTTCCCTAGGGTTGACCTTTGGACACAACCTTTGAATTTTGGAACCTTAGTATTTTGGAAGTCTTAATGGGCTGAACCTTAGGGTCTTTTTAGCCCATTGTTGCACATGGCTCTTTTGCAGATGGCCCCCCCTTTGGATCCCTATTTTCCCTCCTTTGGATCCCTATTGTGGCCGGTCTGCTAGCTTAACCAATATTCTAGATTTTTCTCCCCTAGCCTTCCCCACATTAAATGATTAGTTTAATATGAGGAAATCATTTAGGAGAATTAGATATTGATTATTATGACACATGGCGTGCTATATATCAGTAGATAGTACTTGAAGAGGACATTCTAACTGTCAAACCTCCGCCAACTTTGGAGTTTGTTTGCAAAAATTTATCCATGCGCCCATTTTGGTAGAGAGAGGTGAAGTCAAACTCCTTAAAGGGCCCCTTTGTGAGTCCAAATTTTGTCTAATGGTACAGGTTGTGTAGGGAGGCGTTGTATCACGACCTAATTGCAACCCAAAAAATTGTCAAATCGTGGATTGCTAACACGGCTAGGGCATGGAAGCACGAGCCTAGGATGTATAGACATAGAGGATTCAAGGGATCCTTCTACTCATCATAGACAGAAGCCATGGAAAGGGCTTCCTCTAATCAACCGCACATTCCTACTTACTAATCACTTGCACATAATCATGTGGTTGAAATTAACCTCTCACATCAATCACTCTATTCACAAATCTTAATCACACAACTACACAAGCATGCAATTAACATAGCTACTCCGCATTAGTATGTCCATTCCGGCACAACCCTCAATGTGACTACCTATGCACACACACTAACCGCACACCTTGTTGAGAGAGATGAAGAGAAGGAAGGCATAGCCCTCACATACCATCGCCAATGGTGTGGATAGAATAGATTAACTCAAAAATGGGATTAGGAGATCTACCATCACACTAATACAATCTCACTCCACATAATCAAACAAAGAAGACTAATAAGAAAGAAATTATAATTGATTATTAGAAATCAAGAGCTACATGGGCATGGAAAGCCCATGAGCCTCATGACCATCCACTCTACAAAGAGGAGAACTCACCCAAGAATGACTTCTCATTAAGCGTAGGGCTCTTTTATAGCTTTGGGCCTCAAACCCTTCAACTATGGGATAAAGTTGAGCTCTCTAGCCTACACTCATACAACTTTGGAACTCCTACATGAGCCTAAGGCCCTATACAATGAAAATTAAATATTGTGCACTATAGCACATCCACAACTTGGTGTATAATTGGTGTATCCTGTGTTAGCCGCTGCTAACATTCCCCCTTTCCTAATTTGGCGCACGTCCTCGTGTGCCGATGAAGAAAGACACGGTGACATGGTAGAAAGCAAGTCTATGGAAGAAATGTTGAGCTGCAAAACATAAGAACAAGTAATGAGCATCAAAGACCACCAAGGATAAATAAAACATGAAGCACAATGAACAATCAAACATTGAATTTTTTGCTTCTAAAAGATGGGTGAATCACAGTCAAAAACTAGACAACATAAAGCAAAAAAAAAACTCAAACTATTGTGAAGATTAAACCACTTGAAATTTTAGTTTTATGCATGAAACACAAGCAATCAATTATGACCCTAGGCTAATGCAAGTTCATAAACCTACTAGCCTAAAAACTATGTGAACAATCTTAATAAATCATCCAAGTCTATCATGTCTATGGGCTATAAAAAAGCTCCTAATCTATTAGTGCATTGTCAAAGCTTTTTGAAGCTCATGGAAGTTTTGGTTTTGTCATTAATTGAAAAACGTAAAACACAATACAAGGCTACCACCCCAAGGCAAGTCTAGGTGCGACTCTCGACTCCTTGAACCCTCAAGAAGGTGTTCCAAAAGCCTACTAGCCTACCAAGGCAACGACCAACCCTTATCAGCCCATGGAATCGGTTTAGGGCCTGGGCCAAGCACGCCAAGGTGAATCCCCTCGCCTGCCAAGTGCCAATAAGGAGCTAGGCCTCACATAGACACAACATAACATAGAAATTTTATTTTCATGTGTCAAGTAGCATTTTTGCTATTTTTTTGGACACTTCTTTGCTTCATTGATTCATTTTTTAGCACTTTTTTGTTTCTTCCAGCATGAGATGCTAATGGCAATTGGAGTAAAGGACTAAATCCTAATCATAGCCCTCGGTCATGTTCAAAATGAATGGTTTATTAAGACTATCACTACGAGTCTAGGACAATTACCTATGATTAGCACACATAAAACCTAATTTTTTGATGAGTTAATATTCACAAAGCAAAGTGTTGAAACTTTAGGATGCCCAGCTTTCGAACATGAAATAACCATAGCTTAGAAGCAAAATTTCACTTAAGCCAAGCAAGAGAATGAAGAGATGAACAAAAGAGCAAAATCATGGAAGGATTACACCTATTCATGCTCTTTGTGCATCCTTTGTAGAGAGAAGTCTCTTCATCTTTTTATTTGCAAAACTTTTTATTTGCAAAAGAAGCTGAGTTGAAGCTAAGTGTGAACACAAGCTCCAAAGCCTTTTATTGAAAGCCAAAACCCAAATAAAAACATCAATGAAAACCTAAAGCTAGGGTTTTGCAAACCCGAATTTGCCAAAGGGAAAGAACCCAAGGGAAAAAAATGCCTTTGGTTATGCACATTTATGCTCTTTGATAGCAAATTTATGCATACATAACAACCATGAGAGATAAAATGAGCTTCTACATAAGCAAATTTTACAATTTTTACAACTCTCATGCATGATTCAAAAGTTGATTAATTTCTAGTTCAATGAGATATGGAAAAAACAAGCCAAGAGCTGAAAATAATGCAACTTTTGAATGAAATGAAGTGGCTCTTGAAAGCCAAATTTTACATTTTTAAGCTTTTCAAGCAAGTTGGCTAACAACTAGCTCACATGAAATATTACATTTCTTAGTGCAATCTATGAGCTAGAGATGACTGCAACTTGATGAAATAAAAATGAATGGCTCTTAATAGCCAAATTTGTACTTGAAAGCTTCAAAAAAGTTGGGTAAATACTAGCTCAAAATGAAAAAAGTTGAATTTTTAGACCAAGCTATGAGCTAGCATTACAACTTTAATCCAAGCAATTGGAATGGCTCTAATTAGCCAAATTTTGCAATATTGCAATGATGACCCCTTCTTGGATCATTTGAAATCACACTCCTGCCACACCCCTTCAAAACAACTCAAATGTTAGTGCTTTTAAGCATTTGGAAATTCAACACAAGCACTAAAAGTATGCACAATCAACCACATCCCCAAAGTTAAATTCTCACGCTTTGCCACCAAACAAGCTCAAATTTAATGCTTTGCAATGATTTCATTCAATTCAAGCACCAAAATGTACAAGCAATGTTAAGTTTAAGCATAAAATCCCGATGAAGCAAGCACTATTCATCATCCAATGTAACTCTCACATGAAGCTCACATTATTTTCAAAGAGCTTGACATTTAGTGCACAAAACTTCAATCAAACCGAGCATTAAACCATGCACAAGTCAAATTATTGATGCAAGTATGGTCATTTGTGCATAGACACAGTCATATTACACACACTCAATGTCCACACCATGCATTTACACAACATATATGGCATTCACTACAAATGGGCAAGAAAGTATGTGCTAAAATGAATTTCTAGCTCTCAACTACATTTGTGTGTCATTGGAAAATATCTCCACAAAATAGCTCAGTAAGGAGTGCATTATAGAATTTCATCATTGAAATCACTCACTAAGGGAAATACAACTCAAAATGCAGTCTCAGGCATGAAAATTTCTCACTCACAATCACACATCATTCCCTTAAAATGAAGCATTACGGTGTTAAGTCATTAAAAAAACCCAAAAAGAGTGCATCACATAATAAGCATGTCAATTTGAGAAAATTTTGGTTGGATTTAGTGCTATCATGTGTGCGATGTTTTCTCATGATGGTCACTCGTAAAAAACAATCATCTTTGATGGAAAACTGCAACACAATTTTATTTTTTCATTTTTACTCCTAGTGAGCATCCCCAAAGATTTATCAAGCTCAAGGTTATATTGCTTTCCTGACTAAATTCTCGCTCATGAAATCTCCAAAAGAGTTCCATTTGTTTTCGAGGGTGGGAACCTTCTCAAAAAAAAATTGTTATTTTATTTTATTTTATTTTTTCTTTCAATAAGTGTGGACTCCATTTCTAGCAGGTCACGGTCCGCTGTAGAATCGGCAGCACTGAGCAGGTTGTGTGTGTGTGTAGAGGTTCATACTGTAGGTGCAGCAGTGGCGATCACAAAGCAACCTAGTGTGTGTTGTATGCAGACTGAAGGCAGTATATGATGCAGGGTATGGGCCGCAAGCGCCTTTTGAGGCTTGGAGGGCCCGGGTGTGTGTGTGTGTGTTGATGCGCACCATTCCAGGAAGCCCTTGTGTGTGTGTGTTTTGCCCAGTCAGCGGGGTGGGACAACGACTACATGTGAGTGTGTGCAAAAAAACTACAACAGAGGTGCAGCGGGTGTGTGTCTTTTTGCAAGCCAAGGCAGGACTTAGCCGGTTGTGTGTGTGAGTGTGTCTTGTTGGGAGCCCGTTCAAGGCGGCAAGTGGGTGGGGTCACTCTGGGTCAGCAGCGCATTGTGTGTGTGATTAGTGTGTGTGTGTGTGTGCGTGCGCGCGCGTGCTACAATCCAAGGCGAAGCCAATGACAGCGTGTTTGTGGGCGTGTGTGTGAGAGAAAAAACGCCAAACTTGGCGGGCCCAGAATCCTGTGTGTGTACATTTTCTCCCTTTTTTTAATTTAAAAAATCATCTTAAGATGTGTTCCCACACAAAGTATTGTGTGCGTGTGTGCGCTTTTTTCTAAACAAGCGGGCCAGCACACATGCGTTAGAGAGAGAGAGAGAGAGAGAGAGAGAGAGAGAGAGGTGCAAGGGCATCGATTAAAGAAAAAAATGCGAGATTACTTGAAGGTGCATCGATTAAAAAAATCTCGCAATATTCATCCATTATGCAACCATCATTGTCTTTCAATCTTTAAATCAACCTTCAATCAATTTCCGATCTCTCATTCCTCTTGGCCGAGTTTCAATTTTGCTTGCACAATTGCACACATATATGTAAGCAGTTAAATGCACATACAACATACAATGAATGACCTAATGAGAATTTAAGCCACACTTTTATCAAAGTATTGAACATTCTCATTACTCGTTCGCAATACTACTCCAAAATGTCATTTGACACATACTTTGAGTTGAAAGCGTTCATGCACCAATTCATCAATTGAATATGGCAAGCTCACAAGATAAGTGACCTAATTGTCCTTGGCCATTACAAACCCAATTTGTAATCATTGCAACTTGTGAGTTGCTCATATCCCATGTCCACAATCACTCAAACCCAATTAGGGCTGTCATTTGGGATTTGCATGGCTTGTCATGAGTGAAATTTAGTCACAACTACACATAAATGAATGCAAGATTTCCATGTTCATCAATTAGATCAATCATTAGCATGGAAACACACAAAAATTCTTCGCAGTTGGGCATTATTTGAGAAATCTATCTCAACATTTGACCCAATTTGTGATAACACCTCAATTATTTGACCAAATCATCATCATTCTAATTGGTAAAAAATACCAATTATTCAATTAACACTAGAATGGTAATAGGACACTTTTATGTCCTTGGACACTTTTGTGTCTTGTTAAGTGACCATTTTGCTTGAATTATTTGAAGAGTATGAAAATGAATTTTTAGGTGCTATATATCCACAAAGTTGCCTTATGAGCTAAAAAAAACTTAGCAATTTCTTTTTAGTATCGATCTCACCATTAACCTTACTCTTGCACAACATTTTTGAACCTAAACTATGTGAAAAAACGGGTCCTGTTTTTGGCTTTTTTTCAATTTTTGGCAACTATGCCACTCTAAACTTCATGTTTGTGAGGTTTAGATGGCTAGAGGTTAGGCCTTCATAGTTCTCAACATGTTTTGATGCTTGTAGGGAGAGCTAAGTGTAAAAATTGAAAGTTATGACCAATTTACAAGAATTGTATAATCCTGTTTTTTGGCCAAAATTAGCACTTTTATGATTTTTTTGGTGGCTTTCTTGATATCCAAATTCAATTTTGATTGTGTAAGTGTAATGTATAACATAAAGCTAATATTCCTTGAGTTTTGGGGGACCTAATATGCTATATAGCATAGTATATGAGGATGGTTACGTTTTTTGATTGCTGAAGAATACGATACATTTTAGAGTAGCAAGTATAACTTTCTCAATATTGCGAGTTTCTTAGACCAATTGTGTGTATTTTGTAGGTAGTAACCATATCTAATCATAGAATACAAACTTGGATAGATATTGAGTAGTTTCTATGGGTTTCTAGAGGTCATAATTCTAAACCCAGTTTTTTCATGTTTGCTGTATTTAGAACTTTATCATTGCCCCCAAGGTTCCAATTGTAAGAGATTCATTATCCTTTTGACATGCTCCATGGCTCCTTTTGAATCCAGAGGCCCAAAGGGAACTAAGAAAACATGCATATAGTATCTTTATTGAGCGTGACTATAGAAACTTTGATGATAGGTCCACAGAATTGCAAAAATGCAACTTTTTTGTACCTATTTCTTTTGCCCAAAAAAAAATTAGTGAGGTAAAAGAAACCATATGTTCTGGTCACCAACCCATTGAAGTTAACGGGGCATTTTATCTCATGTCCTACAAAAATCTCCAGTCTTATTTATATGCAATCAACGGTAAGAAATTGTTGTTTTGGGCAAAATGCACTAGTCCATCAACTTTGGAGGCTTGTAGTGACCAAGGGACGAGAAAAATTACAAGTTTCTCATTTTTTCCATATGTACTAGTTATTGAACTATAAGCTCATGAAAGGATTTTTCAAAATGAGTGGATCTACTATGGTTTTGGAAATTTTTCCCAAAACCCTGAAAGGACACTTTTACGTCCTGTTAGGTTACCATTCTAGTGTTAAGAACCGGATTGCACATGCCATTGAGTAGGCACACACACCCAAATTTAGGTCAAAATTTTATGCAAAAATTACATCAATTCCACATTGCAATGCACAAATTGCAAACTCAATCAAGAATAAGTGAATGCATGCATGCTCAATTTCTAAAAAATTTAACACTATTTTGACCCAATCAAGCAATGCACACACTCAAAAATTAAGCACAAATGATCAAATTTGGCTCAATTGACATTGAATTTAGGCTTACACCTAATGGTTGCACACACTTTTCATGCAAATTTCATAATAAAAAATCATTTAGGTGCCCTAATTGACCATCAATCATAAAAAATCAAGTGGTCTTGGATAGGCACACACACTCAATTTTTGGCAATTAGCCTTATCCAATGATTGAATTAGCCTAACATACGCATCCTTTACATGATTTCATACTCATGTATCATCAATTCCATCACTTTTTATGTATGCACACATTCGAAATTCAATGCACACACACTTGAAATTTTTGACAGTTTTTTCCCTCTTTGGTGTGTGCACACACACAATGATTTTTATGCACACACATGAATTCTTGATGAGAATGAAGAATTATTTGGATACACACGAAGTTCATTAGTCAAAATTTGACTATCAATTTCATTCAAAGTGTATCAAATTAGGTGCAAAGTGTAGGTCAATTTCTATTACACATCTAATTTTAGAAAATAATTACCAAATTGAATCACATTGATCAATCAAAAATTGATATAACAAGTGAGTGCACTTACATCGTAATTACACTCCAAGCTATTCCTTTGCTCCACATGAAGTTGCATAATTGCACACACAAGTGTGTGCACCATCAAATTGGCTCCAAAATTGACCATTTGTAGGTCAAAATCAAACACTCAAATCATCAAATTAGGCATAAATTGGTACAATTAACTTGATTAGAGTGATGATTCCACCTCTTGCAAGGGGATTTCACATACTTTACACTTCAAATTTTAGTGGTTATGTTAGCATGGTTAGTCAAAATTAGTAAAAATTAGCATGAAACTAGTAAAATTAGCATGGAAAGAAGCGAAATTAGCAAGGATTAGCATGAAATTAGTGAAATTGGGCGTGGAATTGGGGGTTTGGGGTATTCATAACTCAACATTAGAATCAATTTCTTGCACAAACATCATCAAATTACACCAAAAATTGAGTTACACACACTCAAAAACCAGCAAAATTAGTAGTGAAATTACTCTATTCTACACATCCTAAACTCACTAGCTTAGGGTATCGATCCCCGGCAACGGCCCCAAATGTAGGGAGGCGTTGTAGTACGACCTAATCACAACCCATAAAATTGTCAAATCGTGGATCGGTAACCCGGCTAGGGCATGGAAGCACGAGCCTAGGATGTATAGACATAGAGGATTCAAGGGATCCTTCTACTTATCATAGAGAGAAGCCATGGAAAGGGATTCCTCTAATCAACCACACATTCCTACTTACTAATCACTTGCACACAATCATGTGGTTGAAATTAACCTCTCACATCAATCACTCTATTCACAAATCTTAATCACACAACTACACAAGCATGAAATTAACATACCTACTCTGCATTAGTGTATCCATTCCGGCACAACCCCTCAATGCGACTACGTATGCACACACACTAACCGCACACCTTGTAGAGAGAGATGAAGAGAAGGAAGGCATAGCCCTCTCACACCATGGACAATGGTGTGGATAGAATAGATTAACTCAAAAAAGAGATTAGGAGATGTACCATCACACTAATACAATCTCACTCCACATAATCAAACAAAGAAGTCTAATAAGAAAGAAAGTGTAATTGATTATTAGAAATCAAGAGCTACACAGGCATGGAAAGCCCATGAGCCTCATGACCATCCACTCTACAAAGAGGAGAACTCATCCAAGAATGACTTCTCATTAAGCATAGGGCTCTTTTATAGCTTTCGGCCTCAAACCCTTCAACTATGGGATAAAGTTGAGCTCTCTAGCTTAGACTCATACAACTTTGGAACTACTACATGAGCCCAAGGCCCTATACAATGAAAATGAAACATTGTGCCCTATAGCACATCCAGAGCTTGGTGTATAATTGGTGTAGCTTGTGTTAGCCGCTGCTAACGTTGTATGGATTTCCAAGTAGAATTGTGAGTGATAATGATCCCAATTTTAATAGTGATTTTTGGAGGGATGTGTTTAGACGATTGGGTACACAACTCAACCTAAGTACAACAAATCATCCTAAAATGGATGATCAAACTGAAAGAGTCAATCAAGTGCTAGAGGATATGCTATGAGCATACGTTAGCAAGACAGACTAGGAGGATTATCTTCCTATTCTCGAGTTTGATTATAATAGTGCTAAGCATGTTACAACTAGATTTAGTCCTTTCATGCTTATGTATGGTTTTCAACCTAGGTCATCACTTACAATGGGGTTGGCAACTAAAAAAGCTCCAGCAAGTCAAGGATTTTCACCATTAGGAATAAAATGGGGTCTATGATGGCCTCTTTATTTGGTAGTTCAAACTTTTAGTATTAAGAAAGTAATCAAAGGACAACTTTTGAATTCAAACAAGCAAAATGGCTAGTTTATTTGAACTCAAAGTTTCCCTCCAAAACGGAATTTAAAATCTAGCGGATAAAACCATATCATGTAGCATATCTACGGAAAGAGATCAATGCATAGATTTCAGATCTATGATCTCCGCTCAAATTGGAGATCATATGTGGAACTTACGAGAGGTTGAAAATCATAAAATCGTCCACCTCCTTTTTTAGGGGAAAAGTGTATCCTTTGACTACTCTTACACACCCACCATTCTTACACACAAGGCGTACACATATTGGTCAAAATGTTAATCACATCCTTAAGCTCATGGAAAATAAAGAGGCCCTTCTGCACCCCATTCTCTTTAGAATGCCAAGACCATATGGATATGACGAAACTAGCTCGTCTCTTTTGTAGTGCATGCAACTTACAGCATAGAACCAATGATATGTATAGTACCTATCAATGCAGTCATATGCATCAAGAACAAGAAAATATACCAGCCTCAAGTGCTATTGAGTAGAGAATGAAAGATATTGAAAATTCATACAGTGTCTTCAAATTATTATAGGAGAATTATTAATAAACATCACTAGAAACAAGCAAGATCTTACCTATTATGAAGAGATCATGTGACTCTAGTTCATGCTGACACCACCTCAATTTGAATCCATCCTGGTGTTTATGAAGAAAATACCTATCCATTAGGTGGCAATGAGATCTTTGACAGAGTATCTTGTGTCGTAACAGAATCATGAAACTAGTGGGGTGGAATTGAGTCTACCTTATTGGCATGCCTTGCATGCAACTCATAATGGATAGTTTGATAAGCAATCCCTTGGTCACCATGAAGTATCTACCTCTATGATTTAAGATGATACTCATAAGTGCCTTGCAAGATCCAAAACTGGCATTGATGCATTCAAGTATGTATCAACCTTGTAGTATGTAAAACGCGAGCTTGTATCTCAAGAATGCCATTTCCCTAACACATGTTTCCTTATCAGAGGTGCTTGTAATATAGGAATAAGTGCCTACACTAAGTGGATAGACCAAATATAGAGCCATTCTCTTTGCATGGAATTGAGATTAAATGTTCTTTGGACTTTCTTTGGATGTGGCTCATAGCCATGGCTTCTAGAAATTGGACATGAAAGCCAACTCATAGCCATGGATTTAGAGATACCTTGAATGATTACTACCTTAGAATCCCTTTGGCTTGGTTCATACTGGCACACCTTGGATAGCTATTCATATACATTGACAAAGGATACCTCAAAAGTTGGAAGCTAGCATGCTATAGGAGCTTCTGTACTAGAAGCCTTTGAATCCTTCTTTAGAATTCACATGCCATGCATGATAAGAATTCAAGAATTGTTTAGTCCTTCTGTTGTCGGCTCCTACAAAGCACATAAAACCTTGTCATGATAAGTGGATTGCATTAGAACTCAACAAACGCTTTGGTATGCTGCTAAGATCACAAAGTAATTTGAACCAGCTTGTGGCACATAAACTTGCAGTCCCAAATAATTGCATGGCATATAAGCCTTGAAATTCATAAGAAATGGATGTCTATCTCATTGAAAGTTCAAAGAACTCTAAAAATAGAAAAAATTCAAAATAAAAAATGCTAAGTTCAACTTTCTTTATCGAATTCTCTTTAAAATTGAGTGGTTTTCTTAGTCTGTGACTTGCATCAATGATTGCTTATGCCTTGTATGTGATACCCAATATTCTTCTCATGAGGAAAGACTATGAGCTTTGAGGCATCAAATCCTTGTTAGAACATATGGGCTTGATTGCCTCAATTGGTATGCAAACATGATTGAGCCGTGTAAGGATTTGTGTGGCTCTTGTTTGAATATGCTTACCTTGAAATATGTTCATCTGTTGTTGCAAGAATCCTGTTTCAATATATGTGTGAAAGTATTCCCCACTTGCCACACCATAGCTCATCATCTTGATGTCAATGTTAAGGACTAAAAGGCACCTTGTAGGCTAAGTCACCCTACATGCTTTCATGTAGCTGAATTGGAAATGGATATAGGCTACCAAAATGGTATGTGGAGGGGACATTGCATAGGGTTTGGCCATGGTATTGCATCAAGATCCATTGAAGAAAACATAGTCAAGCATGGGTCTTGACCCTAAGCAGAGGATGGTGCTCAAAATAAGCATTCTTTTTTTTAACCTTGCCCCAAAAAGGCATGGAAATAAGGTGAGCTATGGCCAAGCTATGGAATGATAACATGTAGGATATATAGGGAGAGGAGAAATACTTATGCAGGCTACTTATGCCAAGGGTCCCCTGTTTGGCCCCCGTTTGGCCCCACTTGTGCATAAGTTTCTACAAGTCCACCTTCAACCATGTGTGTACAAGGGGAATTGATCGCTGCTTCTCTCAACAAGATCTCTCCTTGATTTCCCAAGCATGCATCACTCAAATTTTTTTGCATGCTTTATGAAATCCCTTTGTCTCCATGCGTAGGTTGTATCCACTTGCCCTCATTTACTTCCTCGTTTCTTTGGGGAGAGAGAGAGAGAGAGAGAGAGAGAGAGAGAGAGAGAGAGAGAGAGAGAGAGAGAGAGAGAGAGAGAGAGAGAGAGAGAGAGAGAGAGAGAACTCTAGGCCTTGATACCAATGGGAGACGTGAGGAAACTATGCATGCTCATCTCCACCCATTTGTACCCCTTTAAAGGCCACCTAGCCACTCTTTAGGAGTCCCCTTGACATTGCATGGGCTATTGACACCTTGCTAGGGATATGCCTTGTTCTACCATTCTCCTGGTAGTCTTCATCTTGATCAATGAAATAACCCTAGGAGCTGCTATCCCTTCTAGGGTTCCCTGCCTAGCTTAGCAGTTGGCTCTTGGCCAAGGTCCTTATCCCCCAAGGGTTGCCCTTGGCATGAAATTTCTCCCCCCTTGGAGAAGTGTTTTCCCAAGTGGAACCTTCTTAAAAACGCTAATGTTTTCCCAAGTGGCACCTTCTTAAGAATGCTAATGTTTTCCTGAGTGGAACCTTCTTCAGGTAGATCTTTCCACTTGACTAAAGCTTGTGGATGTACATGATGATGCGTACGTAAATCGTGGTAGTCTAAGATTCACTCAGGTTCATGCAGTTACATAAAAGATACAATGAAATCAACTAAAACATATTGGTCAATGACATTGTTGTCCCCATGCAAGAATTTACGAAAATGAATTACATGAAATTCCGAATGAATACGAGAGTGTACAGGTAACCAGAGTTTGTAGGCCCGGTCACCAACTTGCTTGAGTGTCTTGAAAGGCCCACAATATCTTGGAGAAAATTTAGGTGTTGGCCTAGTCTTCAGACTTTCTAAATGCTCTGACACACACAAAAATACCTCTTCCCTTTTCGTGAATGTAACCTATGGACATTTCTCATCAGTGTACTTTTTATACCAATCTTGGTCTTGTGGCCTCCCTAAAATGATCTTGTAAAAATTTTCACCCACTTGCATTACCTAGCAATCGACCAAGCACTCAATTTCCAATACTTTTATATTCACATATTCAACTATCCCCTGACACCTTGCCTTTTTGTGGTTGGCCATCCTCATACGGATTGAACCATTCATTGACATATTGATACATGCCTCCTTCATGATAGCATTGATCAGGACACACATTTGGGCACCACCATCCACATATGCTTGCACTTTTGTCTTCTTTCCTAGCATGGATTCAACTATCAAAACCATATCTACAAGGTGACCAACACTCAAGGATTACACCATGCTTTGATGCTTTTCCTTTTTCGAAGGAAGTTGTGTAGTCACACACTTTGTCCATTGCCTCCTCAATTTAGAATTTAAAGCCACCAATTGACCAAAAGATATATTAGCCTTCTAGTTTTTTATGTTATAAAAATTATCATAGTCTTCAACACCTTGGCCGAGAGGATAAGTCCTTTGGTTCTATTTTCCTTTCTTGCCACCTCTCAATGCTCTCTTCTTGATCTTCTACTTTAGCCTTCCCCTTCCTTGCTCTCGTTTCCCTCTCTTCTTCTGTCTCTTTCTCCCTATCATGCCTGACTCTCTTATCGGCTAAGACATCTCTATCATGTTACTCATGGCTGGAATCAAAGTTTTATGAATAGAATGAACAAACTAGAAAGTATACAATACAAAATCAAATGAAAAAGACAATTCAAAAGACCAATATTTTATTTTACTAGGGTTCTTGCCACCATTTGCACCATAGGAAAATTAGGAGAGGTGGCCCAAGAAACTTTGGTCTTCAAAACCAATTTCAAATTGTGTCAGTGCTTCCTTCTTTCTACTTGAATCCTTCATACCCACATAGATATAGAGCACTAAGAGAAACTCGTCTTCTTTGAGTCCACTTGGATCCTTCATACCCACATAGATACAAAGCACCAAGAGAAACTCATCTTCTCTCAAAAGAAAATCATCCTCTTTCTTTCTTTCCACTTAGATCCTTCATACCTACATAGATACAGAGCATTGAGAGGAACTCATCTTCTTTGAGTTGAAGTGTCTTTGCAATTTCATCGAGAAAAATATTTTGATGACCTTCCATCAACACTATATGCAAAGTGAGTAATTGGAAGTTGGAAAATTCCTCCAACATTTCATTTCTCTCTATCAGTCAATCTTCCTCCTTGGTGGAATTGGGATCTTGTAAGAGAAGAAGTGCATGGATGCTTCCATCTACTCATTGATCTCCTTGACATCTTCATTTGCGTTCTCCACAATGGCTACATGGTCCTTTTTTCTCACCTTTTCTTTTGATTTTCCCTTGTCTTTTCCCTTGAGCACAAGAAATGCAACCACCATGTCCCAATCTATGAATTGGATTCCTATGCACTCTATGTCCAAGTATATAAGGTCATTCTCATCCTCTATCTTGTAATTGTATTCAATGAGCCCTTTGATGAACCTCAAAAGATGAAGGCAAAACCTCTAGTTCGCCCCATAGGAGTGTTTTTGAGGAAATCCACTGGCAACAACCACACCATGTCAGGTCCCTCCAATACAATTTCATATTTAGTCATGTGTGCCTCCCTCAAGGGGGTCACTCTATGGAAAACTATCACATCAAGTGCATGCAAGGGGTATTACAAAATACCATTATTTGTAGATTTTCCATGAATATAACACACCCTTTTTATATATAGTTTGCAAATTTTTCTTTTAATGACTATATCCCTATATAACTAAACATGTGAGAACATTTGAAATTAAAAATATCCTTTTGTTGAACCCACATGATAGGTACATATATTATAGGTGACCCCCCAAGGCTCCTCCACATAGTTGAGAAAGCATTGGAAGACCTCTACAACAACAGGTAAATGGGTTGTGGCTTGCATGTTGATTGTGCCTCAGACACACTCATAATGTCATGCACTTGATATGCAAGGCAAACCTTTTCTAGTTGTGCGAGGAGTGCAATACATGACATTGCCATGAGTTAGGAGAAAAATTCCAAGAGAGCCTACAACTAGAGGTTTGTGAATCTAAGCAATGAACTTAAATAACTAAGAAAATGATTTATATACCCAAAGTCACTTTTCAAAATTTCAAAAAAATCTGTAAAATTTACTAAAAATAAAAGATTTGACTTAAACTTGTCAAAAAATAAAATGCTTCAAAACAACTTGAAATGAACAAATGATGCACAAAGATGGAATTTAAAACATCATATTTATATCAATCAGTTACAAGCTTTTGTAATAATACATCATATTTATTAACGGGAGAAAAACTCACATCAATTACAATCTTTTATAGTAATACATCACAGAAACACAATGTCCTCACAAAGAAAGCCTTTTTCTATTCTAAACCAAACAACATATCATTAGAAACAACCTGTCAGTGAAAAAAAAGATGTATAGCACAGGCAATGTATATCTCAGATTGAGATACTCACAAAAGATGGCCGAGGTGCTAGTCATTATTCACAAACATGTCGTGCACTACATCAACATGAAGACATATTTGAAGGTCAACAATTTCTCGAGCAACAATATCAAAGTTGAGTGCCTCCCATTCTCCCATTGTTTGCTTCCTCTTTCTTTAGGGGAAGACCATTGACGGGCTTGGATTTTCAATATGATATCTGAACACCAATTTCTTGAAGTGCAAGGTTGAACATATCACACATCCACTCATGTGTAAAATCTCCCATTCAATTAATCATCTCCAGCGTGATACCTTGAAGATCTCCCGCTTTGCGAGTGGCCAACTTTTCAAGCCCACCACATACATGATCAATAGTAAAAAAAAAGGCATACATGGGAGTGAACCATAAAATTGCATTTTTTGAGCATTTTGTTCCTCATATAGTTTCCTACAATGTCTGTACAAATCACTCATGTTACCAAAAATCTCAACCCGCTTACCCCTTCGATTTCTCCAAAATCTTCCACATGCATGTCCTTTTCTTGGACTTGAAAAATTGTTGCTTTTATTCCCATCTTCTTCTCTTGTTTTGAACCAATGCCTTGTATGTATGCAAATGACTTTGATAGTTGTCTTTGTCCAAGCTTTATCAAGGACTTTCAAGAAACTGGACATTCTTTATTAAACCACATTTTTTGTGATCTATCTTTGTTGATATCATGGACATGATTTATGGCAAGGAATTGTTTGGCACAAGAACAAATAAATTTCTTGAGAGCTTCTCATTCACTTCCAATGATGCGTCACATTGAAGCTTTGTCATCCATAACTTTTGCTCAACCATTTCAATCTACATAGGTGCCCGTTCATCAATGAACATACATTGTAATCCTCCAACCCATTCATCTTTTGTGTACATTCTCCCAAGTTTCAACAAAAAGTAAAACATTGGCTTTGCTTGTTAGTTCATAAGTTTCATGTGATTTGTGCATAACCATCTCATACAAATTTGTTCTTATCCTTAGTAGTATTGTCTTGAACCATTTTGTAATAACCTTTCTTTAATGAGAAAGGTCCATGGGTCTTGTCATTCTCTAAGCCATCCATATATATTACATAGTTACCATCTTGTATATACTTGCCACTCATGAATATATGTAGTAGAGATAACATTGACACTAGGCTCACATGAGAGTGCATCCGTACTTGCATTTTTCTTTTTCAAAATGTGATCCATATGAAAGTGAAATTGCAAGAGAAAATAAGCCCACATCATTTGTTTGTCAGAAAGCTTGGTTTGTGTGCATGTGTGTGCTTGAGAGAGAGAGAGAGAGAGAGAGAGAGCATCAGATGATAACCACACTTTCTCTTTATTCTAAGAAAGTAGTACTAGAATTCTCATTTTTCTCAATAATTCTGGTACTTCAAGACTTATCAAAATGTCTTAAATTAATGGCTTATATTCAAGCTCTTTGAGGGAGCCACAAATGTGAGGGATCATTAAATTTCTCTTAACGTGATATTACAAGGTGAAAAGCTTCAATAAAATTTTCATAAATTGATATAGAAAGATGAAATAAAGTTTCCCAAAGGACCTAGCATGTGTGTGTGTGCACACACACGTGCACCCCGCAAGAGAGAGAGAGAGAGAGAGAGAGAGGGAGTTTTTATAAAATCACACAATGCTTCATATTAGAATATGCATGTTTTCTCTTGGTTCTCAACTGGAAAATTTGGATTTTTAACCAGCTCAAGGTTAAATCCATCTGTTTTGCCAACAATCTAGGTAGATATGTGGTGCCTCCTCACTAGAATCTTGCACTACAAGAGGCTATTCATATTAGCGACGCTCACACAGCGACGCTCAAAAAAAAAATTACCGGCGTCGCTATGAGCGTCGCAAATTTACAAGTAAATTTGCGACGCTTATAGCGACGCCAGCTAGGCTAAAAAAAATAACAGAGAGCGCCCAAAAACTCAGATCTCAGATCTGAGTTTTTTGGTGCCCTCAAGCAAGGAGCAGGTAACGCTCTCCCTCTCTCTCTCTCTCTCTCTCTCTTTCTTCTCCACACACACACACACACACACACACGAGGAGAGGAAGGAGAGCCAGGTATGCTCCTTCCCTCTCCTCACTCTCATGTTCCCTTCCCCTCTTTCTCTCTACCTCTCTCTTTCTCTCTCTCTCTCTCACATACACACACACACACATAGTGTTTTTGAGAGAGAGAGAGAGAGAAAGAGTACAAACATAAACAAAAACGCACACACACATACATAAACAAAGAATGCACACACACATTGAGAGAGGAAAAGAGAGAGAGAGAGCATGCATAAACAAAAAACGCACACATTGAGAGAGGAAAAGAGAGAGAGAACATGCATAAACAAAAAACGCACACATTGAGAGAGGAAAAGAGAGAGAAAACATGCATAAACAAAAAAACGCACACACATTGAGAGAGAAAGAGAGAGAAACTAATTTAACGTCGTAGGAAACTAATTAAAATTAAAAGACCTAAAGATCTAGCCGACGAGGAGTTGAACTCAAGACCTATTATTCAAGAGGGAAATGGCAAAACCAATCTATCATACTTGGCATGGGTGATAGAAAGGTTATACCATTTATCTCTTTTTATTGGCACACACATCCACACACGCGCACACACACAAGAAGAAGAGAGTTATAACGTCGTAGGAAACTATCCTAAAAGATGTTAAAGATTAGGTTAGATGTAGACTTACGTTAAATTAGATTTAGGTTTATTTAAGTTAAATTATATTAGATTTAGGTTTATTTTTAGTTAGATTTACGTTTATTTACGCTAGATTTAGATTTACGTTATATTAGATTAGATTTAGGTCTCCATAGACTGCGATGCCTGCATGAAGCGGGTGAAGAAAGCCCTCAATGGAATATAGGGTATTGCTGCCTTCACTCATGGTGGGCTCCGTCGATCCAAAAGTACTGGTGAAATGTCCTCAGAAGATAGGGAAGAAGGTGGATCTTCAGGGCGGCAAGAGTCACTACATCCCCGACAATGACCATTTAGACAACCTCTAGTCATTCAACAGCAACTTCAAAGTTAGTAACAAGAGCAAGAATGGTCCAAAGGGCCAATTGTTGTCACCAGATGTGGATGGAGATGAGGCAGCGTCACCGCCGGAAGTTAACTCTCATATCTTTAGTGATGAGAATGCCAACTCTTGCCGAGTTATGTGAAAAATTATGTGTTAAATCAGTTTTAAGGTTCTTATAATCCCTGTTAGTTTAGTTCTTTGTTTTTAATATAACATAATTTACGTTAGATTTAGATTTATGTTATATTAGATTAGACTTAGGTTTATTTAGGTTTACCCACACACACACACACACACACACACACACACACACACACACAAGAAGAAGAGAGTTTTAACGTCGTAGGAAACTATCCCAAAAGACGTTAAAGATTAGGTTAGATGTAGACTTACGTTATATTAGATTTAGGTTTATTTTTAGTTAGATTTACGTTTATTTAGATTTACGCTTATTTACATTAGATCGAGTCCACGCAAGAATTACTTACGGTTTAGGGTTTAGAGTTAGACGAACAGTGAAAAGATCTACTGTGAAAAGATGTTAAGATGCTGTGAAGTGATACAGCTAGAGAAGAGGCAAAGGGGTTTTGTCCACTACATGCAGTATCATGTAGACGTGGGTCTGTAGATTTCTTGTACCCACAAATATAGGTATTGACCAATAAAGACGAGATTATAACCCGGTGGTTCTAATCTCCGTGCACCTCTAGACCGAGGTGCGCGGGGATTGGACATGACTAGAGAATGTGAGGTAGAGAGAGAGAGAGAGAGAGAGAGAGAGAGATAAGACGAAGAATGCCAATAGAATATTAAATTTTTTGTCCAGGTTATAAGATTTTTATCCTCATTATGAGTAGTGACGAGGATGTGGGATCGTCCAACCGAAACACCTATCTCTCAACGAGGGTCTTATGTCCTTGTAATCAATGCAAGCATGCTGTGCGACGGACAAGACGTGTTTCTTTGCAGCACGTCCGCGAATTTGGCGAGTTCGATCCATCTATTATAGATCGAGTTGTTGCCAATTATAACTCGTCGGACTCTGACGCTGGCCAACAAGCAGCAATCTTGCAACCCAATAGACGTGTTCGCAGGCGCTTTGGTCAAGCAGCATATGTGAGGCCACAAGATGTAGCCTCTGACATCTCTGGGGATGATCATGCAGAGCACATTCCCAACGAGGCAATGTTTGAGCCCGAGATTGATGAAATGATCGAGACGATCATGGATTTAGAAAGGCTTATCTATGATGATATGAAAAGTGAAGCCGATACGCCATTGTATAATGGAGCATGTATGTCTAGATTGAAAGCACTCCTGGTTCTTCTCAACATGCAAGCAAAGTTTGGATGGAGTGACACTAGCGTCACAACGCCTTTCAGGTGATCTATTACAATTAGTTTACTTTAATAAAACTCTAAATGTATAATGATCTGATAGATTTTTACACGACTGTATCGTATTTTTATGTTGTGTAGATTGCTTAAAGAGCATATACTACCAGCTGACAATGTGATGCCAGATTCCCGAGATGAAGCAAGAAAGATTTTGCGAAACTTGGGAATGGATTACAATTCTATCCACGCTTGTTCTAATGACTGCATTCTTTTCAGAGGGGAATACATAGACATGGAGAAGTGTCCAAAATGTGATTCTGAAAGATATCGAGTAGATCTCCACGGGACAAAAATTCCACAAAAGGTTTTGCGACATTTTCCTCTGCTTCCTCGCATCAAGCATTTCTTCGAATGTAAGTCCATGGCCGCCCTAGCATCATGGCATGAGGAGAATAAATCTTCGGATGGTGTGCTACGAATTCCTGCAGATTGCGCAGCCTGGAAACATATAGATGGAACATGGTCAGATTTTGCCAGGGAAGCTCGAAATTTGCGCTTAGGCCTAGCTATGGATGGCGTAAATCCATTTGGTCAAAGATCAACATCTTACAGTGTATGGCCCGTTGTCATCGTCAACTACAACATTCCCCCGTGGTTGACTACGAAGAAGGGGCACCTATGGCTAAGCTTGATTGTGCCAGGGCGATATAAAGTGGAGAATATGGATGTGTATCTTCGTCCACTATTGGAAGAGCTACAACAATTGTGGATTGGCATAGAGGTGGTGGATATGAGCCGACACACAAGACTACGGAATGCTTTGATCAGAGGCATTCTAATGTGGACCATGCATGACTATCCCGGGCTAACAGAATGCTCAGGTGATCTATTGACACTCCTCACTGTAAATCTTGTTTTTTCCCATAGTTGATCTATTATCATGTGTATACATGCAGGTCTTCAAACAAGCGGATACAGAGCATGTGTCACATGTGGACCTAGACTGAATGCACGTAGGGCGCCCTCACTGAAGAAGCAAATCTACGAAGGTCATCAAGCGTATCTTCCAGAGAATCATGTGTTACGTGACGGCTTTTTGGGAAGAGAGCCACCAAGGATGTCTGCACAAGCATGGTTAGAGCAGAAGGAGATGTGCGATGACGGATTGCCTCCAGGGATGAAGAGACTATCTCTATGGTACGAGTTACCATACTGGCCCCGACTCATGATCAATCACTTGCTCAATCCAATGCACATATTCAAGAATGTGGGTAATCTACTATGGGACCATCTGACCGGCAAGAAAGATACTTTGGGAGCCAGAGTTGACCTTAGAAATGTAGATCGTATGGAGCAATATTGGCCGCAAACACCGTCTGATGGATCGATAAAACTCCCTAAAGCACCATGGATTTTCACAGGAGCCCAAGAACGCAAAGTAAACGAGACCATTCTATCTTTGCAAACGACCACCGATGCACTATCCGACGGTTCTGGAGAGCCTACCAACATTCATGAGCTTAAGATGGTTGCACAACCAATTGAAAAGCGCACAACAATGCGGTGAAGAAGTGACTGAGGAAGAGTGGGAGTACTCTCGGGATTGCGCGACCAAGGTAAGTTTGCAATGTACGATTAGCTAGTGACTTTATTTCTAAACGTTTGAACGGCCACTCATAATCTTTGTTCGTTGTAGTATAAGTCATACACAGCAGCATGGTGTAAAGGTCGACATTTTAGGGTGGAACGGATCGACAAAAAGCGTTTTACTCAAGATTGTGGAATCATGGCAAAATTTGAACAGTCTAGTCGACGACGTTCCTCTGATGCAGATCTTGTGGTGGCAGAACTCACTTACTTCGGCACGCTACAAGAGATTTTGAGGATCGATTACAGAGGATTTTTTGTCGACTTGTTCGACGTGCAATGGTTCAAGATAATCATGGAGGGTCGCAACGCTACTGTGCGTAGAGGAGAGTCTAGTTTTCTTGAGGTGGATTCTACTAAGAAATGGACTGACCTAAGAGACACTTTCGTACTACCCGAGCATTGTGAACAAGTAAGTATGTAAATAGTTAACATCCCCCTTTTACAAGTTATGTGCTTGAAAGCTCTCATGTAAGTTATGTGGCTCTGGCAGGTAATATTTCATCCTACAAAGTCTACATCAAACTGGTGGTACGTCATAGAGGTAGCCCCTCATAGTGCAAGGACGTATGAAGGCTACCATGTGCCAATCACAACGGCATCAATGGAGGAGATCAGAGAAGATACTCAATCAGAAGCCGCTGCGGTGGTGCCAGACGAGCATCAAGATGCTACTACTCTATATGGGGTGCATGCAGAGGAGCTACAAAATGAAACAGAGGATATGTGTTTGAACGGAGAGCTCTATATAGATATAGGAAGTTATGCTGAGTTATGCGAGGATGACAGAGAGATCTCTTAAAGCCACAAATATTGTATTTGAACAATTTTGCTCCGTGTTGTAAAAGCTCTGGCTCTCTAAGTACCTTCCATGGTGTATAACGCTCTTTTGTACTCGCGCTCACATCTTTTGATTGAAAATTCTGAGTTTTCGACTTGCCTCTTCTATCACTCAATTCATTGCGTCATTGTATTTAATGGTCTTTGCGTCATTGTCTACTCTATTCATTCAATATTAAGTTTAAATATTCATGTGTTTAATGCAGGTATGGATGATGAGGAGTTTCTTTCTTCTTTGTCACCGCAGCAGAGACAGTGGTACGTGGAGCGTCATCGCTCTGGCGCATCATCGCGCGTTCCTACTCCATCCGCATCTCCCTCTCTTTCGGAGCATTCGGCGCGCTCCGAAGCTTCGGCGTCGACGAGACGATCTTCACACTCGTCTAGACACCGGCGCTCTAGTGGTGGCGGTGGCGGTTGTTGTGGGGATTCCGCCACCGATGCCTCCACACCGCCTCGTGTTCGACGAGGCTCTTTACCCTCCCCTTCTTTGCCCGCCCCCACACCAGCCACAGCATCGCCATCTATGCCAGGTTTTGCGCAGCTGATTGTTCTTAGCAGCTACACACCTCTACCTACTCCGCCAGGAGCCACCCCACTCGACACTCCTCACTTCGGGGCCCAGACGCCGGTGGAGACACCTGACGTTCGTACCCCCATCGACACGCCGCTAGAGACCCCTGTCGGGACACCCAGGTTCACACGTCACCGGCCAGAGGGCTTGCCTTACTCCGTCGACTTCAGCGGCGGCATCATCATGGATGATGACGGCAAGAAGGTGATCTCGCGCATGCGTGGTCTTTGCTCTCAGCTGTTTAGACACTACATACTAAACAAATGGAGTGAAGTACCAAGTGATTTAAAAAACAGAGTCATCATCATACTTCATGATGAGTTTCCCATTCCAACACGGGATTAGCGCTTCAATGAAGACCTGATGAAGATTCGAATGCGCGAATACTGCAAACACAAGCGTTCCGAAGTGCAAAAGCAATCAAGCATTGGTGGAACAGGCCAGATTGGCTGGCCAAAGAAGATTGGAAGAATGCGAAGAAAGCAGCGCGCGAGAATCCCGACAAGTGGAAGCAACAAAAGGATGCAGCCAGAGCGCGAGTAGAGGCAAGGAGCTTGCACCACTTGGGGAGCGGTGGATGGGCATCATTTGAGGCCGATTTTGTAAGTGTTTTCGCATTGCTCTTTATGTTCAATAGTTTAGGGTTTATGAGTTTTTTAATTCTAACATAATGAAATCTTTGTATGTTTTGACAGTGGTCGATGACAGGACGTGATCCCACACCGTACGAGCGCGAGTACGCAGGCAGGAAGGACTTAAACACCCTGATGGACATTCTCAGTTCTCGTGGCGGCATGGTTAGTATTAGGGTTTACTCTTTTCTATTTTTTGTATTGTTTTATAAATGTCGTTATATGTTTATACTTACTGAAAGCTGTCTTATTGTCTTTTTTTGCAGAATCCGACAGATACGCCGCTTGGACGCGATGAGACATCTGACTAGACGACGTCAGTTTAGCCGTAGCTAGATAGCATTAGTTTAGGGTTTCTCATAGCTTATGTATCATGAGACGGATTTTATACGTCTATTTGAACCATGTATATTATTACATTTGTCACCTCAGTTCATTTTGCCAATCAATTCTTTATGCCTATGATGTTGTACAATTGTCATTATTACATTTGCCAATCAATTCATTTTGCCTATGATGTGTACAATTGTCAATTTTACGCTTGTCAATTTTGCAAACAATGCGTCTTGTGGGTGACTATTTTGGGTCTATTATCTACCCTTGCACTTTTTTTAAAAAGTGAATCAAGTACAATATGGTTGATGGGTGGCAGGGCATTCAATACTCTGTCACCAAAAAAAAAATCTCTCGGGAGTCGCTATAACCGTCGCTATTTATAGCTCTGGAGCGTCGCTATAGACTTCTGTGTAAACGTCGCTATAACCGTCGCTATGACCGTCGCTATGAGCGTCTCTATATAGCGACGTATATAGCGACGCCTATAGCGTCGCATATAGCGACGCTCTAGTAGCGACGCTATTAGCGACGGTTTTAGCGACACCGAGGGTTATAAAAACCCAGTGTATTTCCGTCGCTAACAGCATCATAAGAGCACACAACCTCTTGTAGTGTTGTGATTTTGGATTAAGGCACACTATATAAATTATTATGGGAATTTGTATAAACCTTATTGGGACTCCTTATGGAGATACTCTAAAGGATATCTAAACACAAACTTGAGAGAGAGAGAGAGAGAGAGAGAGAGAGAGAGAGAAGTAGTGAGGACTTGTTACCATATACATGGTAGTGAGCCATCTGGACACACTTAGGGCCACCGATGCACTTTTCCCTTCACTAGGAGGTTTCCCCCCCCTTGCATCGTATATACACCCATCACTCTAGGGCTAATGTATCTTTCTATTTGCACACTAAGAGATAAACTCGTACTTGTGTTCCTTGAGCTTCTTCATCTTCTCCAAGTTGTGTGTGCATCCATGCAAATCTAATTCTAACAATTGATATTAGAGTCATGACACATCCTCCTATTACTATTGCCATCACTCCTTTGCTCACATTCTTAAGTTTTGCCAGTTTTGAAAAGCGTTAGTAAGTCAACTAATATTGCGACAGACCTTGTTGAGATCGATAAGCTCAATTTTTTCATTCTTGCTCATTTTGGCATCCGTTTCCACTATAGGTATTATTACGCATGCAAATTTGTCCTTTTGTGTACAATATGTCAATGCAATTTTCTATAAAATAGGTCCCTTACAATCCTCTTTGGGTTCTGTTTCTTAACATGTGCTAGTTCTACTTTGTTTTCCTCTTTTGGAAGAGTTTTCACACTTTTTTCACATGAACTAAAGTCATTCGCCATGGCTCACAACATACGGGTGTTTTCAAGATGTTTACTCTTGAGGAGAAAATGGACGTGGATAACTACCCAATATGGGATTACATGATGATACATGTTCTTGTGACAAAGAGTGTCTCAAATGTTGTGCAAGGCATTGATGTACGTCAATCTTCTATGGATATAGGCTTTATTGAGGATGTTGTAGGTTTGAGCAGATCTGTTGGTCCTAGAGTTGTTTTGCCTATGATTGAACTATCTTGTTGGAATGTAAGGAATGCACAAACTCATGCATTGATTACTTTATCTATGTATTGCACTATTACTTCTCACATTTGATCAATTAAATAAGCAAAAGAGGCTTGGGATACTATTGGTCATCTTTATGAAGTTCACAATGAGAAAAACATTGCATTGCTATGAAAAGAGTTGGAGTCAAATATTATGCAAAGGAAAATGACATGGACATTTTTCTTCCTGGTATCAAGGATATAAATGAGTAACTCATTCTTGTAGGTGAAGTCATTTTTGGTAGCTCACTTATACATGCTATTCTTGATGCACTACCAGACTCGTACCAAACTTTTGCTAGTGCTTAGATAATTATGACCCAAAGAAACCCCCAAGCTATCAAATTTGATGCATTTTGCACATTGTTGTTACGGGAGTCCTTTTCAAGAAAGAATACGGCTAAACCGTGACTAGTTGACTAGTTGAAAATCCTTTTGTTTTTGGTCAAAGAGGAAGTAATAACAATAATGCAACCACTTCTCGAGGTTTCTGTATGAGTATTAAGTCACATATGTGTAGCACTTCTAAATTCATCTAGGAACTAAGAAAAAAAAGGCAAGAAGAAGATGTGTTTCCATTATGGCAAGGCTAATGATCACTTCCTCAAGCAATGTCCTAAGTTGAAGGCCAAAGAAGCTAGGAAGGAAGAGGCCAAATCTTCTACCAGTTTTGCTGTTGCATAATGTTTTGTAAATGGAGAATGGGTATTTAGTGTGGAGTGTACTTATGATCCTTCTATCCATGATCCATGTATGTCGGTTGTTACAAAGTCACTTGTTTGATACTTTGATAGTGGTGCTACAAAGAACATTACTTTGCATCATGACTTGTTTACATCTCTCGAGGCTATCCCTCATAGGAAAATATTCACTTGTGCCTTTTATCTGGTCAAGAGAGTTGAAAAGATTGTGCTAACTACTAAAAACAAGAGTTTTTTTGTTCTTGTTGATGCACTTTATGTACCAGGGATAAAGAAAAACCTTTTGTCTATATCCACACTTGCAAGACTTGGTCTTGTTGTCAAATTTATGGATGACATATATACAATACATGATCTCATTTCTGGTGATAAAATTGTTGTATCGAGCATTTTTTGTTGTGGGCTGTACTTTGTATGTCAAGTGGAAAATTTTTGCAAATGCAGTTTCGGATATAAAAGGTTGTTTTAGATGCAAAACTTTGGCACACACATTTTGGGCATCTAAATTTCTCTAGTTTGCTGCGTTTGCAAAAATATAATATGGTTCCTTCTTTGCTGCCTCTTGATCTAGTCATACTAGCTTAGATTCTCACCATGCATCAAATGGTTATGCTTTGGCTATTTCTAGTTTATGTAATGAAAAGGAACCTCTTTCTTTGCTACCTCTTGATCTAGTCATACTAGCTCAGGTTCTCCACCATGCATCAAATTATATGCTTTGGTTAGTCTAGTTTATGAAATGAAAATTAACCTCTTTATTGTTTTATGAAGCACAAAACTCAAAAAATTGGATGGTTGCAATGCAATCATAATGTGATGCACTTATAGAAAATGAAACATGAACTTTATGTGATTTTTTAAAGAAAAAAAGGCCATTGATAGGAAGTGGTTAACTAGTTGAAATGTAATTGAGATGGTGAGATTGATCGCTACAAGGCTATAATGGTTTGATATTCAATCAATATCAAATGCTTTGACATACTGAGTCTATACTACTTCTCATTAATTAATTAGTTAGAAATATTCCATTCAAAACAAATGGAAAAATAAGGTACCCACTCTATCGCAAGGTTCACACCTGTGCGCACAACTAGCCCCACATGGCAAAGGAGACCTCTGCAGTCGAGCCCCCATTAGCACAACCTGCCTCGCATGGTGATGGAAATATTTGTAGTCGAACCCCCATCAGCACCCCTCAGAGATCCTTGCTCGGACCCCGCTGAGCCATAGCTCCCAGGTCAAGCAACTCTAGTACTTGGTTCGCTTGCAAGAGACGCAACTGCCCCAACCGCCTCCATGCCCTCATGTGTGTATGTTTGAAAGAGCCCCCCTTTTGTTTGCTCCTATTGATTGCCCCCTCTTGTCCTCCACCTGTCCCCCGAACACCGCCATATGAACCCTCACGCATTTTTCCCTTATAGACCATGGGCAGCCTTCTTGTCTTGCGAGTAATCAGAGATGCAGGCAATAAAGAGAATGTGTGCGCACAACCAACGAGATAGCATGACCCGCTCCCTATTGTGTTGGCAGCAAGAGAGAGACACAAAGAGATATCTGCCTTGTTCTACACTATGCTACGAAGCTCTGTCGTGCACCACCCTGTTTTTCGGCTCTATTTCTCTACCCCTTGCTCTCAACCAACATTTTTAAAATTGAAAACGGCCCGATTTTAAGCTGAAAGAAATTTTTCCTGTTCTACCAATTGTAAACACCCCCCCCCCCCCCCCCCCGCGACCACGGCAAAAAGAATCTCTCTCTCTTTCTCTTTCCTCCATGTGCCCTCCTCCCCCTTTTTCTTTCAAAAGCATTCCTTTCCCTTCCTGCTCTAATGTTTTCCTTTAGTTTTCAGATGGCATCTTTTTATGTTTTCTACAAAAAGAAATGAAAAAAAAATTATAGGGACATACTGATTTCACAAGTTCCTTCACAACAATAAGACATTTCCTATGAATAGACTTTTCGTTTGTCATATGAGTAGTGTTTGTTTTCACTTTGCATCTCACTTTGCATAGAATGTACATCAATCAAACATTATTATTGATTTCTCAGATAGTGAAATATTTGAGGAACTATACGTAATGCAACCTTGCTTTTTTCTTGAGAAAGGATAAGAAATGAAAGTGTGCAAATGCAATAAAGATTTATATGGGTTGAAGTTGTGTCCTTGTGCTTGATATGAGAAAGGTGACACCATTTGGTTAAACAAGGATGTTGTAACATTTCTACTAAAACCATTTGTTTGTCATACGTGAAGGTGATGTATATCTCATTGTTGTTTTGTATGTAGATGATTTGTTGATTGCTTATTTAAATGAGATACAAATTGTTAAATTTAAGACTGAATTGCATGCTACTTTAAAGGTGAGATAATTGGAGCTTTTGCATCATTACTTTTGGGAATACAGTTTAATGAGTGTGATGGAGCTATTGCTTTGTGTCAAGAAAAATACATAGAAACATTACTATGTAAGTTTGGACTTGAGGATAGAAAACATGTTGTTAATCCAATCAAAACAAGTTTAAAATTGATTCTTCATGATGCTAGAGATCTTTGGATGTCACTTTTTATCAGTCTACTGTTGGATGCCTTATTTATGTATGCAATATGAGGTTGGATATTTAGATTGCAATCTCACAGGTCATTAAACTTATTCATGGACCATGGTCTAAGCATTGATAGGTGTTAAAATAATCTTTTGCTACTTGAATGTCAATTTATATCTTGGGTTTTTTATCTCAAGCAAGGAATATTGTCGCTATATTTTCATGCTTTTTTGGGCTAAAATTTGGCTGGTTGTTATGACACAAAGTATCTACAAGTGGATTCTTTTGCATGCTCGATGGTTCATGCATATCATGGTTGAGCAAGAAGGAACTTACTATGGCCATTTCTAGTTCATGGTCTTCATAGCTTTGCTTGAGTGTATATCGCTTAGACACCTTATAGAAAATCAGGGTGTTGTACACAACATTGCCAACATCATTTATACTAACACTCAATTGGCATTGGTAGTTGCAAGAAAAAGAATTTTTCATGCTTGCACCAAGCACATTAAGGTTCATTATCACTATGTCAGGGAGAGACTCTTAGCGGGAGAGATCATCTTGGATAATGTGCTGACACTGGACAACCTTAAAGATTTTTTCACAAAGGCATTTCCTTTTGAGAATTCTGAAGATTTATACAAAGATATGGGCTTGCTTACCTTTATGGATTGATTGCTCCTTAGGGCATGGCACTTCCCTATACACTACGTGCTAGCCCTTGTTCACCGCATCACTCTCAAGGGGGATGTGTTACCATATATGTGGAAGGGATGTGTGTGTTAATAGTTAGGGTCGTTGGGACATTTTTCCCTCAATAGAAGGTTTTTTCCCACGCATTCTATGTATTCCCATCAGTCTAGAGCTAACTTATCTTTCTGCTTTCACACTAACCAATACAATCTCTATTGCGTGCCTTGAGCTTCTTCATCTTCTCCAAGCTATGTGTGCATCCCCTACAATCCTAATTCCAATAGGGACCCCAATTTCTAAGAAGTACCCTGAAGTAATCTCTATCCCTTTATCCCCCCCCCCCCACACCCTCCCCCTCCCTTAAGCATATTGTATGCGTATGTAGTTTTTGGGGGACTAATCGCATTGTATATGCTTATGTACATTTTCCAAAAATGACGGCACTTTGAACACTCACAAGGTATTGCAAAGAATAGACTAGTGAATCCCTAGTTACACAAGGTGACATTTAGTGAATGTCAACATGATCACTCCCAAGCAAGTAAGCTTGCTCTCATTCCCATTGATGAAGTTTGAATATCTTGGAGTTGATAAAAATAATCTGATCAAGGACTTACAAGTAGAGATTGAAGTCAAAGGAGTCAACTAAAAAGACAGAGCCCACATGGAGAACCAAGTGGATTTAGAAGCATCCTTGCTGCTATATACTACTAGAAAATGCAATAGAAGAGATCAAGGAAGACTCCATATATTATCCAACACCTAGCATATGCAGTGGGGGCACATCAAAGGTTGATTGTCATGCCAAGAGAAACCCTAGGGGGTGAAGGACCCGGTCCAAGGTCCAACTACTAAGCTCAGCAGGGAACCCTAGAAGGCCAAGGGCTATATAACGGGCGGTAGGGAGGAGGGTTCTTGATAGTTGTTCCCAAGGTTGTTTCACTGGTATCAGAGCATAGGTTAAGTTTAGGGGGCAAGGGCGTTATCGTCCACTGTATGAGCATGCAATACATGCACTTGGGAGCCGTGGAGACAAAGCTGAAAGAAACTATGTGGAGCAACCCTTGGAGAAGGGAGGTGGGCGAGGTCAACATGCATGGAACCAGTCAAGTTCGGGCTTGTTTGGAGTGCAAGGGGCTTCTGGGTGTTTCTCACTACAAGCACAAAGCTCAAAGACATTCACAACTTGTGCTATCTCTCTCTCTCTCTCTCTCTCTCTCTCTCTCTCTCTCTCTCTCTCTCTCTCTCTCTCTCTCTCTCTCTCTCTCTCTCTCTCTCTCTCAATGCACGATGCAAACGATATGACATCCATAGCTCTTAAATCTCTTTTACAGCCAAATGCCCAAAGGATTCAAGCATAAAGGAAAATTAATTAAACCAAGGGAGGGTTCCCACAGGCCACCCCCCCCACATCCCCTCCCCTCCAATCTCTCTCCTCGTGACCAAGGCAAGCAACCATTAGCGGAGTGTGCACACAAAGGAACAAAATAATTCTTCCAAGCTGATGAATTTTTGGTACATTTCAAAAACTCACAAAAATTCTCAAGCAAGCAAATATTCTTTATATGTTATGACGTTATGCATTATATGTATAAAACCAACTATTTTAGTTTGTTCAGCGACGAAACGCGTCAGTAGGTGTTTCAAGATCAAACCACAAGCATTATCAAAACCTCTACCATAGTATGCAGTACAACCCCAACAAAAGTATGCAGTACAACACCCAGTCAACAACAAAAGTATGCCGTAGGGTCAAAAGTGACACCATCATTATGCCAACAACCCAACAATAACTAGATATCAAATGAATTTTTGTATATGTCAAAAACTCACAATAATTTTCAAGCAATCGAATATTCATTATATGTTATGACGTTATACATTATATGTAAAAAACCAACTTTTTTCAGTCTGTTCATCCACAAAACCCGTTAGTAGGTGTTTCAAGACCAAACCGCGAGTGTTTCAAAAATTATACCATAGTATGCAGTACAACCCCAACCAAAGTATACAGTACAACACCAAGCAAAGTATGTAGTAAAACACCCAATCAATGGTCAAAGTATGCCATAGGGTCAAAAGAGACACCATCATTATGCCAATAACCCAACAATAACCACATATCAAATGAATTTCTATACATTTCAATAACTCACAAAAATTCTCAAGCAAGCAGATATTCCTTATATGTTATGACGTTGTGCATTATATGTAAAAAAGCAACTATTTTCAGTCTGTTCAGCCACAAAACCCGTCAGTAGGTATTTTAAGACCAAACCACAAGTGTTATCAAAACCTCCACCGTAGTATGAAGTACAACCCCAACCAACGTATGTAGTACAACACCCAGCCAACACCTAAAGTGTGCCACAGGGTCAAAAGAAACACCATTATTATGCCAGCAACCCAACAGTAACCATATATCAAATGAAATTAAAGCCCATCAAACCGGGTACCTTCTTTAAAAATGTCAAAAATAAACCCTCAATCAAAAACTCTGTGCTAAACTCCATTGTATAGTGCGAAGACACAAGGGGTATAACAAACTCCCCCCCCCCCCCCCCACCCCTCTCCTTCCCCCCTTCTACCCAATGTATTAAACCAGCTAGTATGAGTAAGTAGATAAACCCCCCCTTGTTAGGTGCATCTTACCCCAAAGTGACACCAATAGTGCAAAACAAAGTGTGTAGCTTTAAAAGGTGAGTCAATATGCCAAAATTGCAAGCCAAATTTTGGCCTTAGAAGCTTTACTAAATAAGGTCACATGTGAAGTGTTAAGTATGGAGCGTGATTTACCCCTTGTAAATTTTTGTGGTAAAAACGCACATTTGTAAGGCCCCCATTATGAGGAGAAGCCATCATGCGTGAATGAAAATCATTCGTCGGAAATAAAAATCACTCGCCGAAAACAAAAATTTTCACAGCCAATCTCCTTTTCGTCGAAATATTTTGGCCGAAAGGCGGCCGGCGGAAAGTGATAAAAAAACGAGCGATCGGTTGGCCGATGGCCGGTGGCCGGTGTCCGAATTCAAAATCGGACTTGTCTTCTCAAGGGCGGCCACACATGGGCGGATTGGAGCCTCAGATTTGGACTTATCTACACAAGGGGGGCTACACATGGTTGCCTCTCATAAGAGAGGGCATCCCTTTTGGCCTATAAAAGGAGGCCATTTCTACACAAATTTCATTGTGTGAAGTTGATACAACAAGGTGGGTGTGAGGTGGTGAGAGTGAAGCAAAGCGGGAGCTCTATTAAGGGTATAATCCCTTTGTAAACTACTTCTTGTTTTGAAGTACTAAAGCCATTGAGTGGCTGCTTTCCCGTGACGTAGCCCACATTGGGTGAATCACGTATATTGTGTATACTCTCTCTCTCTTTCTACTCTATAATCTCTTGTGTGTGAAATCTATCTCTCTTCATTAAGTAATCTACTCAAATATCTATTTAGGTACGTCATATTTCTTAACAAATGGTATCAGAGCAAGGTTTGCTCGTAGCTAAATTATCTCAAGGAAAGGATTCCTTGAATTGAGTGGGAGTTATGGCGGAGTAAGGGAAGCTCAAGATTGAGAAGTTCAACGAAAAAAACTACCAACATTGGAAGATACAGATTGAAGACTATCTCTACCCGAAGGACCTCTATTTGCCACTAGGTGGTCTTGTGAAGAAGCCCGCAACAATGGTTGATGAAGCATGGATTGTCCTTGATCGAAAGGCACTAGGAACAATCCGGTTAAGCTTTGCGTCAACGGTGGCCTTCAATGTTTTGGAGATGAATACCACAGAGGACTTGATGAAGTCACTTAACGACTTCTACGAGAAACCATCGGCATCCAATAAGGTATTTCTTATGAAGCGCTTGTTCAATCTAAAGATGGAAAAGAATGGTTCAGTTGCAAAACACTTAAATGACTTTAACACAAACATAAGTCAACTTCAATCGGTGAAAATCAATTTTGATGACGAAGTGCCATCTCTCCTTATACTATCATCTCTACCAGATAGTTGAGACAGCCTTGTGATGGCTATAAGTAATTCTATTTCTGGCACAAATACTCTTAAATTTGATGATGTTGTGGGTGTTCTCCTAAGCGAGGAAATACGAAGGAGAAGCACAGGAGAATCATCAAGTGCTGCATTGTCAGTGGAAAGAAGAGGAAGGCCTAAGGAGAGGTTCAAAAAGCAAAAGGGTCGTGATCGCTCAAGACGGAGCAAGTCACGCACAAAGTCAGTTCTTGAATGTTGGAACTGCGCAACTTGGCCGACATAGAAGCAGAAACTCCTCTACAAGAGCTTGACATGACAAAGACAATTGAAATACCAACAGTCATGGCGTATTGCTCAAATTGTGGACGAAAAGGTGGACATTATTCTAAATATTGTCCAAGAAATCCAGACAACAGGGACATATCAATTGCCAAGCAAGGCACAAAGCAAATTGGAATTGCGAATCTCCATGTAAGTGCATTTAACTCGTCACTTTTAATGCAATCGGATGATTTTGCATTACCATTAGAAGCACCAGTAAAAGCACTGCAAGTTCAAAATTAGCATAAAAATGCACAGGCACCTGAAAAGCTTAAAATTGATTCTTTGAACAACAAATCTTGCATGAATTTGGTCAAGGTGTCCATATATCACCAAAGGTTGAATGTGAGGTCCCCACCCCGCCGTATCAACCAGCGGATGTGATGGTGAACCTAGTGGCCACTAGATCTATTGCGGAAGCAAACAAAATGGTTCAGGGTTCGACTAGCGGACGATCTCTCATCACAAAGTGAGTCGAGTTCGAGCCTACTAGCAGGGAGATCTAGCTCCACCTCGCAGGGGAAGCGTACTTGAACTATCTAGCGATCCTAAGACCCACCTTCCAAGAGGAGAGAAACCCCGAGTGCCTTTTTTCCCATGTTTCAGAGGCACGTACTCTCGAGATTTCACCGCTCTAGGGGCAATGAGTAATTACTAATATCGAGTAAGCACTATGGGGATAGAGAGTTCCCGACCAATCGGGACCACCCATCTCGTAGGCATTGGCAACCCGAGCCAAGCCCCCACTTTCCACCCCCACACTCACACTTCCTTGTGTGACCTAATTACTACCACAAAGGTTGTTCAACATAGATATTCCTTGTTTAATTCCGAATCACATTGTTCATTAAGACAACCCTTCAACCAGTATTGCAAACAACACCAAGACAGAATTCTAGTAAAAATTATACTCAAACTTATTCATAAAAGTTCCAATGTTCTGGAGGTACAACATCCCCCCTCCAGCGAGAGTTCACTCCTCCCGTTGTCGCCTAGCTGCCCATACAACTAGGTATGTCCACCGCATAGAAAGCACGTCATGGACACTCCCACCGCATAGAAAGCAAGACGTGGGTTCCCACCGCATAGAAAGCAAGTCGTGGGTATCCACCATATAAAAAGCAAGTCGTGGATTCAAGAGCCCCAACGAGGAACTCTACCCCCTGTGATCAGTAGGGGGGTCAGGACTGATTCAACATTGGAAATAAAATGAACATGCCGAGCTAAATTTTCCCTAGCAGACATTTTTTCCTATTGCAAACAGCATACCCATCAAACATTATCTTCCTACTTTAGAACTTAATGTACAATGCTTTCAATGCAGAGGTTTCCGTCGGATTTCTCCAACATGTTTGGGGATATGAGCATTCCTAACTAGCGTATGCAATGTTAGTTTAAACAACTTGAATAAAAATATGATCTACCTCTTCCCCTTCTTCATCGATGGCCCGTGAAATGGCCGGTATTTGTTCCTCCATGGGAGCCTTCCCCTTCCCGTTGACATTGCTCGTTCCTGCCTCACGATCGTGGGCACCACCGAAGCGAGTCCTCTTAACCGGGGCCATTTCTCACTACTTTAAATGATTAGCTTGGAGAAAGAGCTAAGGTTCGCAAGCATCATAACAGTCCAATGGGTAGATTAGTGACATTAATTAATCCCTCCTATATGATAGATCTAGATTTTTCATAAAGCAATCATTAAGGAAAGCACATAATCCTATGGGAACCGGCTCTAAGATAAATATTCGAGTCACATGATTAAGAATAATTAGGATTTCACTATTGGAATTGCCAGAGAATTGAATTAAGTATGATTAAACTATTTCCTAGCAAATAGATGATGCAGATTTACCTTATGCATATGTGTGAGGAAGGTCAATTCATAGAGACTTAATGACAGATTAATTTCTCTTTAATTACATCTTAATGTGTAAGATAAGTGAATTTTAATTAAGCTACAATGTTAATGAGTGATAGAAAGAGTGATTCTCTTCAATCTACACAATTACTAGCTTATCGATTAATTACTATACTGCCTAGAGAGAGAAAATTTTGGTAATTATGCTCTAATCATTAATTGAGAGTGACAAATGGCTGATAATTCAGCTATGGAATGATGATTACATAATAGAATATGATTAGGGAGAATTTAGAGAGTAGTTATAGAAATTTACGACTAGGAATAAGTATAATAGACGAGGAATTTAGATGGTAGAGAAAAGAATTTGCAGATGGCATTAATTAAACTGTCGTTACCGTGGTTAATGGCTGATAAACTTCTAGATTTTCTGATCTAATCGAGCTTCTTGAGACGAGAATTCGGCAGCACCTCCCACCTTGCTCCTTCTTCAAAAGGTGTGTGATCCGGAAACACCTTCCCAGTGTGTGTAGGTGTGTGTGTATGCACTGTGTGTGTGTGTGTGTGAGCATAAGTGTGTGTGTGTGTGTGTGTGTGTGTGCAGGTCTTTAAATAGGCTCCTACAGGCTGAAAATCGATCTGGGTTGCTAAATGCATCTGGGAGCTTCTCCAGTTAAGCATGGCAAGTCCAGTTCCCTGCCCACCAAGTGTCAGGTTGGCTTGGTTAACTGGTTCTGAGATTGAGTTGCTGGCTTGGCAGCTTCCCCAGGACTCCCACAAAGCAAGAGGGCACCCCCTAGCAGCTAAAGCTGGTCTGGAGTGGGCTGGAACCTGTTCCCACACAGCCTCGGGCCCTCGGTACCTCCCCGGATAATTTTTAGGAATTTTGGTTCTATGCAAAAACGGGTCATACGAGTCGGATTTTTATGCTGAAAATTGCTATACGAAGCTCTAACTAAGACGTACTGGCCCGAGTACCTGCCATATATAGCAGCCCCCGGGGTTCGAAAATGCATTTTTTTCAAATTTCGGGTACGGGTGCAGTTTTTCGAGACGATCAAAACTGGACGGGTCGGGTGACCAAAAACCTGCTATATTTGGAATTTTTTTACAAAAATTATTTTAATTCACATTTCGAAGCTTTAAAACATTCTAAACATCATGGCACTGACAGAATTTGGAAAACTGCTAAAAATAGTAACTTTTTCCATTATGTTCATTTCATGGTACAATGGTGCTCTTTTGATCGGGGTCAGAGACCTTACATTGAAAAGACTGTTAGGTTTGCAAATGATTTTTCATTCACTGCCACAAGTGTGCAATCATCCACGAGTCTAAGGGACACATCAAACAAAATTATGTTAGCATTGTATGGTACACATAATTCATATGCACACTATGTAGACCAAAAATGAAAACTGTACAAAAAGGATCAACCAATGTTTGAACGGCCCACATACCAACTCATAGAAGTGCGTCCAATGATAGATTAGAAAGGATGGTTCATTTCAGAGGAAAGAATCTATTATAGCCCATCCTTTCTAGAGCTGAAGGATATTATCCGAGTGAATCCAAAAATTTGTTCAGAGCCAAACTCTCCTCCATAAAAAATCAAGCTTTTACGTGTAACCAAACGAGCATATACTTTGACCAAAATAGTGGTAGATATAGACGAGAGTCTAGCATCTATGATGCCTTGGGTCTTGAAACCATAGAAGCTCATATCATAGGAGACCCATGGGATAGAAAATATCAGGGCAAAGATAATGCTATCTACAGCTTCACTTGGGGAATAATTTGTCATGTTTCATGGAGATACATAGGAAACTATGCAAAAGGGTTACAGATGCCAAATATCAACAATGCTACCCAAAGTGTATCTTCACAAATCTCAAAAGGTGGGACTAAACTAAAGCCAAACAATTTTGAACCCTCACAATGAAGCAGGCTACAGTGATCACCCTAGGAAGGGGGGAGCTGCAAATCCATCAAGCTCAGCTCTAATACCAGGAAATGCTACATCAGTTAAAAGCACCGAGCCTCAAGCCAATAGACCCCTTTAAAGCAAAAACCATTGAAAGAACATATGGTTGTTGAAGTTTCCAATTGACCTACATTCCATCAGAATCTTTAGACAATTGCTTCTATGAAGATCATCAGAGACAAAAGTTTCAGCTGATCTCCACAAGTCAAAGTCAAAACACGACAAGTATAATAGTGTTCAAACAATTACACGTGACTAAAAGCTCTCATATGCATATCAAGATGCACATATTGGTAGCAAATATTAGCAAGATCATGACCTTGTACAAACCCATACGGATGGTCCAACTGAAGTCAAAGACTATCTGAAGATGATGCAAAGCCTCAAGCTGCCAGAATAAGTGATAGAAAAATCAAAATAAATGAAAGATAAAGTCCAGAAGGATACACAAATGTCACCACCAAAATCTCGTCCAAAGAGACAAATTCTACCAAAAAGTACAGTGGATCTATTAAGATCAAGGGTTGCCCAAATGCAGGCAGATAATTCTCTACAGCTGCAACCAAAAAGTGCAATATTATAGCCAATGGAGCCAACATTGATTGAAACAGGTGGTCAAAGAAAAGAAATGCAGATAAAGCTCAACCAAAGAACATTGGCACAACAAAAGCAGTCAATACAGAAAAAAACCTTGAGATGATCAAGTGCAACATTGTTGGTGAAAACGAAGAAAAGCTGTCAAGAGAAGTAAAGCTAGATTTTCAACTAGACAAGAACCTCATGTCCTTTTGCACTTGGAAAGATGTGGCCAACCATAGCTAGAAGATGCTCATGAGTTTGTGAGCATATCTGGAGACAAACAAGAAGAATGTTGGGGAATCATCTCCACCACCATTGAAGTAGGTCCACAGATTGTCACAGGCCAATTCCATGTGATCACAGCAAAGGATATGCCAGATGACATCATAATGGGAATGCCAATGGCTTAGAAGATGTTAAAGATATAGAATGCAAACAAGATGCAATCTTTAGAGACAACCAAGGATGAGGACCAACAATGGTCACCCGTGGACGACATTACAAGGTCCTCAAGCACAGTTAAAATGGAAACTTATATCAAAGCAGATCTTATTGAAGATGATTCATCTCTATCAATCAGAGCTTCAGAAGAGCTTGAAGAAAATTAGGCAATAACAAGTTCAGATCAAATAGAACAAAGAGCAACCACGAAAGCTATTGAGCAGAGAATGCAATCAAAGCCAAAAGTTAACAAGACGGGGTTGGAGACAAATAGGAAGCAATAGGAAGTCCAAAGATCAATAAGATATTGCCAACAGAATCAGCTGTTGTAAATCACATTGGAAAACAGAGTCTCAAGCTACCTTCCATAAAGACACAGCTAGATCAAGATGAAACCACACAAAAATCAAGACATAGACCTTCAATAGAACCTCCGATGAGAATAGTTGTAGTTCTCAATAGTACAAAAAGAGCAAGTGTTAGATGCAATGCTCTATTGGATAAAGAAGCAAAGTGCAATATGGTTGCCAACAACATCCAGAGAATTCGCCAGGATGCAAAAAACACAGAGTCGGGCTGCTGAGCCATAAGATGAGCAAAGCATTAGTCCCAAAGCTTCATGTCATATTAAACTTTGTGCTAAGAGTTGTAGTTATTAGGATTACGCTCAATCTGGAAGAGTTGAGCATATCTACGTCAGGTCTCTCATGTTGAATGAGATGAGCATAAGAGTTGAAGTCTATTAACTTACGTTTGGTGGAGTGTCGTAGAGTCCAACACTCATGCACAATGCACAGTAAGATGAGAGCACATATCCTCATCAACAAAAACCATTCTTAAAGGGGTGCCACCTTGAAAAGCCATGTCATATGATTTTATAGCTACGCAATCTTTATAAAGAAGTGTTTCCATGCCCTAGCTGGGTAGATCATCCCTCCGTATTGATAAATTTTTTAGTCATTGGAGCTATGCAACAATGGAACCCCCAACACTACAGTTGATGCTACTCCAAATATTCCAACAAAGTGGATTTTGGGGAAGCTTTTGCAATGGTCTGAGAGAGATATTTTGTGGCTGGAGTTTTGAAGTTTTTGGTGGATTTTCTTATATCTTTTGGTTGCCATCGACTGTGATTTCAAGCCTTGATATGCACATTGTAAATGATGAAGCAAAACTTCATGTATTTTCTCTTGCACTAAAAGGGGAAGCTCGTAAGTGGTTTGGGCTTGGGAGGAAGACAAAAAGCAAACATGGGAGCATGTGGAGTAGTTAATATTTGATAGGTTTGGAAAGAGATTGATAGCAACAAAATAAACGACAAAGTTGACTTGAGGTTTGCAACAAGATGTTCATGCTAAATTTCAAGAGTTTTTGCAACACTTCAAAGGACTTTGGGTGTGGCACATCCCAAGTGCCACCACAGGATTTCTTCAAAGAATGGCATTTTATGGACTGTTTGCATCCAAGTGTAAGGGATAAGGTAAAACAAGAGGATCTTGCTATGTTTGAAAGAGCTATGGAAATTTTCGAGGCCAAGATCAAGAAGATCAAACAAAGGGGGGAGCAAGGTGTAATAAATGTTGAGCCAGTGGTAGTGCAACCAATGGTTCCTATGGAGACGGATGATAGAGTGGAGTGAGTGGTCCAGGGTCATGATTCCTTTACAGCCAAGGCTTTGCATGATCTTGCCGGTGAGTTGCAAGAGCTGAGGATAAACATAATTTATAGAAATCAAAGAGAAGAGTGGCTAGCTAGGAGAGGTAGGCGATGGAGGCTACAGGGAAGATGCTACAATTGTGATGAAGAGGGTCACTTTTCCCCTAATTGTCCTGAAACACCAAGAGAGAGGAGGGATGTATCCCTTTTATGCACGTGGTCAAGGAAGAGGGGAGGAAAATTTGTAGACTATGGTCCTTCCTTTCTGTTTGTCAAGGATGGTGATCAAGCTTGTGCCCAATCTTGCTTAGCGCCATGTAGTTGATAGGGATGGCCTAGCTATCAAGAAGCAAGTTCATGTTAGAACATGAACCTTCTAAGAGATCCTCAAAGCAAGCAATCTCTTGGTTTCATTTTAGTCTATGGACTTTCATCCACATATTCACGATTAAGTTATGCTGATCAAACATGTCTCTTAAATCTATGCAAGGATTATCTTAAACAAAAAAACCCAAAGAATACCTAGTATGACTACTTTATTTAGGGTTTTACCAGTCTTTCTCTCAATGGGGAAATATTATTGTTTACTAATCCATTTGTGAATAAGATTCTAGGTTGAGAGGATCTCTTGCTTAGTTTATAGCACTGATTGTGTCTATAAGAGTGATATTTTAGGGGTAATGCCCAACTATTGACAAATCACTCCGTACGGTGTCAATGGTTATTTATGTGGACCTTCATGATTTTGATTTTAAGGAAATAAGTTTTTAACTACAAAGGGGTAGTAGGATCTTCTTGCAATTACTATTTGTAGGCAAGGTAACCTGTTGTGATTGTATCCATGTACCTAGTAGTTTTAGTTGTACCCTCTTGGAGTTTGACCACATAGTTCAGTTTTGCAAGAGAATGCCAAGGGTTCTTAGACAAGATAAAACCAAAGGGTTCTTTTAAGTTTTGCAACCATGTTGCACACCTTTTCTTGATGCAAGTGACATATTTGTGCATCATTATACAAGGTAGTAGTTATGGGGAGGAGAAGAAATTAGTGTACTGATGGGTATCTCCTCTCCTAAATTTTCTTTATTCATGTTAAATTTTCCTATAATGAAATTAAGAATTTGATTTTTAGTGGTCACCTCTATTAAGACGATTATAGAACTACATGGTTGGGATCATTTTTGGCACGTGTTTTTCTTTCCATGGTGTCCAACATGGTCTAGGAACTCATGCAGTTTGGTTTTGCCAGTGTGGAGCATGTTTATGAAGGTCTATCTCACTCCTATTACTGAGTGTTTTGAATTACCAGCTCCACAAAAAATTATTTATTTTAGTTGATGAATTTCATATTTTTTGACATCATTATATGAAACATATTCCACATGTGGAGACTGTGAGTCTTTGGGAATAACGCTAACACCTTTTTTCTTAGATATGTGTCATGATAGAGTCCCTATATGTTGGTCAAATCCGTTCAATTGAACGCTTTAAGAATACAATATTGAGAATGATTTTAGTGCCAAAAATTATGAAATGCTTAGTAAGTGTTGTTACTCTAATAAGCTCTATTGAAAAACATTAACAGATGGTTATTTTGACTTTTTAGGTCGTAGTGTTGTATACCTATTCTGTCTATAGCAAGGCTATGTCATGATAACAAAAATGTTCCATTATTTAAACCTAGATGTGGTTTATGTTCACATTTTATTATGGTTTCAATGTTTTAGCAAGGATATCTAGTACTTGTTTTGTATATTCTATTATGGCTAGAAATAATGGAAGGAGGGCAATATTTGATTATTTATACAAGAGCTATTTACACATCTACTTTCTCAAACTTCATGTAGCTATGAGAATAAACCATTCCAATCATGAAAATGTAGGTTTAGATAAGTTTTTTCTAATGTATGCACTAGGATATATAGGCCCTCGGGGGATTCACCGTTCAGTACACCCTTATATAACGTGCGTTCATGGAGTATTAAAATAACCCTCTTTTAACATGTCCAAATGAGTAATATGACTCTTTATTTTAGGATTTTTTTCCAAAATTGAATATAAAAACACCTTATTTTAATTTACCTCTGTTAAATTGCCTAGAATTTTTGTATTTGGAAACTCCTTCTTTCAAACTTATGTTATACATAAACATAATTACATAGTGCACCCCCCGAGTATAGGCCCTAGTGTTTAGCAATAACATATTTGATAGCTTATGACTCTTTTTGGTCATAACAAGTGTAGTATCTCTATGGATTTATTGTGGGTCTATCAACAATCACCATACAAGGTTATGAGTTAGTATGGGCGATTGTAGCCTAAGCTGACTATACTTTGTAAATTTATTCCAGCAAACTCCATCATTATAAACTCTAGAGTTAGCCATGTTGTTTGTTGAAAAATTTGTATAGGTCATATGGATTTTCTAACAATAGTGTAAATGATCGTTCTCCCAAGTTTAATAGTCACTATAAGAAGACTCTATTTAAATGATGGGGAACTAAAAAACTCAAGTGAGTCACAGATTTGGTGTACACGCTTTTGTAGTCATCCGATAATTTATATAAGTAATTTATGTAAACAAGATATAGGGACAACAAAGTTGTCAATCAAGATGTTTGTATTAATTTTGTTAAATCCCCCACTCATTCACATGAAATTGAATGTATTCTTGACTATCATGATATAGGTCAGTTGTACGAGGTAGACCCTAAGTTGGGTGCCACTCTTGAAAAAAAAAATGTTCTTCAGAAGCATTATTACATTTTTATTTTTGAGTATGAAGAAGCTTCCCCAAGGGGGGTTAATTTCAAAACAAGGGTAGTAATCACAAGTTCCATCTGGAAACAAGATATTCTTTTAGCTATTGTTTTATTTAAATGATTTCTCAAACTTGATTAACTAATTCCTAAAATCAAATAGTGACAATTTATCAACCAGTAACCATTTGTCAAACAGTTCTTTCACTGCTCTACGAAATAATATGCTTGTTTCTTGTGATATAATCATGTTTCTTGGATGGTTTAAGGAAATTTCTAGGCTTGACTAACTGCGTCAGTATGTATAACAATGCAAAACTATAAATTCATCTTACCGGATTAGCAACATGTTTGAGTATCTTCCGTGTTGGAGGTTTTGCGGCTTTGACTTCTTTCAGGATGGATACCTCCAATTGAACTACAATTGGAGTAGTTGATACCTTCCTTTACATCTTCTTTAGAGGTGGAACAACTGGAGCTTCCTTGGAGCTTTGAGTCACTCTCTTTGGGGCCATTGTGTCATGAAAGAGAAGAGGGAAAGAGAGGTCTAGATATTTGAGGGACAGCATGCCGATGGTAGAGAAGAATTTGGAGATGAATTGAGGGTGAGATCTTGAGGGAGAGAGGTGAGGGTAATAAGATACCTCCGATGTCAAGGCAAGAGAGCTCCCACTTCTGTGAACTTCTCTGTGTGTGTTGAAAAAGTGAAGGGAAAGTGTTCTTCATAAAGGCTCTCAAGAGCCAAAAGAGAAAGCTAAGAATACCCAAAAGCAGAGAGATTATTTCATGCGCATTCATGGATTCTTGTTTTTGCACATGCATGCATCTTGATGCACAATTTTGAGACTTTGTTTTGAAGAGAATCTTGTCTAATTTGAGAAAAATAAGAAAAGAAGCTATAATCTTGACTTACTTCTTTAAAAAAACTCTTTCTTTCCAAAAAATACTCCTCCTTTCCTAAAAACACTCTTTCGTTCCTAAAACTACTTCTTTCCTAAAAATGAGCCTAAAATTTCTCTTTATTCTTAAGGGTCAACTCTCATCTTCAACTATAGACTTAAGGCTTAAATTTCCCATAGCAACCTATTGTTCCCACATAAGTAAGCGCCATAATTAATAGTCCAAGAGTCCATTTTTTTATCGATCGTTTCTTTGAAATTCTCTATGACTTAACAAAAATGCAAACCTCAAATACTTTTGCAAAGTAGCGGAAATAGTTTTTATTGATAAATCTTGGGTATGTTAGAATACCCCAACTTAGGAATTTGAGATGTGCTCATCTAGAGAAGAAGTAAGGGTAGTCCTTCTTTAGGGTGGATTCATCTTCCCATGTTGCATCTTCTTCAGGATAGTCCTGCCATTAAACATGGTGTTCTCTTAAAACTCTATTCCAAAGAATCTTTTCTTGAAACTCAAAAATTCTAGAGGGTTGGAGCTCCAAGATGTTTTGAATAGGCATGGAAATTTTTTCATTGTTGAGGAGTTGATCATCACTAGGAATATAGGTTTTTAATAAGCTTAGATAGAATACACCGTGGACTTTTATGTGAGATAGAAACTTCAGCTTGTAAGGCTTGGATTCTTATATAATTGATCACGTCCTAAGGACCACAATAATGTGGGCTAAGCCTCTTGTACTTTCCAAATGATAAGTTACTTCTCTTTGGATGAATCCAAAGAAAAACCTTGTCACCTTATTTCAATCTTGTTTTGGATCTCTTACCATCCGCATACTACTTTTGGCAATCTTTAGCTACTTGAATATCCTTTTGAATGGCTTTTGTTTGGTTTTCCATTTCTTCCAGCATCTTCTTAGACGCTTCAACTCTTATGGTAGGATTTAAAAATTTGAGAGGAGAGACACATTCTTGACCATACAAGGCACAATATGGGGTCATACCAATGCTTTGATGATTGAAGCATTGTAAGCATAATCCACTAGAGATAGAAATTGAATCCATTGCTAGGTTCCCTACTGCAATAAGCTCTAACAATAACTTGGATGACTTCATTGACTCACACATCTAATTGAGGATGGTATGCAGTACTAAAGTTTAATTTTGTCCCAATCGCCTTGAAGAGTGAGGTCCAAAAACTTTGCATCTTGATTGTTTACAATTTTTCTAGGCAATCCGTGCAATCTTAAAATCTCTTTAACAAATAGTCATGCAATGTCAGAGGCAGCAAAGGTTGTCTTGACTAATATGAGATGTGCAACCTTTTTGAGTAGGTCAAAAACTACCATAAGTGAATTATATCCTCCTTGTACCATAGGTAATCCAATGACAAAGTCCATATTTATACAACTCACTTCATTTGGGGAATGTCCAGTGGTTGAAGTTTACCGGGAAGTTTAACTCTCTTAGCTTAAATCCTTTGGCATGTCAAGCATTTGGACAACATAGCGTAGCACATCTTCCTTTTGGCCAATCCAATAGAAAATTTTGTGTACGGAATTAATAGTCTTGGCATACCCCTGTGTGTCCTAAATTAGGGCTATTGTGTGCCTCAAATAATATAGTGCTCTTTAAGTTAGGGTCCTTTGGTACACATCACCTATCTTTGTAATAGAGACAAGGTCCATCATACGAGAAGTGAAGCATTGAAGGTATATTCCTTGATTCTCTAGATCAAACAAGGCTAAGGTACCTTTGATACTCTAGGTGAGATGATGCAATTTCCTTAATCTTTTCAATGATTCGGTTGTTGGGTACAGATATGAGGCTCAAAAACAGTCCTTCTTTCCTAAAACTTAGCCTAAATTTTATCCTTCTTTCTTAAGGGTCAACTCTCATCTTTACTTATCAGGTTACGGCTTAAGTTTTCCATACCAACCTATTGTTCCCATGTAAGTAAGGGCCATAATGAATAATCCAAGAGTGAAACTCTCTACGACTTAACAAAAATGTGTACCTCAAATACTTTTGCAAAGTAACTAAAATTGTTTTTATTGTATAATACCCAGATTTTCTATAAGAAGTCTTAGTGATATGCACTCAACCAAAGCTATAAAGACTACCTTGTACTATGTCTTGCAACTAGAAATGTCCATAGTAAGCTGCTTCTTGCTCAACCATGATATACATGAACCATCAAGCATGAAATAGAATCCACTCGTAGATACTTGTATGTAATAACAACCAAGAAAATTTGAGTCCCAAAAAGCATGAAAATATAGCGACAATATTTCCTACTTGGAATTAAAAAACCCAAGATATAAACTTCCATTCAAGTAGAAAAAGATTTTTTTAACACCTTGTCAATGCTTAGACAATGGGCCATGCATAAATTTAATGACTTGTGAGATTGCAATATTAATATCTGACCTCATATTGCATACATAAATAAGGCATCCAGAAGTAGACTGATAAAGAGTGACATCCAAAGATCTCTAGCATCGTAAATGTCATTGCAATCATCCAATTTTTTGAGTTTTCTGCTTCATAAAAAAGAAAGAGGTTCCTCTTCATTACTTAAACTAGAAATAGCCAAAGCATAACAATCTGATGCATGATGAGAACATGAGCTAGTATGACTAGATCAAGAGGCAGTAAAGAAGAAACCATATTACATTTCTACAAAAACAGGAAACTAGAAAAATATAGATGCCCAGAACGTGCATTGCGGTGATGGTTTTGATACGACCTCTGGGTTCTTTTTCACTTCCATACAATTCCTTAACTTCTCAATATTGTTACACAATCTCTATAATGGTAGCTATGACTACCAACTCATCTAAAAAAGAGATCAACTTAAAATCTCTTCCATTTAGTTTGTGAAGAAAAGGAGTAATTGAGCACATAAAGCGGCTCTTAATACATGTATTAGTCTTCTTCATATGATCCTGTATTCTTCCTCTAACTGTTTCATGGCTTGGGAAGACATCAAAAATCTTATTCAGAAGTTTTGCCTTAATGGCTTTAAAAGGTATGACCTAATTAATACTATCATTAAATCTATTTGATTAAATACTAGCCTACCTTGAAGTTTAATCGCACTAACCTTGAAGTTTAACAATGTGCCTACTACCAACCCATTGTGTATGGCGCGCAGAATAGAGAGGGTACACACACACACACACACACAGAGGTACTGGTAATAACTTGGATTAGTTGTGTATGACGCTTGGGATAGGGCACACACACACACACACACACACACACACACACACACACACACACACATAGAGGTATGGGTATAAACTTGGATTTGTTAAAACATGGGCTTTCCCCCATAAAAAATTGCCCCTATTCAACTTGTGAAGCATTCTTATAGTCGGTCACTCTCATTCGAGTTATGAATTGTCACAAACAATTCACCACTTTTCTATTTCCTTATCCAATATTTTTTAGGAAAAAGGCTTTTTTCACCTACCCCCCGAGTTGGCTATTTTGTAGCTAGTGCTATTCTTTCGCCGTGGCAGTTAACCCTTACAAAGGGTGCATGATGTAAACTACTTGGTAATTGTTAAGGGGAACATGGATGATTACCCCCCTTTACTCTACTCATCTTACCAAGGACTCTTCACGCCCCTACTCTCCCTCTCCACCTCTATCGTGTCGCCTACACTCAAGATTCTCTACGCACCTACACAAAAACCTAAAATTTGTAGCCTCTATTGAGAATGTTATTTTATTTCTATTTTGAATATTATAATTGCAGATTGTGTAGATTGTGGTGGGTTTTACTGTCTGGAGCTCGTCATGATGCCGCAACCTCGCCTAGACTTCTATATAAAGAGGTGAGGGTGCTTCACTTAGCCTTGATTGTCTTTAGTGTGTGTGTGTGTGTGTGAAAGAGAGGAGTGTGGTGGATGCCACTTACTTAGTGGACATGGAGCTTGTGGAGCAACCATCACAGGTCTCTAAGTTCCCTGTTTGGTTTCATCAATATGTACTTTGCCACATTGCACTCTGTCAGAGTTGCTATCTGCCTACGAGTTACTACACCTTATTTTGTTTATGTTTTGACTTTAGGGGATGTGCTCTGCATAATTAATAATGGGTTTATTTGGGGACACACAATCTTATGGTTTATGTCTTCGCTATTGTAGGTGTTTGATCACTGAGGCCATGGTTAGCATATACTTTGTAAAAACTATCCTAAACACGATCTTGTGGCCATCTTTTGATGTATAAGGATACCTTTCACTGGGTCGGATTCCATGCACTTCATGCTAGGAAATATGACGTATTTAAATAGATATTTGAGTAGATTACTTAATGGAGAGAGATAGATTTCACACACAAGAGATTATAGAGTAGAGAGAGAGGGAATACACACAATATACATGGTTCACCCAATGTGGGCTACGTCCACGGAAAAGCAGCCACTCAATGGCTTTAGTACTTCAAAACAAGAAGTAGTTTACTAAGGGATTATAACCTTAATAGAGCTCCCGCTTTGCTTCACTCTCACGACCTCACATCCACCTTGTTGCATCAACTTCACACAATGAAATGTGTGTAGAAATGGCCTCCTTTTATAGGCCAAAAGGGTTGTCCTCTCTCATGAGAGGCAACCATGTGTAGCCGCCCTTGTGTAGATAAGTCCAAATCAGACGCTCCAATCCGCCCATGTGTGGCCGCCCTCGAGAAGAAAAGTCCGCGTTTGAATTCGGCCACCGGCCACTGGCCAACCGGCCAATCGATCAATCATTTTCCGATCACTTTCCAGCCGTCGTCCGACCATAATATTCCAGCGAAAAGGAGATTGGCTGTGAAAATTTTGGTTTCCGATGAGTGATTTTCCTTCACGCACGATGGCTTCTCCTCATAATGGGGGCCTTACAAATGTGCGTTTTTACCACAAAAATTTACAAGGGGTAAATTAGGCTCCATACTTAACAATCTCCCACTTGGAGACTAATCTTCAAACGAAACCTGTGACTGCTTTCCATCCTAGCTTCTTATCCTTGAATGCCGATTGAAGATGAGCAAAAGCTCAACTTCTCCTTGTTGACCACCTTTGTAAACATGTCTGCAGGTTTTTCACTTGTATGCACCTTTCCTAGCTTTAGCTGTCCCTCTTCCAAAAGAGTGCGTATGAAGTGATATCTCACCTCAATGTGCTTTGTGCTTGAGTGAAAGGCTGAGTTTTTTGCAAGATGGATAGCGCTTTGGGTATCACTGTACAAGACACAATTGTCTTGTTTGAATCCAAGATCTTCTAAGAATCTGTGAAGCCACATAATTTCTTTGCTTGCCTCCGTCATTGCTACATACTCTGCTTCCGTGGTAGAAAGTGAGACCACTTTCTGTAGCTTTGAAGCCCAGCTTACTGTTGTGCCTCCAACCATGAAGACATAGCCAGTAGTGCTCCTTTGAGTATCTTTGTCGCCTGCCATATCTGCATCAGCATACCCTTCTAGAAAAATATCAGTTCCTCCAAAATACAAAGCATTTGTTGTTGTCCCTTTTAGATACCTAAGTATCCACTTCACAGCTTGCCAATGTTATTTACCTGGGTTGTCCATGAACCTACTCACAACTCCCACTGCATGTGCAATATCTGGCCTTGTCCAGACCATAGCATACATTAGAGAACCTACTGTTGCAGCATATGGAACTTTAGACATATAGGCTATCTCCTCTTGTGTCTTTGGACACATCTCCTTCGTTAGTTTAAAGTGACTAGCCAAAGGTGTAGAAATTGGTTTTGCATTTTGCATTGCAAACCTTTCTAGTACATTGTTGATGTAATCCTCTTGAGATAACTTTATTGTCTTCTTCGTTCTGTCCCTTGATATTTTCATACCAAGTATCCTCTTTGCACCACCTAAATATTTCATTGAAAAAGATTTAGACAGCTCATCTTTTAGGTCTTTGATGTCCTGCATGTTAGCACTTGCAATCAGCATGTCATCAACATACAACATTAGGATGATGAACTTCCCTCCTCCCAAATTCTTCGTGTAAACGCAATGATCTGAGTTGCATCTTCTGAATCCATGATCTAACATCCATCTATCAAACTTCAAGTATCATTGTCTTGATGCTTGCTTTAATCCATACAATCTTTTCTTTAATCTGCAAACCATTTTCTCCTTACCTTTTACTTTATACCCCTTTGGTTGAAGCATGTAAATTTACTCCTCTAAGTCACCGTCAAGGAATGCCGTATTTACATCCATTTGCTCAATATTTAGATCATGAGAATCCACAAGGATTAAGACAAGCCTAATTGAGTTCACTTTTACAACAGGAGAAAATATTTCATTGAAGTCAATACCTTTCTTTTGAGAAAACCCTTTTACCACAAGCCTAGACTTGTACCTTTTCTTCCCACCATCTTCTTCCTTCAACTTGTATACCCATTTGTTTTGAAGTTCCCTCTTACCTTTAGGCAACTCAACCAACTCCCATGTTTGGTTGTGATGTAGTGAGTCCATCTCTACTTGCATTCTTTTCGTCCATTCTTCTTTGGATTCGTGTTGCATAGCTTCTTTGTATGATTCGAGCTGTCCAGAATCTAAGATCAAGAGATGGTTAAAGGAAGGAAAAAACCTTTCTGGAGGTCTACTTGCTCTTGTAGATCTTCGAGGAATAGGTTGAGGCTCCTCATTCGGTTGACGTTGTTGCACATTGTCACCGTTTGCAATCCTTGAGTCTTCACCGTCCTCAAGCTCCATGTACTCATCACCTGTTTCTTTTGTTTGTTTTCTTTCCAAGTAATCTTTGTGCATATTTTGTTCGTTAAAAATTACATCTCTACTCCTTAAGATTTTACCATCTTCGAGATTCCATCGGCGATACCCAAAGTCACCTTCTCCATAGCCAATGAAGAAACACTTTTTGGACTTTGCATCCAGCTTTGATCTTAGGCTTCTATCTATGTGCATGAAAGCCTCACACCCAAACACTTTGAGAAATGCATAATTCACCAGTTTACCTGTCCATGCCTCTTCTAGAACTCCCCCATCCAATGCCGTTGAGGGTGACCGGTTGATTAAGTACACAGACGTACTTATAGCTTCCACCCAAAGCTCAAGCGATAGGCATGCATGTAGCCGCATGCTTCGTGCTCGCTCCATGATTGTCCTGTTCATCCTTTCCAAAATCCCATTTGTTGAGGTCTCGGGGGGTTCACTATGTGTAAAATTACCATATCACGTGCGTTTAAGACATGTTTGTAAAACCCCTTATCTGTGAATTTGGTTAGGAATATAATGTACCCTTTTCTTTAGAAATCTATAAGTATTTTTCAAATTTGAAAAAATAATTCCCTTCTATATATATATTTCTGTAAGTTTCAAGAACTTTAAATACCCTTCTGTTGAACTCACGTGATAGGTTACATATTTATTAGGTGACCTCCCTGGGGTTGAGGTGTCCTTGGGATTGCCCTTTGCCTCCGAATGCCATTGCTAGCACAAAATATTTCAAAAGCTTGGCTGCAATATTTGCCTCCATTGTCGGATCTGAGGCATTTAACCTTGGTACCTGTTTTATTCTCCACAAAGGCTTTCCACCTTTGAAATATGGAAAATACATCGGACTTATTCTTCATGACATAAATTCATGTTTTCTTAGTCGCATCGTCTATGAATGTTACATAGTACAATGAGCCACCAAGTGATGGTGTACTTGTAAGACCCCAAACATTAAAATGAACCAACTCAAGTTTTTTATTTTTTCTTTCATTTCCTGATTTTTGAAATTTTACCCTCTTTTTTTTTCCATAAACACAATCTTCACAGAATTCTAAGTCCACTTCTTTCAAACCTGGTAGAAGCTTCTTCGTTTAAAGGATTTGCATTCCTTTGGCACTCTTATGCCCAAGCCGGTAGTGCCACACCGCATTGTCAACTTCTGTAGTTGCTGCACAAGCTGAAGGTTGCGTGTTGATAGTACACAAGTAAAGTGTAACGACCTTTTAACCCTTGGCAACCACCAAAGATCCCTTTGAGATCTTCCACCGTTTGTTTTCGAATGCAATGTTGTGACCTTCATCGTCCAATTGTCCTGTAGAGATCAAATTTTTCCGAAGAGAAGGAACATGCCTAACATCTTTAAGCTTCCATTCATTTTCGTTAGTAGTTTTGACAGAAATTGTACCTTTGCCAACAATCTCACAAGATTCATCATCTCCCAAGTATACATACCCAAAATTACCTTTGGTGTAATCTTGGAAATGTTGCTTGTGTGATGTCGCATGGAATGAAGCCCCGTAATCTACTATCCAGGAATTAGACACATTGTCTAATGAGAGAATTAGAGCATCTTGCTCTACTTTACTGGCCTCCGATGTTGGCTTGTTGTCTTGAGGCTCAATATCCTTCTTCTTGGACCAGCAATCCTTCTCCAATTAGACTGGCTTCTATTGCGTGATCTATTGGATCTTCTATTCCTGCTTCTCGACTATAGATCTAACCCACGTAATCCATGTACAATGACGCTGATTGCATATGCACAAACTATATGTTTTGCTGGCTTGTGTAGATTTTTGGATAAACACTTGGGTTGAATTTCTGAACTTTTATCTACACTTCATCTTTGAGCGTGCAATATTTGGCTCCACTGAAGTCTGTGAGGAGTTTTCTGAATTTGGCTTTACTCTAATCAATAGGATCTTGGCTCCTGTGTTGCTTTTGCTACTCATTAAGTATCTATGGCCTTATGAATCTGCATATAAGACTTTATCTCCATTGTAGCCATATAGCTATAAAAATTGGTATGTTGCACTTATATCTGTGTTGTCACTGCTACTAGCTTGCTCTGTTGTACTTGAACTCTCGGCTCGATTTGAGTCCATGTTGGCTCAATCTATAAAAGTTGTCGCTTAGTAGATTTTGACGTTGCTTAGCAGAATTTCTCCTGCTTGGGTTTGACAAGCCTGCTTTTGCCAAAGTAGTTTTGGAAGTTGAATGCTCTTCAGACTCACAAGAGTTGATTAACTCTAGCTTGAAACTGTCAGAATTGACTGCAGCCTTTTGAAGTGAAGAAAATCAGGGCTCTGAATAGCTTCATCTGCAATCCAATGTGACTTGTGCCCCTGTTCGTCCGATTAGAACCCCATTTTGCAATTATAATTGCTTGCACTTGCCAATTTCGGTTTGCAGAATGACTTCTAGCCCTTGACGTTCTTTGTCTGAACTGTAAGAACATTGTCCAAAATTGGGCTAGAACTTTGATGATCTAGGCTCGAATGATTACCAACTGTTTTCTCACCTCTCAATTTTTTCCTAGTGATTTTTTGTTGTTTATGGCTTTTTCGCAATTTGCTCGGTTTTTTCCTTGGCTGCTCTTCTCGACCTTTGCTCGCTTTGCAGTGTGTGACTCTCTCGGCTGTGTGTTATGTGTTGGTTTTTTTTTGCTTTTTTGCCTCTACGACTCTTCCCTTGTTTTTATTATTTTTTTGTGAAAATTTAAATTTTATGATTTTTTTATTTTTTTTAAAAAAATCTCATTTTTAAAGAATTTTTCTCATAAGTTTTTGAATTTTGTAATTTTTATGGAATTTTTTGAAGGTTTTATGAAAAACATTATTTATTGTGATTTTTTTGTTCAATTCTTTTTTTAAAAGGATTTCTTTTATAAATTTTCTTCAATTTCTGTGATTTATCTGTGAATTTTTTTATTTTTTATGAGTTTTACGATCTTTTGTGTTTATCTGTGAGTTTTTGATATTTTTTAATGGGTTTTCTCTAAAGTTTTTGATTTTTTAATAAATTTTTGACTAGTTTTCTTTTTTTTATATATTTTTAAAACCTTTTTATTGAATTTTTAAATGGAATTTTAGCATTTTTATTATTTTTGTGGGTTTTAATGGTGTTTTTTTTTAAAAATTGTATTTAAATAAAACAATGCAAAATAAATATAAAAATTCATTACCTGCTTACCTAGCAACGTGTGGATCTGAGCTTGGCACGGCGTTGAAGGCGCGATCTCGCGCTGACCTGCGACGACTGTGTAGCACGAAGGCGGTGACGGCACGTGTGGGTGCAACTTGCAAGCGACAAGGGGTGAGCGTGTGGGTCCTAGCGCGCAGCAGAGAGAGACGAGAGAGGGAATACAGGCTGGCAGGTGGCAGCACGTGTGTGAGTGGGTGTGTGTGTGGGTGGGTGGGTCGACGTTGTTCGTGTGCATAGAGTAGAGAGACGAGCCTCAGGACGACGAGACAGAGAAAGTTAGAGAGAGAGAATGACAGGGACCTGGCGCACAGTACGAGACAAGAGAGAAAGAGATACTTGTCGTTGACGATGGAGGTGTGTCAACGCCGAAAGGCAGGGGGTGATGTGGCGTGCTACAGTTGGTGCAAAGAAGAAAGTGATAAGGCAGCGAGAGAGAGAGAGAGAGAGAGAGAGAGAGAGAGAGAGAGAGAGAGAGAGAGAGAGAGAGAGAGAGAGAGAGAGAGAGAGAGAGAGAGAGAACACATTTTGACGTGGCAGCTGCACGCAAGACGAGGCAGGTGAAAGGACATCTTACTGCTCGGGGAGAGAGAGAGAGAGTGGGGTCACTGGTCACGCAGGAGAGAGAGAGAGAGAGAGAGAGAGAGAGAGAGAGAGAGAGAGAGTAAGTTAGAGAGAGAGTGAGTGAAGTTAGAGAGAGAGTTAATAATCGAAGAGAGGTGAAGGAGAGGAGAGAGAAATGGGGAGTGGATAGAGTAGAGAGAGAGTGGGGAGGAAGAGAGAGATAATAATCCCGCTTTTGGGAGGGGGAGGGATTTTTTATTTTATTTTTTTGGATACATTTGAACCTTAGCACCGCAGGGAGTCATTCTCACCGCGAGCCCACAACATTTTGTCTTCTCCATCAAAATCCAAAATCATCGTCGAGTTTGCCACGAATGGCAATGCCATGTTGAACCGCATGCCAAGGTTTGGAAAATCCCGTCGGTTCGTACAGAAGCTCAAAAATCGCTTTTTTTATTTTTGAACATTCGAAAAAAATAGGCCAAAAATCACCCGAGAACACAAAAAATCATTAAAAAAACCCCAAAAAATACAAAAAAATCTCGCAAAATTATAGAAATCTCTAAGAATCATTGGCAGTCACAATCAAACCGCATAAGCACACCAAAAGTAGGAGTTTTTATCAAGAACACGATTTACGACAAATCCATCAACTTAGTCCCCGAAAATAGCAAAACGCTCAAAACTCGACCAAGGAGGGCACAAATGCGCTCAAAATGATACCATAAATACATACACAAAACAACTCGTAAAGATCACATGAAATCAATTTTTTACGAAATTAAGAAAAAATTATCCAAAAAATATCCAAAATTTTTCTAAAAATTCTCCACACATAGGGGATTATTGCAGCCAAATAAAATCACAAAAAGCACATCAATTCAAATGCCAAATAATTTGATCAATAAAATCCAAACTAGGCAATTAAACCGGCAAAATTAGGTCAAAATTTGACGCATTTGGAGTGTGTAAATCCCTATTTTGAGCTCAAAAACGCAGCAATTAACCATTACACACATCAAATATGCAATAAAAATTTGAATTAATCATGCACATTAAGCATCTTTTAGGCACACTCACACTAATAATTGTCAGTTTTTTCCAATCTTTAAGTGCGCACACAAAAGGGTTAATCTTGTCGAATTTGCAATGTGATTTCACAAATCTCTGGTTGGGCATGACCACAACACAAATCAATCATCACAATTGAAAAATCATTAAGCACAGATTGATTTTTAGGTGCACAAACAAAGGCAAAATAGTGCACACACACCTAAGATTAAGCATGTACACACTCCATTAGAATGCACACACACTTGATTTTAGTGCACACACACTTGCAATTGACCATTCAAGCATGCAATTAGATCAATTAGGCACACAATTAGCAACGCACATTCACCAATTAGCAATTGAACTTGTCAATTCCATACGCCACCAAATCTAAAAAAAATTGGCACATTAGGAAAAGTTTGGACTCAAAAATGGGCCTTGTAAGAAATGCCAGGTCAGCTTAGAGAGAGATAATAAAAAGTCCCTAATTTCATTTTTAATATTCACTTTCAAAAAAACTCGAATATCAGATGTGGGGGGTATGTATATTAAAACTCTCAAAAAGTGCTCAGACAATGATAACATACGACGGCTTCGAATTGAACGCCGATTATCTCAATCTTTTGGATTGTTCAAAAATAAGATTTGGCGCTCAACGAGGTGCATTGAATGTTATTCTTCTCCTCAGTTTCGCGTCTCTCTTGATTTCTGCCTGCGCGCAGTCTCTTCCCTTGAACTCTCTTCCATTTGCTCCACTCTTGCGCTCTCCTCTGTTTTGAGCTTTCTCATTCACCAAGTCGTCTCAATGTCATTATCATCTTCACACAGAACTCAGACGAGGAGTCAAAACGATGTGTATCATATGCATATCGAACTGTCCAGAGAATACAAGCCCGTCCAGAAGAAGAATAAGCGAGGCATCCTTTCCGAAGCTTCAAAAGAGAACTTCAGACTTCAAGGTAAAAAAAGCGTCGATCTTTGGGTGGATGGCAGGATGTATCCTGAGCATCCTATCACCAACTCAACTCCATTGTTCATAAACATAACATCATTGCTGAACTACATAGGAGACGGTTATTCTGGTTTATATGGCTACATCAAGCATTTGGCGACCAGAAGTGATATTCTTAAGCTTGAGAGAGACCTTGCACACAAAAAAAACTTTTGCTTGAAGCAAACTGTGACAGAGTGCGCTCAGCACAAGTGAAAGGCAAGGACGAAAGCATCACACAGCTCACGCAAGATCTCAGAGAAAAAAATAGTGTCTTGGATTCTCGGTTAAGAGAACGACGCTTACGAGACATTAAACAACTGAAGGTTGGTTTGGGGGGTTTGAAGAAGAGGATTAAAACAATCATGTAAGATTATCATTCAAGCAAGTTTAATTCATCTTTACATTTGTAGTTTTATATCTTACTTTTCATATTTATGCTTAGATCATTGCTACATCCTCAGTCAAATATTGACAGCAACACACCAACTTCTTCAATTCCTTATGGTCTCATACTAAGACACAAAGATGTCGCCGGACTTTTGGACGATAAGCGCTACTGCAAGATTGCTGCTAAGCAACTTGACACTCTTTTGAAACAGAATCAACTCCAAACACGTGATGTTCAGTCAATTATGGATGAAGCCGGAATATCCAACAAAGGTTATTCTGCAATTTTTAGGTATGTCTGGTGTTTGAATCAATTGTCTTCACCTGTCAAATCAAATTTCTGCAATTTTTACGTATATTGGATATGTGTAGCATTTGAAAACTTGGAAATAGTCCATTTACTTAATTTTCTGTTTACAGAACTATGCAGCAACAAAGTAAGAAGTTCAATCTCAAGCACACGTTGCTGCCAAATCCTTTCTCCATTCGAAAGACAAGACTGGAGGTCAACCAGGAAGTGCTTCGGACATTGGACACTCCTTTTCACATTGAAGCAATGTACAGACCTCCATCAGTAGAGGAAGTGGTCTATGACAAATACAATAATATATTTTATGATTTAGTAACTTTGCAGACATATATTTTTCAATTGTTCGAGGTTTCTCAAGAGGAATGCAATGGAGTTTTGAAGTTTGTGCTTAAACTGGATGAGTGCGAGCTAGTGAAAGAGACAAAGGTTGAGCGTGTCACAATAACACTTATGAATAGAGCATTAGATGAAAGCATTTCTTCAGATGGCCCTAGAAACTTTAGAGTGCAATCCGAAAACAATATTTTCTTATTAGCCACATTCAAGGTTTGATATCAACAAGTTTTTGCTTTAAAAAATGGTTAGACATGTTTCATTTGATTGGTTTGGTTTTCCCATTTCAGGTGCCTGCAGAGAATTTCGATATTCTTAACTGGGTTTTCCATCAAACATGTATTCTTGAAGTCATAAGCAAACAGAGAAATGGAAAGACACTCGATGTATTAGGCATGGGTTCATACACAGTAGAGTGGCATATGGCTGGAGATCTCAGAAGCCTAAAGTGTATGTACAACATCTCAAAAGGAGCAACAAGTAAAAGCCCTTGTTTGTATTGCATAGGAGGAGTCATTGGTCTTGACAAAAGAAATTGGAGGAGAGCACCGGACAGGCACTTGCAGGACCTTAACTTCCGCCCAGTGTTGGATATTCCACTATCCAGAGTACATATTTTCACGATGCATGCACTCTGCAGAATCATTGAGAAACTTATATTTCTGTACATTTGTTTTTCTTGGACCACTCGGCCAGCATCAGCAAAACAAAGGACTATATTATCATTGGAAACAGTTTTCTCATATATGAGCTTGCATGGAGGACATGTGAAAATAGAGCAGGACGAGAAGAGGTATAAGAATGGTCGAGATGTGCCAAAGAAGTTGTCTATTGGCATTGTGAAAGCCCGTCTCTTCTTGTCGATGCCAACAGGTGGTAGACAACGCAAAAGCCAAAGTGCTCAGGAAAGGTTGACATTGAGATAAAACCGGTGGAGAAACCTGCACAATGCAGTGGTTGACCACGCAAACAATGGTGCAGCAAGGATTCGCAAAGCGAACGTGTGGAAAAGTTTGGATTCCATATTCAAGTTTTGTGAGCTCAATACTTGGAGAGATACTGACTATACATTGTTTCAAGACGCTCTGGAGACCTTCCATAGGTCTTACATAGCTGCATGGACAAATCAACACATAACTCATTACATGGTATATTACTTTATTTGATAAAATTGTGATTATATATTTACATATAAACAATAGGCTGGTCTTTTTTGCAGCATATCATATGCAACCACATGCCTTGGTTTTCTAGGCAGTATGGTAGCTTGGCTATATGGTCTACACAAGGTATGAAGAAAACTCACTACCAAGCCCGTACTGGCTATTTCAGCCACACTCGTCACGGAGGTGGTGCAAACAAAGCCAACAGTTTGGAGGAACTACATCAATGGACTTATCGAAAACTTATGCATAGAACACACCAAAAGGAATGTGTCAAAGAAAGTCAGATTGGCTAAGCAATGAGATTAGCAAGCAAACGACGGAAGAAGGAAATATGGGAGGAATCTTCTGCGGCATCACGACATGCAGAGTGGCGACTTCAAAAAGAACGCATTGAAAAAACTTGGACAACTCCGACCCAAGTTGTTTGAGACTTCTTAAAGATAGCACATTGTAACACAATATAATTTTTTGTGCCAAGAGAAGACAACCAATCACAAAAGTGAGAAACATAATGTACTCATTGTTTTGATAGAAAATGTACTATTTTTTGGCATCGACAATATACATTGGATCTTCTCTATTCTTCATCTTTGTCAAGAAAAGTTACAAAATATTATGGCCTTTTTGCCTGCTGTGTGTTATCGTTTTCTTCTTGCCTTGGTCTTTTGCAACCTAGTCCTGCAGGTTCGTTTGTCGACAGTACATTTGTCTCCACCTCCACAGCCACAAGAGACATTTCTTCAATAAGCAGATGCGCAATTGGTTGTTTATTGCAAAACATAACATGCTTGTCATACTCTAGTAATTGCACAGGGTCAGTGATTCCGCATGCCAAACCATATGCTGCTTGGGTCAAAAAATAGCGACTACGCAAACCATACATTCCTGGCCCTTGGCCAAACATATACAATGCGGCCTCTTTTTCTAAAAGCATTATTTTATCTGCGTTCCACGTAGTGACGGCCCCTCCTAAATATCTTGAAAGTGTCTTCAACGTCATCAAGGGTAGCTCCACATTGTCATTGCAGAAGGACGAATGGAAGACCAAAAAACTCGGATACTTAAGATTCTTTAAGTATTGGCCGAGAGAGAAATTCTTCCCTAAATCTCCCATGCCTCGTCCACGAGGGCGAGGAATGAAGGTATCATCATAGACCACCAACTGCAACAAATTAAAGTTATGAAATGAGATAAGTAGAAACCAAAAGGTAAGGCAAAAAAAAAAAGATTACCTTCTGGTTTTCATCTTCCTCAAGTAAGTCCTCATTCCATAGGTTGATGCCGCCCTGACCTCCAGTGGGCCCATTGGAGGTTGAGGCCAAAGATGGTGAAGAAGTTCTTGCCTTACCCATTTCTCCAATCCCTGGCTTTTTTTGCACTTCCATGAACTCCTTTTCTGTTGGAAGCGTGTTCTCATACCTAGAAACATCATTGTAAATCATCACAAGTACACTTGCGGGGTCAACGAACTCATCGTCATTTACATGGGCATCTATAACAGAATACTTGTCGTGCTCAGGGTCAATGACAACATCATCCTCTTCCAGATTCTGTGCCACAATGGCAAGGCAATAGTCCTCTCGAAGGTCAAAAAGCTCCATAATGTCGTTAAGCATGACATACTGCAAATCACCAATAGGTATGGTAGGTAGAACACTAGTAGGCAAAGCACCCTCCTGAAGCTGGACTCCCTCTCAAACCTACAAGGCAAGGCTTCCCCGAGACTTGGGCTCTTGACCCTCCCGAGTCTGATCCTCTAGCAAGGCCTCTGTAGCATCAACATGCTCATCCAAAATTAAATGCAAATAAAAAATAAAACCTGCATAATATTCAGCCACTTGACACTTGCAGTTATGAAGTGTACACTTGTAGTCTGTTATCCGCAAGTGCACTGGTAGCTTAAGGCAACTCCTAGAAAATATGTGTTTCTTGGAGGAGTCCGAATTGATATCCTTCATGTGAACAAAACGAACTCCTTGTATCTCGACAGTGCCACCGGATGTTTGCTGCTGGTAGGTCTACTCAAAACGTGATAGGTAATGTTGCGCGGAGACAATCCACTCATGCAAAGAAAAATCAGGATTGAAGATCGGCTTGATCTCTGTTTCGCGCTGCTGAAGCCCAATGCGGTATAGAAAATGAGATAGTTTGTCTTGGGGGGCATCCTAAGAGCAAGGAACTTCCTCCTCTGCTTCAACATTGAAGGGTTCCATAACGGAAATTCAAAAGCGAAGATAGACGAGAGAGCACAACATCCAAACAAAGGGCAAATGGGGGAGCAAGTCATATTTATAGGACTCCCGAGGACAATGATGACATCGATTGACGTGCATCATGGGGCCATCGTGTATCATGCAATCGTCGTGATGATTACGCCATGTGTCAGCCACCGTGGAACGGTCGCGCCACAATGCGAAATTGGTGCCGCCACTCCACAAAAGCACCACTCTCGCGTTTTGGCGCGACAGTTTGTTGTCGCGTCATAACACGATACAGCCAATCCAGAGTACTCAGGAACTCCCCGTATCGTGTTGTGACGCGATGCCTTTTTGTCGCGCCACCCGTGCATCATGCAATCGCCGTGATGATTACGCCACGTGTCAGCCGTCGTGGAACGATCGCGCCACAACGCAAAACTGGTGCCGCCACTCCACAAAAGCACCGCTATCGCGTTTTGGCGCGACAGCTTGTTGTCGCGTCATAACGCGATACGGCCAATCTAGAGTACTCAGGAACGCCCCATATCGTGTTGTGACGTGATGCCTTTTTGTCGCGCCACAGTGCGATACTTGTGGTCAAACTAACCGGGACCTTACTTATCGCGTTTTGACGTGACAACATTTTGTCTTGCCACAACACAAACACTGCAATTCGGAACCATCAGGGTCCGCCTCCTCGCGTTGTTCCGTGACATACCGTTGTTGCTAGGGCAACCCGTTGGGTCGCTTCTTTCCTCGTCGTTCCACACCGCGAATAGGTAGTGCCACTAATTTCGGCACCACCAATATCGCGTTGAGTCCCGATGTGCCATGTGGCGCATAATCATTATACTCGCACGCTTCCCGTCATACCTCGCAATGTCATGATTAATGCAGCCGCCTCTTCTCATGATTAAGATGTGATTATACTTATTACACTAATCTAAACACCCCCCCCCTTTTTTCTCATCGTTTTTTCCAGAGTGTCTATAGTTACTCTGTGTTTTTACCCACATTCAGATTTTCATATTTCCTCGCATTCTCCTCGTTCAGGCCATGGCCTGCACAAAGCAAACAACAAGGAAGGTTTATCCTGGCCAGTCTGGTCCACAGGGCCAGGCTAGCTCGTCTGCAATGCAACCGTCAACATTGTAGGTGATTCCGGGCAAGACCATGCCGCAGTTACGGGCAACAATGCGAAGAAGAAGATACGAGTAGAATAGGAGCGCTCTAATCGAACTTCGTAAGCTCCAAAAGCACATTTCATTGGCAATACCTAAACTGCCATTCCAGAGATTTGTTCGCGATATTTGCGAGCAACACAACCTGAATTTCCGGTTGTCTCGAAGTGCAATGGGGTGCTTGCACGAGGCCGCCGAGGATTTTTTTGTAGATCTTTTCCAAGACAGCTACATTCTCTCGGCCCACGCCCATAGGGCAACATTGATGCCACGAGACATCAACACACTTCGCCTTCTCAGGTTCAGGTATGACAAAACAATATCGCCTGCCAGTATTTCGGACCGAAAGATGGACAATATTCTTAGAATACCACCTATTGGCAAGGTCAAAGTTCATGAAGTGTCTACACAAATGCATCGATACAGCACCCGTCTCAACACCAAGCGGGACACAACAGAAGACGATAGTGAAAGATTGGAGAAGTTACGCCTTGAGATGATGGAGGAACAAATGGCAGATGCCATCAGCAACGCCAAAGCTGATGATTTGTCATTGTTGTTTCCCTATTTCCATGTTGGCCTTCCTGTGTGGGGACGCATTCTGTATTTTTCCTATCACCCCCACGAGATTGCATTTTACAAAACCGGACGAGGGAACTCACAGACTCAATCATCAATTGCTTGCTTTGGTGCGTGCTTTCACAATAAATTCTTTTAATATATTGAATTTTGTATGACACGAATTTCTTTACAGTTTTGTAGTTTCAAATTTTCCTTGGAATATGCAAAATGATGTCGCCGTCCTTGACTCAAACCTCTCGGTCGTTTTGACGGCCAAGAATACATCTTTACTGGAAGTAGTTGATTGGTTCCAAGCAGTGAACATGGAGACGGCAAAAAGTTTTGTTATGGCTTATCATGAAGGGTACGCAATTTTTGCAATAGTAAAATTATTTTATCTTGAACTCTAATTTGTTGTGATGACATATGTTTTGCTTATGTTTATTTGTAACAGCGCTCATTGGAGTCTTTTTCTCTTACACCTTGAACGAAACCGGTGCTACCTTGCTAATTCATCCCATGGATTTCATGGTGAAGTACGTAGGTAAGAGGTTTTGTATTTTGTTCGACATCACATAGAATTTTGTTAAAAGTCGCTTATGAAATTTAATTGTATTTTGCGCAGATCTGTTCGGAAGCTTGTGTCTGCTCTTGAAGCTTTAACGCAAGAGCAGATATATGATAATCTTACGATTATTAGTTGCAAAGTCCCTAAGCAGGACGATGCCTACTCTTGTGGCTGGAGGGTCTTAATCAATGCAGAAATTTTGTTAGGGGTCATGCTTGATGGAATTCATAGAAGTGTAAGTATTTGACACTCGTTTACAGATTTGTATCTTAATAAGTTAGTAGCTATGTTAATAAACATGATGTTCTTAACGCAGGTAAGAAATTTGGCAGATTATTCAAAGGCTAATGTTTCTTTGTTTAGAAGCAGAATGATTGAAAACTTGATCAATTGCACGACCATGCATCCAGACGGAGCACGTGATGCTTTTATCCCGCCAGCACCAAGGCCCACGCCTAGGCCTCCACCGACAAGATACCCCTTGTCTGCCATACCAACACAAGCACATATCAATATCTCCCCAGATACCTCCCCAACCCAAGCTCCCACCAACTCTCGTCCTCAAGAAACAGCTCCAGAACCCTCAAACCCCCCACCCAGCACCTCTCATGCTCATGAAGCAGCTCCAGAGCCCCCAACCCCCCACCCAGCACATCTCCTACTCATGAAGCAGCTCCAGAGCCCCCAAAGCCCCAAGCCACCACATCTCCTCAACCTCAACCAACAGCCCCCACATCACCGCATGCACAAGATTAGAAAGAGATTATGAAATGTACTTTTGACAAATTGATTACAAGCAGTGGATCAAAATTTGACTTTTGTTTTGATTATGGTTCAAAGTTTGCAAAATGTTGTGTACAGCTTTCCAAAAAAATGGGAGAGTGAGGATCCAATGGTGTTTGGTAATGTAGAGAGTTTCCTTTGTCGAGTACACTTTGAGAATAGTATTTGAATCATTGTGTACAGTTAGTTCACTATTTCAAGTCTGTCGCGCTGGTAATCTGTGCACAAAGAGTCGTATTTTCTTGTCTGTGAGGTACCTGCAATGCAACGTACACGATAAGACATTGGGATACATGAGCACGATAGAAAAATCAACATATAAAAGTAATACATGTAGCTTAGTACCTTTCGCATGTTACACTTGAAAACAAATTTTGAAGGCAAATTGAGATCGGACTCATTTAACAGATCCTCTCGAACCTGTCTTAAAGTGACATTTGATCTGACAACAAAAACTGTAAGCAAATAATTTGAAAAACATATCTCGATGGACATCAAGGGGTTAAAAGCATTGTCTCTTAAATCTTGATCCATAGCTACCAACTGACCATTCACTCAATGCCACCTCATGTAGTAGAAAGAAACTATAAAACTCGTTGATGCTATCATACACTTGCACACAACCGAGCGCTTGTCAACTTTGCACAAAATGCCTTCAGAATCACTGACATCCCAATTATCATCCATAAAATCAAGGCAAGTTTGGGATTTGCAAATGAACATGGTTTCTGAATTTCTAACCTCCTCATCGTGGAAGAAATCTATAAAGACATGTAATGGCATAAATAGACTGACTCGTACTTTCCTGCTTGCAATGTTTGGTCGCAAACACTTCAAAATTTCCTGATGAAGCTTGAGTCTAAAACACTCAGAGATTTCTGAAGTTGGAACTGGCCACTTTGGGGAATCTTTTTGGGGAAGAGGGAAAGGTTTCAAAGTGCCAAATCCATGGATAGAGCAAGGGGCGTTGTAAAAGTAGTCGTAAAAGAAAACTTCCCTCTCTGCGAGAGCTCTTCTCGCACTAGTTATGTACATAAGTTCTTCCACCGAAGCATGAAAAGCATCAAAAATACCAATTATGCACTCAACTGATTGCCAGTCTTCTTTGTTAGAAGGATAATATTTGCAAAAACAAAAGATAAGAGAATGGTCACAAGAAATAGTCAACAAAATAACTTGAAGGATCTTTAAAGACTTTTTAGCAATATAGTAGTCACACAGTTTGGTCTATGAGCAGGAAACCCTAAAGGTGATTGTTGTAGTCGTAGTTCGGAGTGCATATATGCATGCTCAATGAGCACCTCTTTCACTATCTTTCTCGTTTGAGACAAGCGAAAATCTTTCACACATCCTTTGTAGCTGTTGATGAATTCATTTGACATTCGTTTTCTTCTTCTTATTTGAAGCAGAACCCAACTACCAATGGTGACTGTGGTAGACAGCCAGCGACCATGGTCTAAGTCAAAGTTGTTGAATAGTTCCACAGATTTAACAGAGGCGGATGGTCGTCGTGGTCGTCTTCCTTCCATCTCTGCTTCTATTAGCTACGAAGTGACACTACGCAAAAACGATAGAAGAAAAGAGGGTCACTAGTTTACACAAGAAGTAGTAGCTTGAAAAGTGTTCATCAAAAGGTGTGCCTCATTGAATGTGAGTTATGGCACATTCGGCGTTCGTCGGCCATGGCAGGGGAATAATTTTCACAAATCGCGTCGTATCTTCTTATTCAGATCTTTTTAATAGAAAAAAACTCTTTTTTGAAAACGCAAAAATTTGAGATAAAAATCAAATAAATTGGAGCTACCGTTGTGATGACTCAAACTCTATTGGTCGAACAGCATTCTCTCTCTAACGCCAAAAAGTCCTTTTTTGAGTCCAAACTTTTCCTAATGGTACGACGGCATGAAAATGAACAATTCAAGAAATTTTCATAGCATATCATAGCATCAACATGACATTGCATCATCATGGAATCTCTACACAATTCTACACATGTTTAGATTCTAAGGAGGTTGAGAATACCACCTTGACTACCTTTTAATGAAGATCGATTGACGGTTGAAAGCTCCAATCCTTATTAGGAAATTAGTGCGTAAGTTAGGAAAATTAGTGAAATTAGCAAGGGGTTAGTGAGAAATTAGAGTGTGTAAACACACAATTGGCAAGCTAAGGTGACAAATTAGGGAATAATGAACACATTGCTTCATGCACACACATCCAAAATCCACAAAACCATAAATAGACAAGTGAAACTAGTAGTGAAATTAGTGAGGAAACACATCCGATTATGCCACAATGACACTATCGTATGCCATCGTCCCCAGCAAGCGTCAAATTTTGGGGGTTCCATCATTGCATAGCTTCAACGACCAACAAAATTATCAATCCAAAGGGATGAGCTAGGGCATGGAAACACACAAGATTAGAGAGGTATTAACCACTAATTAGTTACAATCTAGCTAATCAAAGAAACATTAGCAATCACAAGAAGCATGAGAGAGGCATAGTGAAAGATAATTAAGCATTGATTAGTGTTAATCAAGTCACATGAGCAAGGAAAAGATCAAGGAATCCATAGCCACACACGTCAAGAGCTCTCACCAAAGAGTGCTCTCAACCAATGAGTTTGAGAACCCTAATTTCTTTTACACACTACCTCATTGTCCCGGCGTCCAAGGCCTTTAGGGATCCACCACTTAAAGAATATGCAACCTAGGAACACTAACTGACCTATTCTTTACAGCTTGGAACTCCCATTGAGCCCGTAACACATTAAAATATTACAATGGCTTGAAATAAATTGGGAATTTACAATACATGACCATTTTGGGAAAATGTGCAAAATATGTGGCTCCAATCTTTACTGCTTCTTTGTATTCATCCTTGATGTGCATTCTTAAGGTTCGGGCCTTTAGCATCTCCTGTTAACTAACATCAAGAGACAGGTGTGATGATGTCATTACAAGTCATGTAGTGGAGTCAAGACTAGGCAAAAAGGGGGTTTAGTGGCTATCCAATGTCTCTCATCGCTTGGCTATGACCTTTTCTAATGCACGCTAGTTGGAGCGGGGTCAAGACCAGGTGAATAGGGGGTTTAGTGGTTGTCCAACGTCTCTCATCACTTGGCTATGACCTTTGCTAATGAACACTAGTTGCAGTGGTGTCAAGACTAGGCAAATAGGGGGTTTAGTGGCTGCCCAATGTCTCCCTTCTCTTGGTTCTGACCTTCTTTTATATGCCTTTGTACGGCTTTGGTCTTTAGCAGCTTTTGCTATAAGTGACGTCGACTCAGTTATCACCTAATGGCACCGATAGAGGGTCACATAGTCTTGAAAAAACCACACCTTCTTTCCTCAATTCCTTACACACGCACATCCATGGAAACCTCAAAAATTCCATAGACTCTCCAAGTTCTAAATGGAAGAGAGGAAACTCTCATTCACTCCTCCACACACTCAATAGCAGGACGCGAACAAGATGGGAGTACACGGAACCACATGTAGAAACACTGCTCCCTCCCACACATAGAGCTCAAGGTGAAAGTGTTGATTCTTGGATTCAAAAGGTCTCCCTAAACTTGAACACCCACAGAAGTGTCCCTGATGTGGCAAAATTTTTCCTTTTCACACTATTTTTTACCATGTTTTGACTTTTTTGGACCCAATTTTGGCCAATTGTGAACCCCAATGGGGATTTTTTGCGAGAAAAATACCAAACGGACTCCAAAATCCACCAAATTTTTTATTCTTGGTCCTTGATACCTAGAATTCATATTTGCATACCCACATTCCACTTTTGACCACTTCTAAGGAGATTCATGCATCGCTGCATAACAGGCACCAGAAATAGACAGTTATCGCATGTGTCAAACCTCTAGGGTGGGATGAGAATGCCCACACTTCTCACTTTTGTTATTTAAATTCTAAAAATATCAAACCCCATTTCTAGATCCAAAAGAAGTCACTTGGAATTGCATCTAATGCTTTGACACCTTGTCCATACACATATGTATGTATGCGCAACTCTCGACGCGCAAGCATGACTATTTATAACGTGTACATGTCTCATCATGTTTGGAACTCAAAACCACATTATGAAGCTTCTACATGCATGTATTTACATTTATATGTACACATACCCATGCATTTATGCACTACTTTGTACATGCCAAAAGTTGTTTATCAACGTATTCTCCCAAGAGGACTGTGAGGTATGGATGGAGAATATAGCAAGATACCCATTAGGAACAGAATGAGTCTTACCATAAGGCGAGCGACTATTTTCGAGCAAGCGACTATTCCGAGTGAAGAAACACAGTTTCAACCAAAGAAGTTGGTGGGAGGGAGATTGATCATGCATTTTGTTTCAAAGAGGGATCCCACCAAGGCTGAAAATGCAGCCACATCCATCTTCATGGGAGAAAACTTGTATTGTAGAAGATGCACATGTTTAGGATCGAAGATCCTGAAGCTCTATCATGGGCTGTGTATGATAGTGATTATAGGTTCTCATTACAGCCTAGTTGCCTTATGACACTGATGCCCTTATGCGATCAGAGATTGGTCAGTTTTATTGATGTTGATACCGATTGTGACATGTGTTATTTACATGCTTTTTTTTAATTGAAATGGGTTGAAGAGAGAGACAATCGTGTGTATGATGGCATGACAATGGCAGAACACCTTGAGAGAGAGAGAGAGAGAGAGAGAGAGAGAGAGAGAGAGAGAGAGAGAGAGAGAGAGAGAATGCCATCTTTACCTTGAGTGCATAAGAACGGTGAAGATGGCATTGTTAGCAACATGTTGGTGAAATAGATAGTTGTGCTTGACAAAGTATCTAGTGACTTGAGCTTATGCAATGTGTTTACAAAGAGTCTCATGCATACGATGCGGTCTGTTGAGGTTGAAATTGCATAAATGCAAGGTAGGACAACAAAAGTAGGTCTAGGGAACTACGGGGCATTTTTGCAAATGTAGTGCAACTCTCTGCCTCTAAGTTCATTATTATCGATTTCAATTTTAGGACAAAAGTTCCACCAAGGAGTGGCCAAGGAAGCTTTTGGATTGTTTTGAATGAAGGCCACATGAGAGCTTTTTGAATTTACAGCAACCTATAGTTTCGATAGTTGTTTGACTTCTCCAACATGACCGGGGGCTTTTCTTTTCATATAAATGTGATCCAATTTAACCAAGAAGACGATTTTATAAAAAAATACAAAAAAACATGTTCTTGCACCGCGCGCTAGTCCCGTCAGAACGTGGCTCGATTCCGTCACCGTCGATAATTGCGTCCGCCCCGTCTTGACGATCTGCGTCGGCACGGATTGGTTTGGATTAGTTTCACTAAGGTTGAGGGCTAGAAAAATGCATTTTCCCTAACTGAAGGCAAACTTGAAATTCTCTCGGTTTTTAGGTCAAAAATTGAAGTTTTGTCGATAATTACATTGAAGCTTCTGTAAATTTCTCAATTTTCTAAAAACCAAGCTCAAAATCCTACTGGGATTTCATAATTTCTAACACTGCCAAGGCCATATGTGGCAATGGGGCGGGTTGGAGCTGATTTTATTATTAAAAAACACAAAAAATTGCTTTGTATAGCTTGTTGAGAAGCTTATAAAATATCAAGGTAAACCTGTTGGAACTAGTCCGCGCCAGCGCGGACTAGTTTCGACAGGTTTCATAAGGGTCTCCAAGACGATGCACGTGGCGCACGCCCCACCCATGAATCTCCTTGGTGTCTGTGACTCGTAGCTTCTACAGCCCTAGGCAGTACGTACTAGCTCAGCAAATTTTCAAGCCCCATGTCTGTAATGACGGTGGAAGATCCCAGCTCGCAGTTTAGCTCCAGCGTTAGCAAGCCAGGGCAAACGCGGCCTGCAGCAAGCATGCCTTCGACGTCGCCGATGCCAGGAGTGCAGTTACGCATAAAGAGGTGCCGCAAAGGCAAGGGACTGCCCGCGCCTGAGCTGCCCAAGCAGACCATGAAACTATTGAGACTCTTCACCAGGACGGGACCGTTTCCAATAGGTGTTTGATTGGGACACGAGCATCTACACAATGCCTTGCTCCACGGTACCCTCATGACCGCCAAAACCAAAACACCTGCGGTTGCCTAGCTTGCTCTGTGGAATGCCCTAGAGCTGTGTCTCTATGTCGTTTACCTGTAGCCAAAGTCGCCCATGCTTAGGGAGAAGGCGCCTCTCTCTCTCTCTCTCTCTCTCTCTCTCTCTCTCTCTCTCTCTCTCTCTCTCTCTCTCTCTCTCTCTCTCTCTCTCTCTCTCTCTCTCTCTCTTCCTCTCTCTCTCTCTCTCTCTCTCCCTCTCTCATAGGGCAAGCAGACCCTTAATCTCCAGCTATCGGTCATTTCTCTTGTTTGGCAGTATCAGGAGCTACTTTTTGCAGTATTTTATACCAAGGCGAGTCTTTTCCTACTTTTTTATGATCAAGATCATCTGGTAGAACCTGGGCTTGTGTAGTGCAGCCTGCTGCAGGAGGTAGCTCGATGTTTTGCATTGCTTTCAGAGCATGAGGGAGACTTTTATTTTGGATTGGCTCCTCGACCTATCACTCACTCACACACACACACACACACACACACACACACAGACTGCAGTGTGTAAGAGAGAGGGAGAGATCGACAGCCTGCTCCAGCATTTCCTAAAATTTAGTCTGCACCTTTTAAAACTGCTAACACAGTTGAATAGCCTTCTTCATCATCAGCTATGCCTCAACATCCTTCTACTCGATCTAGAGGAAAATACCTTTCAATGCACTCTTCATGACTATGTGATGAAGCTTGAATGAGAACATGCATAGCATGGAGGGATATTTAAATGTTGAGGCATAGCCATGTACCTTCTAAGGAGGACTGTTGGTATGGCATATCTAGCCCTGTAGAGAAGGAATGAGCAATAGTAGGAGTTGGAGGAGAAGGTGGCTCAGGGTCGAGACTAGAGTCATCAAAAACTAAAGTTTCAAATAGCCTTGGATAAGCTTTAGTATTAGGGAGGATGTATTGCTCATACAACTGAGAGCTTGGAGATGCAAGCCGCTTCACCAATAGCAAGATTGGGAGTAGCTACAAGAGCATGACATGCTGGGTAGACAACACCTAAAAGGGGTAGGGCCTAGGTGGGTTGAACATCCAGATCAGGATTTGTAATGCCCAAGTTCCCAAGGAAGACCTTGATGATGATTGCATTGCTTTCAACATCGACATCGACATCATGGCATGTGAAGGAGGGTCAAGAAAATATGCATGCAAGAAGGATCTGCATCTTAATGGAAGAATGATGCATGGTTAGAGGGGCCTTTGGCCTTGAAATTGGGATACCTCGCCACAATAGAGGATCCATGGGACGCTTGGTAGGCTCATTGCAGGACAGCAAGGAGAACCAATGATGAGCCTCATTGTGATAGCAAGGGAATATAACTCTCTCTCTCTCTCTCTCTCTCTCTCTCTCTCTCTCTCTCTCTCTCTCTCTCTCTCTCTCTCTCTCTCTCTCTCTCTCTCTGTGTGTGTGTGTGTGTGTGTGTGTGTGTGTGTGTGTGTGTGTGTGTGTGTGTGTGTGTGTGTGTGTGTGTGTGTGTGTGTGTGTGTGTGTGTGTGTGTGTGTGTGTGTGTGTGTGTGTGTGTGTGTGTGTGTGTGTGTTGGGGGGGGGGGGTGTGGGTGCATGTACGAAAAGTACATTAAAGTTGCATTTTGCAAGCCCAGAAAGAGTAAAAGGAAGTTGGATGCTCGTCCAAGCTCCCTCGACGTCGACTAGTATAACCAGCCCACAAGAAAAATGACTTGGCTCTTTCAGATGTATGACCCTAGATGCTGGTTGAATTCAACATGACAAGATTATTTTCCTTAATATACCTTGTTCTTGCATCAATTTGTGAAGGTTATTGCTCCTATTTGCTCGGAAATTGGCTTCGCTTGGTTTTCTTTGCTCATTGATTGTAAATCCCCGAAGAGAATGGGGTCTAGGAGGGCCTCTTTATTTGGCAGTTTAAGGGATTCAAACCTCTAGTATTAAGAAAGTAATCAAAGGACAGATTTTGAATTCAAATAGGCAAAATGGCTAGTTTATTTGAATTCAAATTTTCCCTCCAAAATGGAATTTAAAATCTAGTAGGCAAAACCATATCATGTAACATATCTTCAAAAAGAGCTAAGCGTGTCGATCATAGATCTATAATCTTCGTTCAAATTGGAGATCATATGTAAGAGTTATGGAAGGCCAAAAATCATAAAGTTGTCCACTCCCTTTTTTGGCGGCAAAAGTGCATCCTTTGACCACTCTTACACCTCTCTTACACACCCACCATTCTTGTACACATGGTGTGCATCTATTCATCAAAATGTTAATCACCTCCATAATCTCATGGCAAATAAAGAGGCCCTCCTAGACTCCATTTTCTTCCTAATGCTGGAATAGACTTGAACAATGATGAGAAGCCATTTTTCTCGAAGAATGTTTGGACAAGGTGGATGAAGCACCCACAGTTTGATGCCAATAACACAATCCTGGTGGATGATTAAAAGTGCCATTCTGTCATACAAGAGCCGAAGGTCAATTCCCCAATAGCCATGGGCACTTGATGACTCCATTCTCATTGTGGCTATTTGGATAGATAAAGAGCCCCTACCAAGCTACTTACACCTACAAGAACCCATTATTTGATATTGAAGATAATGTATCTGGGTTTATTGCAGATTGCTTTATAGCCATGGAGGGGTACTCCTATAGATTCGACCCCCCCACTTTTGATATTTGAGCTTTGTATTTGGTTACCCATTCTGTAGCATAAAACATATGGCTAATACAGTATTGTAGTGCAATGAAATTGTAATTATTATTATAGTGGGCACTCTAATTATTATTTTGAAGTACCAAATTTGGTACTGGTTAGTTATTTTGGTTAACTTTTGCATTGTAACTCATGTACAAAATTTGTATCGTTCCCTTTTGCTTGCATGCTTGACTAGTGCTTTACTGATTAAATCTTCTAGAATATACATCATTGTGATAGTTCATGTAAGTGAACTCTACAAGACCAATCTTGGTTCTAATTAAGTACCAATTTTGGTATTGGTCATGGTACCAAAATTGTACTAGTTTGATCCATAGCAAAACAGTGAATTCAAAAGTATCAATTTCATTCTACTGAGTACCTATTTTGGTATTGCTTAGTTATGTACAAAAGTTTGTTGGTTAGTTGGCTATTTCTTGGCTACTAAGTACCAATTATGATCCTAGTTAGTTGGTTATTGCTTGGCTACTAAGTACGCACTACAATAATGGCTAGGTTTTGGTTTTCTCAAATGCAGAATAGTGCAGTCTACAATATCAACTTTGGTGCTACTAAGTACAAACTTTGGTAGTGGTTAGCTATTGGTTTACTCCACTACCGAATAGTACACTCTCTAGTACCAAATTTGGTGCACTCTACTACCAAATAGTACAATCTATAATGGCTAGATTTATTGGTTTACTCCACTATCAAATACTGCACTCTATAGTACCAAATTTGGTGATATTGAGTAAGTTGTACTAGTGTTCTCTATATCATAATAGTGCACTCCAAATTTGTCTTCCTTTCTGCCCTTTTTCTTCCTTCTCTTCATGGTGCTCTTATTGAGTTTGTTCATGTTTGGTTCCTTCTTTATGTGAGTGCTTTGACTCATCAGATGACTCTAGGCCATCAAGTTTTTGTCTCTTAGAGTCTTGTTGCTCCCTTTGAGCAGCTTTTCTTTTGAGTTCATTTTGAATCCTTTGCCGCATGTCGTCAAAAATTTCTAGATTCTCCATGGCCTCTCTTCTTTTGTATTGTTTTATTTTTCTAATGCTTTCACTTTGTGCTGTTCTAGCGGATTGTTCTCATCTTCTTCCCCTTCATCATCCCCGCTTCAGCTTTGAGGTTTCTCTTTTCTTCCGCTCTCTTTATGCGGAGGTCCTTCCTTTGGGCATGAGACTCCTCCATAGATCTTTGAGTTTGAGAGATGGGTATGGTGTCTGTATGCTTAGTTGATCTTCACTTGAGGTGTACTCGGAAAATTTTATGTTCTTCCTCATCCTCTTTGTCATTATCTAGAATTGATACTAAAAAGAAGTATCCATATTCTTTGTCTTTGTCTCCCCGCTTAGTTGTATATGTGATTCCATCTCTTTGCGCTGTCAGATTTTTTTTCTTTTGAGCTCTATCTTGTCACTTTCTTTTTTGGGGGTTGTGATGAGGAGGGTCCTCCCACTGGCTTAACTGCACATTTGGATTTATGAATTAGATCCACATGAGTCTCCATCGGTGGTAGTTCATCTATCATTCCTAATACTTGGTAAGAAATCCTTGTCAACACCGGTCTTGAATTCATGTAAGTCTTGTTGCGATCATCGTTCTTTAGAATTGCCTGTACTAAATTTTCCAAAATGTATGTTCCAAGATCACACTTTTTCTCTGCTTAGACAGTTTGATGGCCATTACCACCATAATGTGGGAATTCGGTTCTGTATACCAATCTTGGTGGCTTCTAAACCTTAAGGTGTTGTACCAGTCGGAATGGAAATTCCGTTTCTGAGTACACCAAGTTCTTGTAGGTAAACTTGTGCCCTTGTTGCTTCACAAAAGCTTCATTGTTGTCTGCAGCCCTTGTCTTTAAGAGCAAATTATGGTTTCCGGGTGGCAAGTGTAATGCTTGATTGATCATATCCAAAGTGATTTGGAACTTGACCTTGGATCCATCTTTGTATGTAAATATTGCCTCATTGTTGTATTGGATTGAGTACATCAACTCATGTGCTTGTTGTAAGTTCATTCCCCATGGTTGTAACCAAAAAAATGTGTCCACTTGGAGACATATTGTTCCTTCAAGCACTTCTTGCTGTCAGTGACGATTCCATAGCTTGTTTGGGAATATGATTGTCTTTACTTTTGTGCCATCACTTGCTTCAAATCTTTCGATAAAGATATTTACTAAGATTTGTGTCAGCTCCTCATCTGACACACATGGGCCTTCTTGTTTAGTGCAATCCCAATGACATGGTAGGGTGGGGCTTCCCACTGCTCCCTTGGTCATCTGCGAGGCATTCAGTGATCAAACATTTCAAAAATTAGATCCAAAAATAGGCCAACAAGTTGTCAAGACAAGTCAAAAAATGCAAACTTTGACCATAAACTAAAATATGAGTATTGCTTGATCAAAACAATTCAGCACTAAGTATAAACTCAGGCACTTATTCTAGCAATTGATGTGTTGGGGTGATGGGGAGTCTTGCAAGTAGTATGCTCATGATAGATGATCGTCTTCCATTGACCAATCATTCGTCTAGCCCCCAGGACAACATTTTGAATCTTTTCTAGATCTGAGTGTGCATCATCATCGTTCAAATACTCCTAGATCTAGTGTGCCTTCTTCTTCTGTAACCGCTTATTTGGACCTAAACATTTGATAGAGTAATCAAGATTTGTGTTTGAATCTAGATCCACTAGTACGAATTTACCCTTAATTAGCCTCTTATCAGTCTTAGCTTGTTGTTGCCCATTTGACCCTTGTTGCATTTGTTGTTGTGTCTTGCTAGGTTCAGATTGGTTTGTCTATAGTTGGGGGTCCAATCTATAGACCGGTTACCCGGTCCCTTAGTCGCTTGTGTACTATTTTTCCACCTGTGGCCAATCTAGGTGCTAGAGGAGGTTGATCATTACCATAATCATCATCTCTAAGATTGATTGTACCATATCCATCCTCCTTTCCATGCTCTAGTTTCTCATCCTCATCACCTCTTTGTGCATGAGGTGCTCCATTGATTCTTGCTTTACCAGTGCAGTAGTAAACTCTTCTATTTTATCTTACAAATCAGACTTGATAGATCCTACCAGATTCTAGAGGTCTTCAATGTTGTCAAATTTTTTTGCTGATTTGAAATGTCCACTAATGATTGATGAATGTATTTATCTAAGACATACTTCAAAGTGTTGTGGATTGCTTTCAGACTACTCAAAGCCACTACTTTTTTATCAATCCTTTGAGCATTGTTAGCACTGACAAGTTTCTTCCTCAAGTATTGAATTCTATCCCTTTACCTTATCTAACTTCTTTTGTTGTATCTGCATTCTTGCTCAACTTAACTTTAGCACAAGATCTTTGAGCTACAGAGTTTAATTTTTGTATTCTTCAACTTTACTCGTGGCCTATTGTAGTTCAAATACTAGATGGATTAGGTCCAAATGTTGGATGGAACCTTGGGCTTCCCTTATTTTTCCAAGTGTGTTCAATATCATATTTCACCCTGTTTGGATGATGGAAACAAGCCATTTGTGATGGTCAACTTGTTTGTCTGGTCAGTCTTGTATGTGATCACAAAAGCCGGGTATGGCATTGGTAATTTCTCAGAGGTGTTGATAATTAGATTCCCACTCGTATGATTCTTCAATAGCATCCATAGCCTATCTAGTAGTGTATACCAAATGGAAGAGCTCACCATGAAGGTCCTTTCACAGGTACTAGCCTCACCATGTTCCTTTTCTTTTTCTCCTGTGGTTTCATGGGGTGAATTTGGTAGTTCAATGTCCTTGTGTGTTGATGTTGTGTGCATCTGACCAGCATCTAGATATGACACCATCTGAGAGGTGGTTGTTGGCACTGTCTTTTTCTTGGCCTTTATCATGTTTTTCTATTTATTTTGACCCGGTTTAGATGTTCCTAATTCTGACTGTTCCGCAATTCATTTTGCTCCAACTATAACTAGAGCCAGTTCAATAGTCTACCCTTGTTGGTTTCCCTGGTCAGTGTTTTGATATGTTGTGGTTGCTTCACCTTTGACTTTTGTCCAAGCCGTAGTTGCATTTACATGTGCTAGTATGCATGTGGCCCAAGATTTAAACAAATTCTAATTTTTTACCTTGGAAGTTTGAAGCATAACGTAGCTAAAAAGTATAGAGCTGAGTTTAATATGTATCTGTGAGCTCTTTATTCTGGCCAAAAGCATACTAAAAAGTGTTTTTGAAACATAGATAGGGTTATTCTTTAGACTAATCACTTCTGGTACAAATTTATAGGCTTGTTTGAACTCCAAAGTAGGTACTGGGATGACTTGTCTCCCATCCTTTCATTTCTTCGTTGCCTAAGGAGTTTCCTTCAGACATGCAATAACCTTGTCAAATGAACACGGCTACGCTTTAAAGAAAAGGGTAATTACATCACATGAGACAAAGCTACCACATTCATCTGAAAGGATCCACCATTGATTATGATTGCACCAGTATCAGAGTTGAAATTTTCAAATGATACCATTGTCAAAGGAAATCTTGGTGGCTTCAACCACCACTTCCATATCGCAAATTTTCAGCAACGCTCTCTCCCTCTATTGATTGACGTATTTCTTGATGTTCTGATGAGGTATAGAACATTGTTGCACCATGGGTTGAAGAATCTCTTCAATTTCTTCTCCTTTGTCATCCATGGTAGTCTGCATAGCTTGTGACATCAATTGCCTCTTCCTCCCCATGTAGGATCTCTACAAGAGACTATGTGTTGAGAAGGAGAATTCACTTGATGATGGTGGTGATACAAACCAGGAGGAGGTTGGGGTGTTGAGATGTGTAGCACGTGTTAGGTAAGGTGGTGGAGAAGGTAACACATGCATAGAAAGAGATGTAGATTTAGGTAATGGAAGTGATAGCATAGAGAGCTCTTCTGGACAAGGTGGAAGGTACACAAGATGTGGAGGAATGAGGACACAGTCACATACTTGCCTCATATTTATCCTAATTTTTTATGTGGCACACATATATTAGTCTATCCTAATAATGAGTGTTGGTAAGATTCCCCCAAATATTTGGTCTTTAATAACTTGCTAGCTATTGCTATGAGTCACAAATGATTGACGAGGGAGATGATGTAGGCACAAAGTTCTATTCTATCTCTTATGTCAAAGGTAACAATGAGAACCAAACACCTTTTGATCCTCCTATATCTCATTTTGAACAATCGCTAAGCTCCCCACCTGCTCTGACCTATTGGACTACTCCCTCCAATATGATGCTAAACATATCTAAGGGCTCATCATCTCATTCCAAATTGGCCGTGTTGTGTTGCTTGGGTGTTGGAGATTCATCAAATTTAGAATAATATAGCTTGAGAACTCCAATTCGTCAAGGTTTGTTTAGTGGCCCAACACATACTCTCAAGTACGTTGGGGATAGCCCTATTTTACCCTAGTCTTATGGAGCCTCTCCCTAGCCATGCATGATGATTAGATGATGGAAAATGAGTCCATATGGTATGTATATATGACCCACGGACATTCCTAGGCCCTCTACACATGGATAGGGTCATATTGGTAGGTCAAAACTATCCCTAAAAGGGTGTATACGAGATTTCTCCCAAAATATCTCCCAAATGCATGAACCCTAGTTGCTACCACACCTCACATATAATGTCATCCAACCTACCACTTCTTCTCCTATATAATGAGCCCTACCTAGTGATAATAATGGGATTGTGCTAGCTGTGGTGGATAAAAGAGAAACATCATGTACACAAGTGAGTGTGTTGGCTAGATTATCACTCAAGCAAATTAGGTTCCAAGATCAATTAACTTGGACTCATAAACACAATCTTGAGTATTTGCTAATCCATCACAAGCTCACCATAAACAAGGGAAGGGTAATGCAAAATAGACTTGTGTTTTATTCATTCATGAAATGAGCTTTAAGTAGCTCTAGAGTCTTGCACCATTGCATGTGGGATAATTCCTTATCTTCTCTCCTTGACTCATATTCTAGGACAAATCTCATACTTTATAATCCTCCCCTTGAGGTTTGGACTAGGAAGATACTGAAGAACTGACATCTCTGACACACTCCAAAGCAAGAGCACAAAAAAACATCTCCAAGCCAAGAGACCATCCCCAACATAGGAGAAAAACTATCTCTAATCCTAGACACAGTCAAACACCTCCTCTCAAACAGATGTATAAAACTGAGACCAAGCTAGTCCAAGCTATCTCTAAACAAATAAAACTGAAGGGGAAAGGCAAATCAAAAAAAAATTCGAGAATGTCGTCGTAGACTAGAAGAATCAAAGCCAATGGTTCACACTTGGGTCTATTAGCACATTTGTAATCTAATTAGGATTAGTGTTATAACTATGTCACTCTAGCTATAAATTGCCGCTAACTTACCCTTCTTGACCACACTAATCCTAGCATGTGGTATCAAATCCAATGGTTCAAAATTATGCCTATTAATCCATTTATTTGATCATTGTTAAAAGCATACTTGATTGCATTTAATTTCTATTGTACTTGCACCCTAGGTTAATGTTAGCAGCAAGCTAACGCGGACACCATTTTTTGGAGTTCTCCTTGTAAAACAATTATTATTTTGATAAATCAAGAATATTGTAACTCCTATGTTCGTGGTAAACTTTGTAATTAATGAGCCGGGGCTACAAGCTTCTAGATTATATCAGCCATTCAATTCTCAGCTTTGGTAGAACTCCAGATTATTAGTTTTGACCACTCAAAAACCTTGGCTAAGGTATAAAAGCTAAGGTTTTTACAAGTTTTTGGATAAGAAATACACAGCGTGAGCTAACGGCGCTCACTTCTCTCCTTCTCGCACTTCCTACTCTCTCTTCGGTTGTCACATTGCGAATGCGTTTGTTGCATTGCAACCGCAGGTAAAAGCTCTACGCATTGACGTAAGCCATTCATAGTATTTTGTAGCTTTTGGCGTCGTCGACCCGCGGCCTAATTTCATCATAACTAGGAATTTACACTTTTAAACCGAAAACTAAGCATAGGCGGGGTATTGGGACATCATTGCTAAGCATTTAGATGCATTCTGGGTCGAAAACGACTAGGTCAAAAATCCACTGCTGTTATAATCGTGATTTTGGAACTTGACATAAAGTGGGGTTTGAGGCCATAAGCATGTGTGCTTAGGTCTTATAAACTTGTCCTAGAAGTTTCGTTACGTTTGGATGTCATTTGATGCTGTAACGGATGTGATTTGCTTGCCAATGAGCAATTGGCTTTTGGTGATTTCAGTCACTTGAGTATAGCTTGAGTTAGATGCAAGTTGTTAACTGTTTTCCAAGAGATTGATAACCTCTTGTAACCTCTAAGCACTAGTCGAGTCAGCTACGTCCCATGGTTTGACAAATTAATCGTGGTTCTCTCTAACAATGCAATAAGATAGGATGGTGAGGTTAGACATGCGTCCCACATTTGGCGTTGTTGTCGGAGATCGAATAGACCTAAACTAGGGAAAACACGAGTGTCTTGTGTAATTGTCCTTTAACTTTCTCTAGGTTCGTCGCCTAAAGTTCAAAACTTTCTTTTAGAAACCGCATAGCTTAAGATTGTCGTCTTTTGCTATGTAGAGGTAGCTTGGAAGTAATCGTACTTGCTGAGTGCCTTTAGGACTGTAGGATTGTAGATTTAGATTAGGATTTGGAGAATGATTGGTAGACGAGACAAGTCTTAAGATCAAGACTCTGAAACACAAGAAAATGAGTATTTGTGGACACCATCCACAACCCCATTGCATGAGAAACTAAGAGTAGGGTAAGTAGGATCCGAGGTGGATTTTAGAACATTGCTCTCTCTGAAAGAATCAAGTGTGAGTTGTTATGTAAAGTTGCAGAATTTCAGGTCTATGACTAGAAATCGCTTGAAAAGACTCGAATTTACTCAATCCAACTAGAGAGTAAGCCTAAGAGTTGTCCGAACTAGTGGGTAAGCTCAAAGACACTTCGAGGTAAAAAATTCAAGAAGTTGACCAAAACTCAGATTATTTACTTTTTCTTGACATTTTAGGCCAAATTAAGTTTTGACTTGATTTATAGGCTTAAAAAACATCATAAAAAGATTGTCTTTGAGAAAATTGCAAAAAAGTGCTCATTTCAAGCCTCAAGTTAATAATCACGATTATTAACTTTTTGCTCTAAATTGGCCAAGGTTCATACCATTGACTCATTGCATGTGTACAAACAACTTTTGTAAAGGCCCAAAAGATTTGGATCACTAAACTGGCAAAAAACTGGGTAAAAACTAAAGTTTGTACTGACTTTTTGAATCTTGCGTGTAAATTGGATAAAAATTTATCCAAACTTGGTGAAAATTGATCCATAGGCTTATATTGATGTGATAAACATGTATACATGCTCAGTTGACCAAAAACTTGCAAAATTTTGTCAAATGTAAAGAATCACGATTATTTACACATGCCCTGTTTTTGAACTTTTTTGACCAAGTTGGCATATGAATAGCTTTACCATGTTGTAATAAGACCACAAACCAAATTTGGTAAGATTTGAATCACTAGATTGAAAATTGTGACTAAAATTGCAAACTTAGTCTGTGGACCGATAATTGATGACCATTTGACCAAAAATTGTCCAAGCTTGATGAAAATTGGCTAGTGACCTTAACTTAAGGTGCTTAACAGATCTGTGTCAAAGTTGGGATAAAAATTTTTCAAGAGTAAATAATCGCGATTATTTGAGTATACCACAAGGACAAGCACATCAAGTAGACCCCACAAATCAATTTTGGTGAAATTTGGACCATAAAAGTGAGACTTAAGCCAGATTCTCGAAATCAGAGTCTATGGATACAGAACAGTGGGTAAACTTGATCAAATTTTGTCCAAACTTGTTAGAACTTGTCCAAGGGCTTTAACAAGTTGTATACTTGCCAAACCAATCCAAAAAGTGTCAGAACATGACAAAAGTAAATAATCGCAAATATTTACTTCTGCTATCCAGAGACTTCAATTTTGACTTTTGGGCTTATACAGTGTTAGACCAGCATAATATAAGGCCATAGAGCAATTTTGGGTTCAATCGGATCAAAATTCGTACAGATACACTCAGTTTACAGGTTGTAGATTAGACCATTGATTTTGCTAAAGCTGAATCTGAAAGTCAAATTTTGACTTCCATAGCACGATTTGAAGTGATATACAGAGACCAATCACGAGAGTTCTCAAGAGCTCTACTGTCTTTATAGAAAAATAGCTAATTTGATTAATTTTATACAGGAATTAGGGTGCAGACGGGAAATTATTGGCTTGATCGAAAGTTGCAATTGAATCGAGCGGAAATTGACGACAGGTCAATCCAAGGTGAGTACTCTATACAGGGCTTTATAAGTCTATATGAACCTTAGATCTGGTCGTGTACTAGGAAATCAAGGCCTATTCGGAGAAACCACCAATAGAGTATCCACCAAAGAAAGCATGAACAAGGCAATTTCTTGCACACAATTCTTGAAGAAGTCTCAGACACTTTTTCGGATTCAATATCCAAAATGTCTTCTTACTCGACTCACTCGGAAACCGGAACGAAAATGCGCTATAAGCATATACTCTCTTTTTACAAGACTAACCATCATGGAGCCCATGTTTACTTGGATCCTAACAAGGAGTATGCTATTCGCATTGATGACCATGGTATTGAGTTCGAAGAAGAGGTTAGGGAAAACAAACAAGGAAGAATGTACATGGATCGAACCGGAACTCAATATGTACAAGTCAAAAATCCTGATGTGGTAAACAAATGGGGGTTCGAAGTAAACACTATAATCCCAGATATGTCAGCAAAAGAAGGACCACCAACTTTGGAATTCGAGGGATACGATCAAGTAGACTTGAAGCCTTTGAAACGGCTGAGTATGGATAATCCTAGGATCTGAGTCTATTGTTGGGAAGATAGAAACATCAAAGATCTTTTGTGGACTTCTCATGCTAGACCAGACAATTAACGACCATGAAGATCATCTATATCTTCAAGATCAAAGATAAGGGATCTACGGATCTACCAACTTACTTGTTTAGGGATTCTTATAACAACAACTTCGTTATGATGACTCTTGAGGAGGTAGAACAAACCAAATACCAAGGGTATTCCATACAGGATTGGATCTTGGGTCAAGGACCAGAAACCACTCCAAGAGACGAACATCTTGAGAGATCATCTGAGAGTAATGTGAAGAAACCAGAAACCACCTCATCACGTAAAAAACCGGGTGACACTAAGGCCAGTCCAGGGCTACATGAGTCACTATTTCAAACAAACTTGTTTGAAGGACTCGAAACAGGACCAACTCTTAGAAGACCTGGAGTTGAACCAAATAGACGTGTCAGACCAGCTGATTTTCAAAAATGGGTCAGAAAATACAGTGGATCAGGGGATCCATATGACCACTTAGCAAGCTTTAAGCAAGTGCTAATAGCAGAGCGTATATTCGATTTCCATACTCAATTCAAGGGGTTTGGAATGACATTAGAAGGAAAAGATTTGACATGGTTCCAAAACATTTCACCTAGGTCAATCATGGACTTGAACACATTAGCTCAAGGATTTGTAGCTGCTTGTTCTAAAATGGGGATTAAACATAATGTGGTAGCTCAAATATACAGCTTTAAATAGAAACATGGTGAGTCTGTTAGGGATTGTGCAACTTGAATGAAACAATACATTGCCAGATGCCCAGAGATGGAGATACTTGTAGAAGAATGACTTGTATCCTTGTTTTTGGAGTGACTGCTAAACAAATAATTTCATGTTATACTCTATAGTAAAAAGCATACAACCCTAGAAGCGTGTGTGTCTGATGCTATTGACCTAGGAGACAATTGTGAGATCTTCAATGAAGAGGATGTCCCTAAGGATAACCAAAGTGAGAAGACAGAATCCACAAAACCAGCAGAAGTGGGAACGGCTGCTAGGCACCACTCTCAGCCATAGAAGGTATGCTAAAATGGATGAATGACATGATGAACAATATGCAAAAAGCACCTATGAGAGGTCCAGGACAAGGGATACCTCCACAGGGACAACCAATTAGGCCACAAGAATGGTGTGAAATCGAGGCTAAATGGACCAACCATGAGACCCACGAGTGCTACTTCAGACCAAAGTATGATGGGAATGTTCAGTATGTGCCCATGAGGCCCCAGGGACAACCCATGTACAAATATCAACCTAATATGGCCCAAGCTAAAAGACCACCGATGGGTATGGAAAGACCTCAACCTGTGTTGGGACAACAACCTCCATATCCAGGACATAATGTGGTGCATGTAAAGTACATGCACTCGGAAGAAGTCATAGATGAACAAGCATTAGTGCATGCTACACCCTATGCAGAGCCTAGTCCATCTACAGTAATGGTAGAGGGATATTGGTATAGTCCACATCCACCACCAATAGAGGAAACCATGACTTATGCTCCACCAAAGCTCGCACCAATGTATTATGGAGCTAATCAAGGTGTCAGACCTCCCATGGGAAGACCCATGATGAAGCCCAAAACAGGAAACTGTCATAGCTGTGGTGCTGATGACCATTGGAAGAATGAATCTCCAGAGACTGACAAAAACCTCAAACCAATTAAAGCCTATTGCATACAATGTTGCAAAAAGGGAGGACACTTTCTGGGAGATTGTCCTAAGAATCCTTTGAACAAGGGAAAAATGCCTAGTAGCTCATCAGAGAGCGAACTGATTGTTCCAATCAAGGTAATCACTAGAGCCCAGGCAAAGAAAAAGAAACACAACTCCTCTGATGATTCGAAGAACACGAAAGCTTTTTCTCAAAGAATCAAAAGGAGCAAAAGCAAAAATGCTAGCCCAGGAAAAGTTGAAAGAAACTGGCAGTGAATTCAAGTAAACAACCGTGAAATCTGGAGGATCCATTCTGGTTGATAAAATTTTTTATCCTATTGATGCTGCCTTGGAAGCGTACCAAGCAGGACTTAAAGCAGGCCAAAACATGGAAAACAAATGAAAAAACTATCCATCTCCAGACATGGAAGCAACGAAGCTGGAAGATTATCAAAACTTGGTAAGAATCACGCAAGAAATGCTAGATAAACAAAAACCCAAGCTTGAAAGTTTTGCAAAACCTGAGGAGCTTGCGGTAGAAGAAACGAAAGCGAAATCCGATTTGGTGGCAGAACCCCACCTTGAAACAAATGAACCAGAGCTTATAGTGCCGGACAACGAAGATGCCTTAGATGGAATTCCATTCGTAGAGGAAGACTGGCCAGGACACTTGTAGGAAAAGGTAAGAGAGATCAATGATGGGAGCCTAACTTTAAAGTCAGCTCCTATAGAGGAATTCTTGTTGGATAACCTACCATCTGATATGAACATGGATTTACAATCCTTGTACGGGGATTGCGGATCGGAGACTTCAGGAATATCTAAACCATTGACATTAAAAACATTACCTTCTTACTTGGGAGATAATGAAGATGAAATCATCGTGTGCAAGACCACTCAAGTAAAAAGAGCCAAACAAACCCTAGAAGTAGACAAAATTCATTCAATCATGTCTACACCCATCCAATACACTCTTACTTTGGGAGAAATGTTGAAACTCAATCCATACTTATGGAATGATTTACAGAAAACCCTAGAGAAGGTGGGGATAACGGGGTTAATCTCTAAGAATTTGGGAAATTTGAGAAATGAAATGGAAAACAAAGAGATCCAATCAGTTCCTATGAACAAGGTCGGAGAATATTATGAAGGGGAAGAAGGAAAAACTACCCTCCCAGTGAAATATAATGACATTGAAACCATGGCAATACTGGATAGTGGAGCGGGCGTAGCCATAGACACTAAAGCAGTATGGGAATCCTGGGGACAGCCAGCCATTAGACAAACGTGAATGAAATTGCAATTGGCTGACGGACAAATTGAGAGACCACTAGGTCTACTTGAAAAGTGATAGTCAATTCCTGTGGAATTGAATATCAACACACTTTTGCCATAGTAGACTTTGGGAAAAAACTCAACTATGAAATCATATTGGGAAGACCTTTCATGCGACAGGTACAGCTTATCCAAGATTGGGGAAACAACTATATGTACTTGAAGCAGGTGGGATCTATAACAAGAGTCAATCTAAAAGATCACACTTATAGAGATGTCTTGAAAACACCCATCCAAGAGTTTGATTCAGTCTCTTCAGCTGAAACTAAACTCCCATCCTGGTTAAACAAAGACACTCCTATTTGGATGTGCGGAGCTTCAAAAAATAGAAGCTTAAGACGAGAGAAATGTATCCTAGAAAGGGGCTGTAGAGACAAAGCCGACATACCTGAACCCTTTCCAGAGCACTTATTCGAACCATTCGAGTGGACTCAAATTTTAGCGACAATGGATGTATGTGTGAATACGTCTATGCCTACTCAATTTTGCAATGAGGATGGCTACGACATAATTCCCAGCCAAATGATGTCAGTCCTTAACATTGAAGACAAAGATGAGTAACCCAAGGACTTGATGAAAGCTCAACAAGTCTTTTCTGACCTCTATTACGATGCAACTAATGAGTTAGATGAACACTCAGCTACCTCAAAAGATTCGGGGTCAGAAAAGAGCATGCGAGAGCTCAGTTACTCTTAAAGGGAGGGGAGGAAAAGTTTTTTGACTTTCCAAACGAGAAACCAAGAAGACAAAAATGGTATAGACGAAAGAGAGACACCAATATTGTAAAAGCACGACCTATGCCATCAGTCTCTAGTAAAACACAATTTCTGATGCAGATGGACGCTATATCCTTCAAACAGAAACTCAAAAATGTCTCAGACATCTAGAAAATCAAGGAAGGGTACTCATGAAAAATCTCACGATAAAAAACCACTCATGACCAGAGTCCAACGGAAAAAGAAATATAAAGAGTTGAAAAAAGCTCTAAAGGAGATATACACAACCGAAATGGAAACCACGAAAGAGGATGGTAAGGATGTAATGCATGTTCCATCCCATTACAAAAAGTATACTCTCCAAGATCGGAAAATCATAATCGAACAACCTGTTAGGGAACTACGAAAACAAGGCGAGTCTTACGAAGGACTTGAAAACGCTAAAAAAGTAGACTTGGCTAAACCACGAGCAGAGCCTAGACCGGCTTACATTGCAAATGACCTAACAAAAGAAGAAGAAAATCTTTTGTTGAGCTTGTTAAAGGAATACCGAGATATCTTCGCTTGGTCTTACAAGGATCTCAAGGGTGTTGATCCAAAAATCCGTCAACATACTATACCCATGAGAGATGATGCGAAACCAAGTAGACAGAGACCATACACTTATAACGAAACATTTGCCAGGAAGATCAAAGAAGAGATTGAAAAACTAAAGGAATCTGAATTCATTTACGAAATTGAACACACAGATTGGGTGTCTCCAATTGTGGTAGTACCAAAGAAGAATGGAAAATTATGAGTGTGTGTTAATCTCAAAAAATTGAATGCCGCTACCATTAGAGACAACTTTCTTCTTTCAATAACTGAGCATGTTTTAGAACGAGTGGCAGGAAAAGAAGCTTACAGCTTCTTAGATGGCTTTTCGGGATACAATCAACTTTTGGTTGACCCAAAAGATCAGCATAAAATTGATTTTGCAACAGAATTGGGTATATTTTCCTATCGGGTTATGCCGTTTGGGTTAACTAATGCTCCAGCCACATTTCAGAGATTGATGATCCATGCTCTCAAAGAGTATCTTTGGAAATTCTTGGAAGTATACATGGATGATCTATGCGTACATTCGTCAATCCGGGCTGATCATTTTGAACACCTCAAAAAGGTTTTTTGAGAAATGTAGACTATATAGGATTTGCTTAAACCCTGAAAAGTGCACATTCATGGGAAGACAAGGGAAAATTCTTGGACATATTGTGTCTAAAAATGGCATAGATAGTGATATGGAGAAGATTCATGTCATTGCTGATTTTCCTAGACCAACAACAGTCAAGGGGGTACAAGCCTTCATGGGACATTGTGGATATTACCGACGGTTCATCTACACGTACGCTATAATTGCAAAACCCATGTATAGCTTGATTACGCACTTTGAATGGATCGAGGCATGTGAAGAATCCTTCATGAAGCTAAAGCAAGCTCTCACCTCAGCTCCGATATTGAAAGCACCCGATTGGGATAAGCTATTCCACGTGCATGTGGATGCTTCAAACTTTGCTATTGGTTGTATACTAGCCCAACCAAGAGATGGGAAAATTGACTTTCCTATTTCTTATGCTAGCTGACAATTGAATATGGCAGAAAAGAATTACACCACCATTGAAAGAGAAGGACTAGGAATGATCTATGCCGTCAAAAAGTATAGACATTACCTATTAGCCAACAAGTTTGTGTTCTTTGTGGACCACCAAGCTTTGTTGTACTTGGTCAACAAGCCATGCAGCACAGGAAGAATGGTGAGATGGTTCATCATTCTTCTCGAATTTGATTTCACAGTGGTTGTAAAAAAAGGCACTACACATCAACGAGCAGATCATTTGTCAAGGATTGTTTCAGGGGAATCACCTACAGGGGTAGACGATGATCTACCAGATGTCTATTTGTTCTCTGTGGAAATGATACCTAGATGGTCGAAAAACATTGTGTCATTGATGACAATAGCTCAAGTGGATTCACAAATACCACTTCCTCTCACAATTGATTTAATTGAGCAATCAGCTATGTATCAATTACTAGTTGAAAGGCTATATAAAAGAAATCGAGACGGGATATTGTTTTTATGGATTAACCCTGAAGAAAAGGAACAATACCTAAGTTAAGCACATGTTACCATAGTAGGACTTCACTTTGCGAAAGCCCAAACTATGCAACAAATCTTGAGACTTGGAGTATGCTAGCCGACTATGAGGAGAGATGTTAGAACTTTTGTAAAAGATTTCCCTCAATGTCAAAAACAACCACCCATTACTCATGTAACATTATTTCAAATGTCACTTGTTCCTAAGTGGAGTAATTATCTAGTTAGTTACTTATCGAGCCAAACATTTCTTGAGGATATGAGTAAACGCCGTCAAAGAGCAATTGAAATTGAAGCAAGAGAGTATGCTCTTATTGGGAACCAATTGTATCGGAGAGGTAAAGATCAACATTTGCGTCTTTGTGCAAATGAAAATGAATATATTCCGATTATAGAACAAGCACATGCTGGATTCGCTACAGGTCACTATTCTAGTGAGATCACTGCAAGAGCAATCTTGATGGCAGGCATATGGTGGCTAACACTTTTTGCAGATGCCAAAGAATATGTTCGAAGGTGTGATGCTTGTCAACGAGCAAAAATGCCAACACGAGTAGACAGCAAGCCCTTAAGGCCAATGATGAGGGCTAGAGCCTTCGCAAAATGGGGTACAGATTTTGTTGGACTGATACATCCACCTGCTTATAGAACCCAAGCTCAATATATCATTGTAGCTACGGACTATTTGACCAAGTGGGCTGAGGCTAAAGCGACTCAAAAGAATGATGCCAGAACCACAGCTGCATTCTTATATGAGTATGTATTCATGAGATATGGACTACCAATAGAGATTGTCAGTGATCGGGGAACTCATTTTCTCAATGAGGTTATAGAGTATTTGCTTAATGAGTTTATGGTCATCCATAAAAAATCATCTCCCTATCACCCACAAGCAAAATGACAAGCTGAGCATACGAATAAAATTCTTAGCTCGGTACTAACCAAAGTGGTTAGTTTAGGAAGGACAGAGTGGGAAATGAATCTCCATGCTGCTCTATGGGCTTATCGAGTTTCATTCAAAATAGCTCTAAATGCTACACCCTTTAACCTTGTTTATGGTCTTGATGCCATACTGTCAATATAATTTCTATTGCCGACATTAAGGGTAGCACAGGATCTTGAGTGGACTGGACATGAATTGTCAGAAAGACTTGAAGATTTGAAAAAGCTAGATGAACAAAGGCTAGCTCTTGTAGCTCATATCTATGCACAAAAGCGGAAACAAACACAGTTTTTTTATTCCCACTTAATCACAAAAATCTTCAAAAAAGGGGACTTAGTTTTAGTCTATTCCCTTAAGCAGCACATTCCCAAGTTTAAGAAAAAGGGAAACAGACCATTTATCATTGAAGATGTATCTCCAAGTGGAGCAGTAAAATTGTCCACCCTAGATGGTGAACCAATGGCTAATTGGATTAGTGGATTTCGTTTAAAGAAATACAACTTGCCACTAACCAATGATTTGCTAGAGAGAATGCATGCAACCAAACAAAGGAAGATCAAGCGACAGTAGGTTATCAATGAAGCCCAAGAGGAAGCTAGACTTCGGGTACTCAAGTGTAAAGCTTCTCTCAAAAATCAACCAATACCGATTCCCATCAACACTTTGAAACTAGATGATCGACAATGGTAGTTACCTAAAGACGCAGTTTCAACAGATGACAATTGGTTAGATGGAATGGATCTGCGCATCAAAGTACAGCTCAACAATCATAGCACCAATGCTTTGGTAGACACAGGAGCTAGAGTGAATGCAGTCAGTTATTCCACATACAAGAAGGCAGCAAGTCAAGCATTGAAAGCAGGAATAGCGACAATCAAAGGATGGAACAAGAATCCAACTCCCACGTTGGAAGTAGTCAACTTGAACGTGGTAATACATGGATGCTCATGTCCGCATCAGTTTGTATGCTTGCCAGATGAACACATGAATGAGACGAGGATTCTTGGAATTCCCTAGATGCGTACATACAAAGCAGTTTCAGATTGGGATACGAATCAGCTAAAGCTATCACCTAAAGGAGGGCAACTCATAGTTCCAGTTTCACCAAGCAAGGAGGAATGGAAAAGAAGCAATCAGCAGACCAATCCACGAAGCAAATCTTCTCCATCCCCTCGCCAATCAAATGCTACAGATAGCATGCAAGGAGTCATGCAAATTTGGGTACCAAAAGCACAGCTAAAAGATAAACCGATTCACATCTGGGTGCCTAAAACTTCCACGAAGAAACATAAGACGGTTCCAAGGATTCAAACACAGAATCGAGCATTTACGAGCAAAGAACCTAACATAAAAAGGGTTTGGAAGAAAAAGGAGCACTTATCTTCTCCACAAACCACGAAACCAATCAAACAGTGGCGAGTTAAGTCTCAACAGACTCCAACACACCATGCAACACCAAGCCGACTGAGCTACCAATCTTGACAACAGTCTAACGCGCTACCAACAGCTCAAGCAATCAGCGTGCTAAAACACCTTGATGGTACAATCAAACAGAGCACAAAAGCTACAAGATTTTCTCTTTGAAAGACATCAGCAGCAAACCTCGACATCGAAAACCCTTGAGTTATTTACTCATGACCCAGCTCTTGCACAGCATATTGAGTTGAATTGCATTGATCTTCATATCATGGTAGAGCCGTGATAGGGCACTAAGTACTAAGTAATTAAGGGCAATGTTTGAAGAGGGAGGAAAAAGTTCCATGTTAACGTGTGATTTTTTGCAAAATTACCTAATAATACCCTTGTAGTTCATCATCAAGGAAAAATTCACTGATAATATCTTCCCGATGAGTGTAAATAGTGTAAATACTATCAGAAAATCATCAAAAATAGTCCTTTTTTGGGTATTTTTCATCATTTTTGTTGAAAAGGAGGCTTAAAAATGGAGAAATCCAACAAAAACCAATAAAGCTATGTTTTTCAAGTGATTTTCTTAATTATTGGATTTTTACTTTACTTTTTTAGGGAATTTTGCTATTTTCTTTGATTTTTTCAAATAAACATGTCAAAATTTATAATAAATAGCAAGAAAGCTCAGATGGAAAAATTGAAGACACGATGGTGATCAAAAGGACAAGATGAACAAGCACAAAAATTTTCAATAAAATCAGAAGACAGAAGCAGGAAGCCTAAATTAGGCGGCCAGGCGTACTTTTGCAAAATTCTTGCAGAATGAGCTACAGGAATCCGATCGGGGAAATTTTTGAGTCTAACATAGATTTCACGGCCTAGTAGAACTAACGGGGGAATATGGGGAAAATTGGTTCAGGAAGTCCAGGTATAGATATCCATGGTAAGCTAAAACCACCTCATTTCCACTTGAAGCCTTTACAGAGAGAGATTTCGACCTCTTTCGTGCGACATTTCCGGAGCCCACAGTTGACCTTTTTCAGCACCGTCTCACACGAGACATGAGAGGTAAGTTCTTTACTCGATAATTATCCATTTTATACGGCCAGTAGCTAGTCTAAAGCCTTAGGAAAAACCCTAGAAACCGAGCAGTGCACGAAGACCTGCAACCTAAAACTGACCATAGCGGCCGGCCAGCTTGACCAAATCAGATGGGATTTGAACCATAGCATGCCCTAACATAATGGAACCTTTTAATATCACCAGATGACCATTCGGCTGGGGTCAAGGGGGTCCCAAGTAGAAAAGTTAGGTTTTTGGCAAATGCCAGAATTCCAACCTGACTCCACAGATGGCTTGCTAATGAGGTCCATATGCAATGTATATGATTGGTTTGGTGAAATCCATCAAGAAAAGCCCTCGAAAAGCAGAAAACGGCTCGAAGGTTACAAAACGTCAAATTCGACATACGAGGCCAAACTGACTCCAAATGAGCTAGAATTGGACAGGTAGCTTCACGACTATGTTATGGACAAGTCCAAAGCCTCAAAGTTGACGGACCAACCCAACAGACAGAGTAATCACAAAAAACGGTGATTTCAGAGTCGACAGAGCACAAAGTGATGCCGGCATGACCAAACTTGACCAAATTCAATTTAGGACTTGTATTAGGTGTATAAAACATGTCTAGGTCAAAGTTTGTGAGATTTGCAAAGTTTTTGTCACTGTTGTAAATAATTGCAATTATTTACTTTTGCATGATTTTTGCTTGGAAATTGTCAATTCACCTCACCTATCATGTGCATACACCTATTACATGCCAAAAATCAAGTATGAGCCAAAATGACCACCCATTACTTATAAAATTGCCAAAAAACGCAAAGAAGACTCTGCAAGCCAAAATCTGAGTTATGAACAACTTTTCTTGATCCAAATCACCTCATATCTCATACCCAAGGTCTATACCATGCCTAGAATCAATTTGTGCCAAGAAATGTCAATTTTGGAAGAAAAGTTAATAATTGCGATTATTTACTTTTTGGTCAAAATTGGGGAATTTTGATATTTGGCCATCATACATCCAAAGTACATGTTGTGATAAGCCCACTAGCCAACTTTGAATCAATTTGGATTTCAAAATCTCAATTTTCCTTTATATCTACTGTTTCAGAGACCTAAAAGCTAAAATCTGGTACCATTTTCAACTTGTGCATCCAAATGAGCCCATATTTCCCTCAGAGCATGTATTTGGCATATACTTCAAGCCTATAAAGCCAAGTTTGCAAAAAGTTGAAAATTTTCCTCAGCTGTAAATAACCGCGATTATTTACTTTGGTTGCAAATTTTTGTTTTGACCATACAGTTTTGTTCCTTGCATGATTTTATGCATCTTTGCTTGTTCAAAAATTGATTTGAAGCAAATTGCACCAGATTATCAGCATTTCAGTCTAAAAGGACATTCCAGAGAAAAATCCAACAAATCTGCTAACTTTGCACTCTATTCACTGAACAGGAGCAATGCAAGCCGCGGAGAAGGCCAAAAAGAAGCTAAACCAAAAAGAGAAACTACAAGAACTGCCTGCGTATCAACTGGACCGCGAGTCGATCAAGGCGGCAAAAGCATCCTGTCTTTCTAAAGAACAGCTGGAAGAACACCACACCACGGTCTTCATTGGCAGATTCAAGAGTGAAGAAGGGCATCAGGTGGAGTTGCAGCTTCTGCCTAAAGAGGTCTATGATGTAGCTGCAAAGCCAGAAACCAAAGAGGCTAACTGCAGGTTGGGGCTCAGACATTTCTACGAACAAGAGCCTTGCCGAGTGGACTTTCAGAAAGCTTACGATCTTTTGTCCACAATCAAAGAAGATGGAACCGCCCAAATATCAGACACCCAAGGGAACAAGGTCGAGGTAGTAATTACAAAAGAAATAGTGGCAGAGGCACTCAGACTGCCCACTGAAGGAATGACCATGCGGGCAAGAGACAGGAAAACCACGGGCACATTTACCAAGGAAACAGCCGCGGCTACATTCATCGATATCATCTACAAACAGGTGGAAGAGCCAACCCGTCTGTACCATCAGCACTTCCATTTCCTGGCAAAAAGGCCACCAAGGTACACGACACAAAATCACATCGTGGCCACCACCTTTACTCAAGTTCTGAAGTCAACAACAAGGCAGCATGTGGACCACGCGCAGTATGTCTTTACAACATTGAAGGCCACCAAGAAGGAGGGTAAAATCACATACTTGGGTGTGCCATAAGTGTTGACAAGAATAGCTTATCATGCCATCGGCATGGCTGACAACCTACCACCTGCCCCGGATTAGAATACCTGGATCTTGGTAGCACAACCCTCTCCAAGAGCTACAAGATCAAGTAAAAGATCTTTTAAATCAGGTGATGAATCAGATGATAGCTCATCAGAGCGGCACAGCAGCGAAAGCTTTGACAACGAAGAAAAGAGAGCTAGGAGGGAAGAGATGAAGAGGAAAGTTGTGGCTGCCCACCAAGAGGAGCCATCTCAAAAACAAGCACGATTCAAAAGAGGAAAACAGGCTTACTAGCGTAGTAGGCAAGCATAAGGAAAGGACCCAGAAAAGTGGGTACCCACAGGGCTGAAAGGACTTCGAACAAAGCATCATACAAGAAAAGAGGCCGAGGAACCAAAAGATTATTTAGAAAGTATGTACCAAGAGGCCAAAGCATTAAAGTTGAAAGAGGCTGAAGAAGCGACAAAGAAAGCTGAGGAAGCGGCTACCCAAGAGCAAAGCCAGGCATCTCCTCGACCCACCTTACCGCCGGCGGAACAATAGGACCATCCCATGCCTAGCCCACCACCATCACTGCCAGGCCAAGATACCAATGAAGAAGCAGAGACCGAAAAAGGAAAAGATTATGAATTCACCCACCAAACAGAAGCTACACAATAAGCTGACCACACCGAAGGACATGAGGAAAAAGAAGCCGAGCCAAAAATGAAGCAGACAGCAGCACAAACTCAAAAGACGACACAAGAAACTGATAAGGAAGTAGATACAGAAAAAGAGCATACCGCTACCCATGAGATAGAGCCCGAGCCAGAGAAGGCAGAAAGGCCGGCACCTGAAGAGACGGTAAGGGTTGAGACCACACCATCTACTTCCACTCAACCAGAAACTACCGAGGCATCAAAGCCTCAGGATGGCCAAAAAGAAGAACAACCATCTACCTCTACAGAACCACTAGCACTTACAACACAAGAGGCCGCAGGCATATCCCAACTAGCAAGACAGGAGGAGTGGAAGTATAATGACGAAGTTATTTTACAAGTAAATGAGTATGCAAGGCAGATGCAAGACATGATGGAGAAACTCCGCTCAGCGGCCATAAATTGCAGCCCAAAGGCCAAGGAACTCAAGATGGTCATCAATGCTCTTTAAGGAGAGCTCGACAACGGGATGATTACTATCACTAATCTCTAGAGGCAAGTGCAAGATCTAAAGACAGAAGCAAAACAGCATCAGATAGCAAGGGGCAAACAACAAAAGGAAATGGAGGAGTTAGGTGACCCCCTCACTAAATTATCTGATGCCTGCAAGGTGAAAGACGAGCAGCTGACAGAAGTGACGAATAAACTTCTTACCACCTCTCTATCAGCTCAGAAAATTCAAGTGCAGTTAGATGTAGCCAACGCTTCTCTGCAATATTTCGAACAGAGAATCAATGATCAGGCCATTTTCTTGCGGCAAATAAAAAAAATCCAGCCGTGGCCTCGATCAAGGGAACAGATGAAGTGTACAAGGCACTTGAAAAGAAAAACAGGGATTTAGAGCTGGAATTAAAGCTTGAACAGTCACAACGCAGAGACCTGGCACTGATGTGGGTCCAAAGAGAGGAAGATCTCCTAAAGGAGATAGCAGAACTAAAGCGTATAAATCAACTCCTCAGAGATGGAAATCCCGACACACAGAAAGAGGCAGGCACTTCAAAGCCGCCCCAAATTGACATTCCCTCGGTCTCGTTTGCTGAATTTGAGACGCAGTCCACAGCAGAGCCAAGTGGTGGAAGACTTTCAGGTCCACATTACAGACGAAGATACAGTGCCAATGGTCCAGCTGTCAAAAGTTGAAGAAGACGCACTAAAGGAGAAGATCACCTTAGAGGTGGATGAGCAGTGGAAGGCCACTATGGATTGGGATTTGAGAGTTTTACACTCTGTCAACGTCACTCAACTCACTCCCAATCAAATCAACGCTCAATGGCACCAACTATCCCTACCGTACCCTCTCATCAAGGTAGAACTTTTACAGGTAAAAGAAAGGTTGTACAAGGATATGCAAGAAGATGGCGCAGATAAACACCACCCGAAGTGGAGGTTAAGCTGGCTGAACAAGAATCCGAGATACTTGATTATGTTCACAACACCACCTGCAGCCTTACAGAAAGGTCCAACATTCTGTCCTATACCTAGAGTAAGGACTTGGCAAGCGCATGAAGCAGTGCAGAAGAAGAGGCCAACTTGGCTCAACTTCCCCAGGCTGCCAGCTCCAGAGAGAGGCCAAGCAACGGAAGAATACATGGTGAAAACCCTAACGGGCGCCATGACTTTCTTCAAGAGTCTGCCAGATCTCTCCTATGCAATGCTATATAAGATCTGCAGGATGCTACTCACATGCATACAGGTTTTCAATGAGCCTGAGCAGACAAGAGCCCCATGGCTCTCATTCTTGGAATGGAACAAAGTCCTATGCTACGATCTGAGTGGGAAACCTTCAGAAGAAATTCTTTACGGATTCTATGCCAGATGCATGTTCCTGCCATCGCATAATATGCTAGCTTTTGAAGAAACATTCTACATTGGATTCTTCACCTGGCAAACGAAGATATTTGCACCGGTGATAAACAACCTCATATCCAGATTTGTAGGCTACTCAGCGTTGGAATTGAAAAACCAAGTCACCATGCAATTTTTACAAGTGCCTGACAAAGAACACAAAATCAGATACCAAAAGGCACTGGAACCACTGAATGACCGCCTCGTCCGTCATCAACCCGAAGACTACTTCAGCCAAGTTGTGTCAAGGGACGACAGAGGCAAGGAGAGGGGGGAATGTTAGCAGCAAGCTAACGCGGACACCATTTTTTGGAGTTCTCCTTGTAAAACAATTATTATTTTGATAAATCGAGAATATTGTAACTCCTATTTTTGTGGTAAACTTTGTAATTAATGAGCCGGGGCTACAAGCTTCCAGATTGTATCAGCCAGTCAATTTCCATCTTTGGTAGAACTCCAAATTATTAGTTTTGACCACTCAAAAACCTTGGCTAAGGTATAAAACCCAATTTTTATAAGTTTTTGGGGATAAGAAATACACAGCTTGAGCTAACGGCGCTCACTTCTCTCCTTCTCGCACTTCCTACTCCCTCTTCGGTTGTGACATTACAAATGTGTTTGTTGCATTGCAACCGCAGATAAGAGCTCTACGCATTGACGTTAGACATTCACAGTATTTCGTATCTTTTGGTGTCGCCGACCCACGGCCTAATTTCATCATAACTAGGAATTTACACTTTTAAACCAAAAAATAAGCATAGGAAGGATATTGGGGCATTATTGCTAAGCATTTAGATGCATTTTGGGTCGAAGACGACTAGGTCAAAAATCCACTGCTGTTAATAATCGCGATTTTGAAACTTGACCTAAAGTGGGGTTTGAGGCCATAGGCATGTGTGCTTAGGTCATATAAACTTGTCCTAGAAGTTTAATTACGTCTGGATGTCATTTGATGTTGTAACGGATGTGATTTGCTTGCCGATGAGCGATTGGCTTTTGGTGATTTCAATCACTTGAGTGTAGCTTGAGTTAGATGCAAGTTGTTAGTTGTTTTCCAAGAGATTGACAACCTCTTGTAGCCTCTATGCACTAGTCGAGTCAGCTTTGTCCCATGGTTTGACAAATTAATCGTGGTTCTCGCTAATACTACAATAAGATAGGATGGTGAGGTTAGACATGCATCCCACATTTGGCGCCGCTGTCGGGGATCGAATAGGCCTAAACTAAGAAAAACACGAGCGTCTTGTGTAATTGTCATTTAACTTCCTTTAGGTTCGCCTAGAGTTCAAAACTTTCTTTTAGAAACCCCATAGCTTAAGATTGTCGTCTTTTGCTGTGTAGAGGTAGCTTGGAAGTAATCGTACTTGCTGAGTGCCTTTAGGATTGTAGGATTGTAGATTTAGATTAGGATTTGGAGAATGATTGGTAGACGAGACAAGTCTTAAGATCAAGACTCTGAAAAACATTAAAAACACAAGAAAACAAGTGTTTGTGGACACCATCCACAACCCCATTGCATGAGAAGCTAGGAGTAGGGTAAGTAGGATCCGAGGTGGATTTCAGAACATTGCTCTCTCTGAAAGAATCAAGTGTGAGTTATTATGTAAAGTAGGCAGTGTGAAAAGGGAGTCCAACTAGGGCAAATGGCTAGGAGCCATGCTATATAGTGAGTGGTTGGGAGGTGGACTCCAAGGCACTAGTTCCCCTTGTCTAACATTGGTATCACGAGCAAGGTTCCTATTTTTGGGAAGGACTAGCATGGTGTTTTAGAGCCACAAAAAGCTTTGCATGAGTTGCATGTCGAGATCAAGAGCACCATGGAACTCATCTCCTGTGAAGAGGACGACAAAGAGGACTGTGCGGGCAACCCCGCTTGCAAGGAGAAGGGGCCGAAATGGGACCTGCACCAAATCCCCCCTCTTGGGCTTGACGACATCGCACGGGCCTTATGAGGATTTTGTGTGCCTGTGGTAGAGGATTTCGACCAACACCCACGGTGGGGTGAGATTGGCTCGCACCTCGCGCTGCCTACGAGCCCGCCATTGACTGTGTTGCGCTTTTTTTTCACACCGAGTGGGCGCCCAACCCTTTGGGTTAGTGGCTACCCTAATTTTTTCCACAACCAAGGGTCGGTACCACATCAGGGTACCCCTCCTCTCTCTTGTGAAGCTTCGGGCAAGGCTTGGCATACATACGGGGGCCAAGGCAGTCCGTGGCTCAAGGGCAAGGCCGAGAAATACCAATGTCAAGACAACGGTCCTACGGGGCAAGGCCCAACCTAGGGGGTCAGGGACCTAGGCCAAGGGCCTGGACTGGACCAGTGTGGACTAGGGATCCGCTTACGGCAAGAGCTAGGAGCTAGGCCTATATAAAGGGCGATAGGGAGGAGGATCCTACATCTTAGTCTCCTAGGTCTTACATTGGTATCAGAGCTCAGGGGGAAGGGGGAGGAAGAACAAGGAGGGAGGGCGAGCACTTCTTGCCATGGATCTTCGATCTCTCTCTCTCTCTCTCTCTCTCTCTCTCTCTCTCTCTCTCTCTCTCTCTCTCTCTCTCTCTCTCTCTCTCTCTCTCTCTCTCTCTCTCTCTCTCTCTCTCTCTCTATGTTTGAAGTCGAAGGCAACCTCTCTCTCTCTCTCAATCAATTTCAGCATGAGGCATGGCCTCTCAAGGGCACTCAGGTCGTGGGAAGGACTGCTCCATAGGCGAGGAAGGCATGGCCCAACTCCTTGTCGGCAAGGCCCGACAAGCAGGCAGTGGAATCGGCCTCTTGCCTGGCGGATATCGATTGGCTGAGTTGTAGCCGCGGGTAAGCACCCTTACACACTAGGGATGTTCGGAGTCGACCTCTGTGGGACTACAAACTCTTGAGCTCGGCCGCGGATCATTGCAGCATGCTGAGAAAAAATCGTCAAAGGCTCGACGAGAATTGAGCACCACCGCGCGTACTGCGTGGAGTTTAATCCCTGCGCAGTCTCTGCATATGGCCGCCATCACTGGGTGGGTATTTTTTTTGTTTTATTCATATATTATTGTTCACATTGGGTGCCCTAAAGCACCCTAAGAGGCCATTCCCACCTAACGAGCAGCAACTTGGAATATTGTTCGACTGTATCATGAGGAGTACTACAAGGGCTATGAGCCATCGATCGGACGCCAAGCCACCACGAACACATCCACTCTCTGCTCATCGAATGGAGTTTCTGATAAGGACATCATGATCACGGAATCAACCTCGTCTTCAGAAGCTATCAATAACATGCAATCAGAAATTATGATGCCGTTATGTCGCAAGGAAGCTCCTCGATTTCGAGAGGTGATCTACACAAAAATAGCAGACATGTCTTCTGCTCTTGTCAAGGCATGCCCAAGTGGGTCGTATAAAAATTGAAAGCTAGCTAGCAGCCTCGGTATGTATTACGATTGGCCAAGGTAAGGCCACCATCAACACATGATTGGCGAAGCCCGGTTTCGAATACACCATACTTCCAACTGAGCTTAATTTTTTTTCCACAAGCACGGAAACAAGGTACCCTCTTTCAATTTCTTTTCTATCAAGTTGATTACCCTCATAGTTTCTGCAGGGTGCCAAAGTGCCTCACAGTACTGGTCAATCAGGCTGTAACTGGTATTGCAATGAGCAAGACTCCGTGCAAGGGTGCTAATGGGCACGTCTTGTGACAATTATCATATGCATTACATATTTGCTGCATATATCATTGAGAAGTATCCACATCAAGCACAGTTTGACGACGGTTCAATTTGATGCAAAGGCATAGCAAATTTGCAGAGTTTTGGTCGAGAAGATAGGCACATCCTATTCCTTGACTTGATGCAAGGGGCAAGTTGCTCGGCATGGCTGGCTCCTTGTCACTGTTTCTAACAGCTGCCAGAGGATGCTTCCTACGCAATATTAGCTCATTTCAATTGAAATTCCTCGACAAGGTCAATTCTTTTTGTCCTCATATCGGTATGTTAACAACCGCCTCAGTTGGCTATCAGCAAGGCTTCAAGTTACGCATTTTGCATTGCGACTACCCACATTCGGCATATGCTATGAGCATACAAACTTGGGAAGAATTCGGCAATATGCTTGTAGGTTATTTCATGAGAAACAGATAGGCGCATATGATACAAAAACAGATCACACTCGAGCAGCAGATATGGCTATACGCCATTTTTAAGCGAGTCTTCTTCCACGAAATATCAGGCCAATTGGTTACAGCAACGACCTGGTTAGCCAAGTTTAAATTTTTCTTGTTCCTTCCTGTTTTCACTTTACTTCGCAATTACTTTCATTGTGCAAAGCAAAGTTCTTTGACAATTTCATAGGAAGCACGGCTTTAGGGAACTGGCAAAATATGGAATATCAGCTCACAGAATCCCTACCAATCTAAACTATGCAAGGTACTTATAGTTTTGGTTCTCACAATTGAGTCACTCACTCTCCGCAAGGGCTTACAATTCTTCATGCAAGGCATGCTAAGTGAAGTGGATTCAATTATACCACTTCATGCATTACGCTTCTGCTAGCACACTCGCACCTCTATCAAGGGCAGACTACGGATGGATTGTTTAATATGATTGTTGGTTGCTATCAACACTCAACAACACTAAAAGAACCTAAAATTTCGACTAGATTAACCGGCAAGGTGCCCTTTTCCAGTCGTCCTCATATAGTCACGACACATACACGGTAGATGGTCAAGATTTGACTTGTGTTTTCTGTTGCCTCTCTCGATGAGAGCGTCATCCAGAAAGATTGTGGTATGCTTATAGGATAAGCTGCAATTTAGGCATAAGATGTCTGAGAGCACACATTCTGGGCACACCCTCTACAAATTTAAGGAAATTCCTCTGCCCAACATGCTCTTCTTCTCTCTCTTTTTCTTATTTTTTTCAAGAATAATGCAAAATTTCTAAGAATCTTGTCATACATATTTTGTTTGGGAGTCAGCATGAGCCACAATGCTCTAACTCTCAGCTAGAAATGGGCCAAGATGCCATTCACATTTGTTTTCATCGGTTTATCGATTGAGCACTAAATGTAGTAAGAGCTAGGAGCCACACACAGGCTGGCTAAGAGCCATTGTCGGATCTTGGGTAAGAACCAACTATTGACATTCCTTGGGTGATTGTTCTTAGGATCGAACAGATTTGCCCAGCGAAGTACACATCGAACATCTTCACGTTAATGGACGAGCAAGAGTCTTGTCATTTCGGAGGATTAGGGTGTCAATTTTGCACTATATGTTTCTAGTGCGACGCTCAAGTTGAGTTTTTGATACTCTTGTCACTTACATCAGCTGATCTATACCATGGAGTCTAGAGGCAGCAAATAGTTGAGATAGCATGACTGTTGATACGAGCTAGGCATCTCACTTGTGTGGATTTCTTTCTCTCTCTATAGCACTACAAGTGTCTATGGCATCACAGTTTTAGGGTACGGCCCAGCGCGTGCTTACTAAATCACCCCATACGCATTAAGGATCACAATTTGATCTTTTATACTTTCAAGGAAAGAATTCCGCAATCTACCACGCGGTAACGGAAAAAATTAAACATTTTAAGTTGATTCTCATCATTCTGTACACGGTTAACTAGGTTGGTTACCGTTACCTGCTCGTTGCGCAGTTCTACAAAGGGTCTTGCGAAGGCATTTGACTACGTAGCTTCTACCCAACGGGTTTGGATTGCGAAGGCAACACCCAGGGTTTCTAGTGCAATGTTGCTTGTTTTTTCACACATGGACAACGTGTTCCTCTGTATTTGAATACGGGTAAGTGAGCATTCAGTTCAATCTCCATGTACGCATCTATTGATTTGATGATATTCCAGTTTTTAGTATGCATTGCTTGGTTTTTTCAAGTCGTTTAAATACGCTTGAATATTTCAAGGCCATGCCAAGGGCATCTCAAAATAAGTATTTTGGGCCGTAGTGTCCAATGTACATTATGTTGTTATGAATCCACTTGTAGGATTCGATTTGGCACATGTTGTCACATGGGATACAACATGGTCTAGGGACTCAAGGAGTTCGGTTTAGCAAGTGTTGAGCAAAGAATGAGGGTCCCTCTCACTCTTGTCACGAGTGTTTAGAGTTACCTCCACACACAAGTACAACTTGTACTTAAAGGATGTTCTCTTTTATACATCCTTACATGAGACATATTCCACATGTGGAGAATATGAGTCTCTGGACTGACACTGGCGCCATTATTTCAATTATGTGTCACGAAAAAGTCCAACTAGGTGCTGGTCAAATCTGTTTTCTAGACCATTTTCAGCGCGACGTATCAGGAGCAATTTTAGTGGCCAAAAATTGTGGGATACTTCCAATGACTTGTTCAGCTACAAGTATTGCTAAACAACATTACAGATGGTTGTTTACACATACAGCAAGGCTATAAGTTGTTAATGAAAAAGTTTCATTGTCTGTACCTAGAAGTGATCAATGTTTCACCTTCTATTGTGATTCAGACGTTTCAACAAGGCTTACAAAATATTGCAACTAAAAGTATTTAGTTTCTTTTTAGAACTATTTACATTCCTTTTAATGCATGCTAGGCGCATCCCATTTGCCATAAGTATTGGCAAGGATCATTATGGATATACAGGTTCGGGTTTGTTTTTGCTAAATGCATGCACACTAGGTGTTATGGGCCCTAGTGTTTAGCAAAGGCTGATTTGGAACGGCATGCATATTCCTCAAGTTGTTGCTTATGAAGCATTTCGCACTCTATGTGCAGTATCTCTATGAGATTACTTTTGGGTCTACTAATCACCAATAGAGGTCATGGCTCGGTTTGGGCGTTTGTGGATTTTTTCAAGTTAACCACAATGGTTATTTTGGACATTGTCGATTCCTCACCACTGTTATACACTACTATGATTCCCTGTTTACCAGTCATCTGGGACGACTGTCTATAAACCGTGACGAAAACACACCTCAGTACTGTCAGTTATTCAAGGGGATAGGCAGATTACAAAGAGTAATCTTGTGCTGAAGGATAAGCAAAGTGCGTACGTTAGCACCAAGCGATCCAATTAGTAAGCATTTATTGCTCTTCTTGGAGTTTACTTACTATCAGTTAATGCATGTTGCGACTCGGTAGTCTCTTCATGTATAAGTCAGGTTCTCAACATTGACACTCGTTAGGGTGGGGTTGTTTACTGATGAAATTTGAGAACAAGTCAAGGACTTACACTTGGCTGATGAGTTAGGTCAGCAAGTTACTTTCACAGAAAGTGAAAAGCGGTACTCTTCAGGTACATCTTTGTCGTGATAACTCGTTTAGCATGCTCATGTGCGTTCTAAATGGATTCTATACACTAGATGCTTGCAAATGGACAACAATGTGGAAAATCAAGATGTTACTCTTGGTTTCATTGAACCTCCTGTGAAACCGTGTCCCGGGCAACCAAACAACTAGATCCATGAGGGATGCCACTTGGGAAAACATTAGTGTTCTTAAGGAGAAGTTCTCCACTTTTGTTTTCGAGGACGAAAACTCTTCTTAAGGGGGGAGTAATGTCAGGACAAGGGTCCTATGGGGCAGGCCCAACCTAGGGGGTCAGGGACCTAGGCCAAGGGCTTGGACTGGACCACTGTGGACTAGGGATCCGCTTAGGACAAGAGCTAGGAGCTAGGCCTATATAAAGGGCGGTAGGGAGGAGGATCCTACGTCTTAGTCTCCTAGGTCTTACAACCAAGGGCAAGTTGCTAGTTCTGCTGCATATATTACATATTATTTTTTCATAAATTCATTCAAGTCGTCTTCAAGTTCTCCAAAATACAAAGACCAGTGCAGTACAGGTGCTCAAGGCAACCACACCTACACTATCGTATTGTTTTCTTGGAACCCGAAGCAAGATTACATCCTCAATGGAAATTGGAGCACGAACAAAATTAGCAAGGCTAATTACCGGTATCAATGGGATTCTTTATCGGTATTTACCGGCTGCGGTACATCCTACATCTACAGAACATATTGTCGACATCAGGTATTTTTGTTGCTATTCCTTTCACTGCACTGTGTCGCCATGGATTCAGATATCAATATGACTTTTGATTTTGAGAAAAGTATGCCTAATCCTGCCCATGATGGCTCTTGGTCGGATGCTCTCACGGAGAGTGCCTGCGACGCTACAGCAGGTGACGACACTTATGAATTGCTTGATATTCAAGAATTTTGTACACTTTAGACACACATATCAGTCATGGAAGGAAATTTTAAATCTTTAAATGAAAAAATCGCTAAATTATCCACGTTAGTGATCCAATTAATGCAACAGTAGTCCAAGGGTCCTGCTGACACGGACATGCATGAGCACTTTGCTACACAGGGGCATGGCCCTTCTAATCAGGGACAAGGTCCATCTGCCGATGCTTTGCACACTCTCACTGCAAAAGAGGTAGATGAGTGGTTGAAAAACACCAAACTACCAGCTTTTAAGGGAGAAGACCAAGATCGCAATAAGGATGCAGTGAATATCTTTCTCAGCAAGTGGGATGGAATTCACGCCTTACAGCGTACTCCGGACGCAGTCAGAGCACTACAAACAAGTTTAACTCTAAAAGGCAAGGCCTACAAATGGTGGAGGTATCTCAAGGAGAAGAATATCATACCACAGAATTGGGAAGCTTTTGAAACTATGTTTCACAAAGAATTCTTGCCTACAAATGAGGCAGATCGGAATTGGACGGCTTGGGATACGTGTTCCATGCACCAATATCCATCATTACTTGAATATATATCTCACTATCGGGATGTTATCCTCAAGTTGGAAGGCCTAGACACCTTTCAGTAAGTACGTGGGTTTATCCGTGGGCTAACGCCAGAGCTTAAGAAGCACGTCAAGACTCAAGACCCTAAAATACTTGAGGAAGCCATAGTGAAAGCACATATTCACGATGATTCAGATGAAAATAAATCACATCATAATCACGTTCCTGCTAATACGCATGGTAATACAGGCACACAGTACGGGCACAATAAAAGGAAATTTATAGTAGCCAATACAGAAGCATCTAAAAAACCCAAGGGGTCCAAAGGTCCTCTCTCTCCTGAGGACTTTGATAAAGCTAAGAAAGAGAAATTATGTTTTCAATGTTTAGGAAGCGGTCATGGCAAAAAGGATTGTCCCAAGGGGAAATCTGCTGCTCATGGCAAGGAGAAAGCAGTGCACACAGTGCAACTGCTGCCTCTTGAGTCTTCCTCACGATTCTCTACAGTGGAAGTAACACACACCAAGGTGGTGCATGAATGCTGTCTCACAGCTTCCATGTGGCAACGGACCTTCATACCACATGAGTTAGTACGTATGCACGAATATCTGCAAGGGCCCACGGTGCGCATCTTTGTAGATGACGGTGCTACTCACAATTTTATCAATTACGGATTGGTGAAAAAACTCAAATTGCCTCAAACTCCGAGTACCCACCGCTACAAGGTAGCAATGATGAATGGACATGATACCAAAATTTGGGATACTCAAGTACGAGCTGTTCCGTTGGAAGTACAAGGCTACTCCACATCCTTGGATTTTTAGGTTATGAACATGGAGAGGGCAGACGTGGTCCTTGGTAGGGAATGGTTGCATAGCCTAGGACCATCACTGAAGTGTAGCTATGAGCACAACAGCTTGATGTTCGAATCCCATGGCACACATGTGTTGTTTTTAGGAGAGAAGGATGTACCTTCTTCACCATTGATATGTACAGCTGAGCTTATGCCGCTCATTTTTTGATAATGAAATAGATCAAGTTTTATTGTGTTACTCATTGTCTCATTTTCTCTCTAACATTGAATCTGTTGAACAATCCTCAACTCCGCATGCTTCTCTCTCATCTCTTCTACCAATGGCTACTTCCAAACAAGCAAAAGTTGCTAGTGAGTTACAAAATTTATTAAATGAATTTCACGATGTTTTTCCTAATGATTTGCCACCAAGATTACCGCCAACACAATCAGTGCAGCATAGCATCGATGTGGTTGCAGGCAATAAACCTGTCAGTAAACCACCCTACCATATGAGTTACTCTGAAGCTGTTGAGGTGGAACGTCAGCTTGCTGACTACCTTAGCAGAGGGTTTATCCAACCCAGCTCTTCACCATGGGCTTCTCCTATCCTATTAGTGAAGAAAGAAGATGGCAGTATGCGCATGTGCGTAGACTACCGTGGCTTAAATGCGGTTACTGTTAGGAACAAGTACCCATTGCCACGCTTGGATGAGTTGTTTGACAAACTCACTCATTCTTGTATTTTTACAAAAATAGCCTTGCGGTCAGGTTATCACCAAGTCCGTATTCGACTTGCTGATATACCCAAAATTGCATTTTGAACAAGGTTTGGACACTACGAGTTTTTGGTTATGCCCTTTGGGTTAACCAATGCGCCCGCAACATTCATGACACTTATGGATAGTGTCATGAATCCATATTTGGGCAAATTTGTCATTGTTTTTCTCGATGACATTCTAGTCTACAATGCTTCTGAAGAAGAACACTTACAGCATGTGAGGCAGGTGTTCAAATTGTTACGAACAAATAAATTATATTCCAAGGAATCTAAGTGTGATTTTTTGAAAGAAGAAATTCACTATCTTGGGCATGTTATTTCAGCTAATGGGCTATATATGGATCAATCCAAAGTGGATACAATCCGGCAGTGGCCTTCTCCTAAAAAATTGGAGGAGTTACGAATTTTTTCAGGATTTGCAGGTTTTTATCGAAGGTTCGTTAAAAACTATGCTAATATTGTTGTTCCCATGACGAACCAACTGAAAGTCAAAGGAAAATCTTTTCAGTGGGGACCCGCTCAACAGCACAATTTTGATACGCTCAAGGATGCATTAGCTACAGCTCCCATACTAGCAATTGTAGATCCTTTGAAACAATTCGTTTTGGAAATGGATGCCATCGACTGTGCTATTGGAGCAGTCCTGTTACAAGACGGAAGGCCAATTGAATTTGAAAGCAAGAAGCTTGATGCATCTCAGCAGAACTACTCTGCTTATGAGCGCGAACTCTATGCAACAGTGTCTGCCTTAAAAACATGGTGGCATTATTTGTATGGTTCTCAGTTTGAGATTGTGTTTGACTGTGAAAGCATCAAATGGTTTACACAACAAATGGATTTGAAGGGTCAAAAAACCAGGTGGGCCGAGATTCTTCAGGAATATGACGCCAAGCTCCGGTATCGTAAAGGACGATACAATGTGGTGGTTGACGCTCTAAGCCGTATGCCAGAGATCAATTCTCTCTTGTTCACGGAACTTCGAAGGTAAATTTTTGGATTCTCTAAAGGGAAAATATGAGCATGATGAAGCATATTCCACAGTGTGGAGACATGTACAAATGAGGGATCCTTCTCACTCCAATGATGGTAGTATAACATTAAGACTGGTTGACTAAACTATGTAAGTTTTTTCCAACCAAATCAACGATTAAGACTCCAGGACTAGCCAAGTTATTTGTGAACCATCTATACAAGTTGTATGGTTTGCCAAGTAACATTGTCAGTGATCGTGATCCCAAGTTTAACAATCATTTTTGGAGGGTTGTGTTCAAACGATTGGGTATACAGCTAAACCTTAGTACATCCGATCATCCAAAAACAGATGGTCAGACTGAATGAGTTAACCAAGTGCTAGAGGATATGCTCAGAGCATACGTTAGCAAGAAATAGTCAGACTGGGAAGAATATTTACCTATTCTTGAGTTTGCCTACAATAGTGCTAAGCATGTCACAAGTGGATTAGTCCTTTCATGCTTATGTATGGTTTTCAACCTAGGTCACCTGTTACAGTGGGGTTGGCAACCGAAAAGCTCCAACAGGTTAAGGATTTTCTCCAAGACCACATGGATATGTTGAAACTCGCTCGTCAAAATGTCCGACAAGCGCAGGATCGGTATAAGAAGTACGTTGATGAGAAACTTCGGCAAGTTACCTTTGAGGAAGGAGAGGAAGTCTTTTTACGTGTGCCAGAACATTCAAAAAGTCTGAAAACTGGGCCAACACCTAAATTATCACCACGATATTGTGAGCCTTTCAAATTACTCAAGTGAGTAGGTGATCATGCCTACAAATTACTGCTACCTACACATTCTCATATTCATCCTACAAATTACTGCTACCTACACATTCTCGTATTCATCCGGTGTTTCATGTAAGCCGTTTACGTAAGCGGTTACAGGACGACAATGTCATTGACCAACAGATTTTGGTTGATTTCGTTGAACCTCCTACCTTACCGCATGAACTTGAACACATTCTCGACTATCATGATTTACGTACGCATCATCATGTTTGTCAACAAGCCTTAATCAAGTGGAAAGATCAACCTGAGGAAAGTGCCACTTGGGAAAACATTAGTATTCTTAAGAAGAAGTTTCCCAGTTTTGTTTTCGAGGACGAAAACTCTTCTTTAAGGAGGGAGTAATGTCAAGACAAAGGCAAGGCCGGACTAGACAAGGGCAAGTCTGGGCTAGGCAGTGTGGAAAGGGAGTTCAACTAGTGCAAAGGACTAGGAGCCATGCTATATAGTGGATGGTTGGGAGGTGAACTCCAAGGCACTAGTTCCCCTTGTCTAACACTCCACTTGCTATTGCCTGATTTTCTTTAAGCTCTTTTGAAGTTTTGATTAATGGAGATGAATCATCTTCAATAAGATCTGCTTTGATATAAGTCTCCATTTTAATAGTGCTTGAGGACTTTGTGCTGTTGTCTGCGGACGATTAGTCTTGGTCTTCATTCTTTGTTGTCTCTGGAGACTGCATCATATTTACATTATGTATCTCTAACATCTTTTGGGCCATTGACATTCCCATGATGATGTCATCTGGCATATCTTTTGCTATGATCACGTGGAATTGAGCTATGATGATCTGTGAACCTACTTCAATGGCGGTGGAGATGATTTCCCAGCATTCTCCTCGTTTGTTTCATGATATGCTCACAAATTCATGAGCATTTTCCAGCTATTGTTGGCCACATCTTTTCCAAGTGCGAAAGGACATGAAGTTCTTATCTAGCTGAAAATATAGCTTTACTTTGCTTGAGAGTTTTTCTTCATTCTCACTCGTGATGTTGCACTTGATCTTCTCAAGATTTGTGTCTGAATTGACTGCTTTTGTTGTGGCAATGTCCTTTGGTTGAGCTTTATCTGCATTTTCTTTGCTTTGACCACCTGCTTCCGTTGATGTCGACTCGTTTGACTGTGATAGTGCACTTTTTGTTTGTAATTGATGAGCATTATCGGCCTGCATCTGAGTAACCTTTGATCTTAAAATATCCATTGTACTTTCAGGCAGAATGTGACTCTTCGGAGGAGATTTTGGTGGTGACCTTTGTGTATCCTTCTGGACTTTAGCTTTCATTGACGTTGACTTTTTTGTCACATGTTCTAGCACCTTGAGGCTTTGCATCATCTTCAGATAGTCTTTGACTTCAGTCTTACCATCCATAGGGGTTTTAACAAGGTCATGATCTTGTTGATATTCCTTACCATGTACATCTTGATATGCATATGTGAGCTTGGTCACATGTAATTATTTGAACACTATTTGATTTGTTGGTTTTTGGATTTGACTTGTGGAGATCAGCTGAAACTTTTGTCCCTGATGATCTTCATAGAGGCATTTATCTATAGACTCTGATGGAATCTGGGTCAATTGGAAACTTCCAACAACCATATGATCTTTCAATGGTTTCTGCTTTGAAGAGGTTTGTTGGCTAGAAGCTCTAGGGCTTCTAACTGGTATAGCATTTCCTAGTACATAACCTGAGCTTGATGGATTTACAGCTCCCCCCTTCTTAGGGTGATCACTGTAGCCTGCTTCATTGTAAGAGTTCAAGATTGTTTCACTCTGATTCAGTCTCACCTTTTGGGAATGTGAAGGTACACTTTGGGTAGCGCAGTTGATGTTTGGCATCTGTAAACCTTCTGCATAGTTTCCTATGTATCTTCGTGAAACATGCCAAATTATTCCCCAAGTCAAGCTATAGATAGCATTATCTTTGCCCTGATATTGTCTATCCCATGGGTCTCCTATGATATGAGCTTCTGTGGTTTCAGGACCTAAGGCATCATAGATGCTAGACCCTCGTCTATATCTATGACTGTTTTGTTCAAAGTATATGCTCGTTTAGTTACAATGTCAAAGCTTGATTTTTGATGTAGGAGAGTTTGGTTGTGAATAGAATTCTTGGTTCACTCGGGTAATATCCTTCATCTCTAGAGAGGATGGGCTATAATAGATTCTTTCCTCTGAAATGAACCATCCTTTTTTATCTATCACTGGACAACTTCTATGAGCTCGAATGTGGGCCGTTCAAACACTAGTTGATCCTTTTTGTACAATTTCCCTTTTTGGTCTACATAGTGTGCATATGAATTATGTGTCCCCTACAAAGCTAACATCATTCTGTTTGATGTGTCCCTTAGACTCGTGAATGATTGCACACTTGTGGCGGTGGATGCAAAATCATTTGCAAACCTAACAGTCTTTTCAACATTTGGTGATATCTGGACACCTTGACCAAATTCATGCCAGAATTTGTTGTTCAAAGAATCAATTCTAAGCTTTTCAGGTGCCTATGCATCTTTATGTTGATTTCAAACTTGCAGTGATTTTACTGGTGTTTCTAATGGTAATGCCGAATCATCTGATTGCATTAAAAGTGATGACTTAGATGCACTTACATCGAGATTCGCATTTCCAATTTTCTATGTGCCTTGCTTGTTGGCACTTGATGTGTCCCTATTGTTTGGATTTCTTGGACAATCTTCAAAAAAATGTCCACCTCTTCATCCACAATCTGCGCAATATGCCATGACTGGGTGTATTTCAATTGGTTCTGTCATGTCAAGCTCTAGCTGAGAAGCTTCTATTTCTGTGCTTGCCAAGTTGTCGGCACCTTCTTTTAAACACTAAGCATCAAGCTATAGACTGCTCCATCTTGACCTTTGTACCGTCTTTTGCTTGGTTCTCCAATTAGATTTGCTTCTATTGGTTGATTTGTTGGATCTTTCATTTCTGGTTCTCGACTATAGATTTGACCACTGTAATCCATGTACAATGATCCTGATTGCATATGCACCAATTGTATGTTTTGTTGGCTTGTGAAATTTTTGGATAAACACTTGGGTCAATTTTTTGCACTTTTATATGCACTTCATCTCTGAGCTTGCAATACCTGGCTCCACTAAAGTCTATGAACATATGGGAGTTCTCTGAATCTTGCTTTACTTTGATCAATAGGATCTTGGCTCCTGTGCTGCTTTTGCTGCTCATCAAGTATCTATGGCCTTCTGAATCTGCATATAAGACTTTATCTCCATTGTAGCCATATAGCTGTAAAATCTGCTTTGTTGCAGTTGTGCATATGTTGCCACTGCTACTAGCATGCTCTGCTGTACTTGAATTCTCGGCTCGATTGGAGTCCATGTAGACTTGTTCTATAAAAACTATCTCCTAGCAGATCTTGGTATTGATTAGAAAAATTTTTGCTGCTCGTACTAGCCTAATCTACAATCACATATGTTCGTCTAATTAGAAGCTCAATTTGCAATGCAATTGCTTGCACTTGCCAATTTTGGTTTGCACAATGACTTCTAGTCCCTGGCGTTCTTTGTCTGAACTGTGGGAACACTGTATAGAACTGGGCTAGAACTGTGATGACCTCGGCTCAAATGATCACGAACTCTTTTTGAACTTCCCAAATTTCTTCTGGTGATTTTGTTATTTTTTGCTTTTCTGCAGTTTGCGGTGTGTGATTTTCTCAGCTTTGCTTTTTCTCCACTTGCTCGTTTTTGTGTTGTTTGCTCGGTGTGTGACTCTTTTGGCTTTGCTTTTTTGCTTTTTTGCCTCTTTCTGGCTCTTTCAAAGACTTTCTTTTAATGTTTTAATTTTTGTGAAATTTTAAATTTTTTTGTATTTTTATGATTTTTTTGGGAGAATTGATTTTTACAGAATTTTTTGTGAATTTTCTAATTTTTTGTGAATTTTGAAAATCTTTATGTGAATTTTTTGAAGATTTTATGAAACTTTTGATGAAATGGGATTTTTTTTGGGCAGTTTATGATTTTTTTAATGAATTTTTTTGTACTTTTATAAATTTTCTACAATTTTTAGGGATTTATTTGTGTTTTTAAAATTATTTTTTATGAATTTTTTGAGGTTTTTATTTTTTATAAGTTTTTTGGTGATTTATCTGTGTCATTTTTTATTTGTTATGAATTTTCTTTTAGGTTTTTTATTTTTTATAAATTTTTGATGAGTTTTTTTATTTTTTGTAATTTTCTAAACCCTTATTTTTTTCTAGATTATTTAAAAAAATATTGTTTTTATGGTTTTTTAAAGGTCTTTTGTGATTATTGTAACTATTATTTTTAAATTTTTACTAAGCCTCTTTTTTTAAAAAAAAATATTTTATTTTATTTTATTTTTAAATTATTTTTTGCTTTTCTATGACTTACGTGGCTGGCACAGCTAGCGAGATTCTGCAGGCGTTGACGCGTTGAAGGCAGGGTGACGAGCAACCCGCGCGTCGTGCGAAACATAACAGATTTTGGTCAGCACTGATTGCGGGACGTGAGTGCACAGTGAAGAGAGAGAAGAGATAGTGTGCTTGTGGCGCGCTAGAGATAGAGAGAGGAAGGCACGCGCTGGCAGCGGGAGTGTGTGAGTGAGTGAGTGTGTGTGTGTGTGTGTGTGTGTGTGTGTGTGTGTGTTGGGTTGCGCCGAAAGTCATGGGAAAGAGAGTAAAGCGGCGTGTGCAGTGGGGCATATGACAAGGAGGGAGAGAGAGATGTCAGCGAGGGAAAGGGGAACCTGTGGTCCACGCTAGAGAGAGAGAGAGAGAGAGAGAGAGAGAGAGAGAGGGGGGGGGGGGGAAGAGAGAGAAGTTAATAATCGCGATTTTAGAGAGAGTTAGGGGGAGTTAGTGAGAGAGTGTAAATGATCGCTAGTTGGGAGGGGGAAGGAGAGAGAGTGAGAGTGGGAGCGTGTGTGATGGGTGGGTTCACACTGAGAGAGAAGAAGAAGAAGAGTATTTTAATGTCGAAGGAAATTATCCCAATAGACCATCAAGATCTATCCGACGAGGAAATTTTATGCGCCGCAAGGCAAGGGCGTCAAGCTGGAAAACCAGTGTTTTATTATTATTTTATTTTCAAACGTCCACTAATTCCAAAATTAGGTCGAAAATTACCCAAGAACACAAAAAAAAATCCAAAAATCCCAAAAATAGCCAAAAAAATTCCCAAAATTTCTAGAAATCTCTAAAAATCGTTGGCGATCACAATCAAACACTTTCGACATGCAAAAGCACACCAAAAATAGCAATGTTTATAAAAAAACGTCAAATTTGATAAAATCATCAACCCGGTCCCCGAAAATAGCAAAACGCTCAAAATTTGGCGAACGAAAGCCCAAATGCGCTCGAAATCCTGTAAACATGCATTCAAAACAACTCATAAAGATCACACAATAGCAATTTTTTGCAAAATTAATGCAAAAATTAGCAAAAAAAATTACCAAAAATTTACAAAAATTATCCAAAAAATATCCTTTTTTTTTAAAAAAAAAATTCTCCACACATAGGGGATTAGTGTAGCCAAAAAAAATCACAAAAAGCCACATCAATTCAATTGTCAAATAATTTGATGAATAAAATCCAAACTAAACAATTAAATTGGCAAAGTTAGCGGCAAAATTAAGTCAAAATTTGACGCATTTGGAGTGTGGATATCCCTGTTTTGAGCTCAAAACCACAGCACTAGACCATTGCATACAACAAATATGAAATCAAAAATTAAATTAATCATGCACATTAAGCACTTTTTAGGCACACACACACACACTTATAATTGACAGTTTTTACCAATCTTTAGATGCACACACAAATGGGTAAATCTTGTCAAAATTGCAATGTGATTCCATAAATCTCTAGTTGGGCATGACCAAAACACAAATCAATCATCACAATTGAAAAATCATTAAGCACACATTGATTTTTAGGTGCACAAACAAAGGCAAAATAGTGTACACGCACCTAAAATTAGGCATACACACACTCGATTAGAATGCACACACACTTGATTTTAGTGCACACACACTTACAATTGACCATTCAAGCATGCAATTAGATCAATTAAGCACACAATTAGCAACGCATATTCACCAATTAGCAATTGAATTTGTCAATTTCATATGCCACCAAATCTGGAAAATTTCGCTATTACGACGGTATGAAAACGAACAATCCAAAAATTTTCAAAGCAATATAGCATCAATATTGCATTGCATCATCATTGTGGAGTCTCTACACAATTCTACACATCTTTAGATTCTAAGGAGGTTGAGAACTACCTTGATTACCTTTCCAATGAAGATCGGTTAAGGATTGAAAGCTCCAATCCTTCGTAGCAAATTAGTGTGTAAGTTAGCAATATTAGTGAAATTAGCAAGGGGTTAGTGTGAAATTAAAGTGTGTAAACACACAATTGGCAAGATACGGTGACAAATTAGGAAATAATAGCACATTGCCTCATGCACACACATCCAAAATCCACAAAACCATAAACACCCAAGTGAAATTAGTGAGGAAACACATCCGATTGTGCCATAATTAAACTAGCGTAGGCCATCGTCCCCGACAATGGTGCCAAATGTTAGGGGTCCCATCGTTGCATAACTCCAATGACCAACAAAATTATCAATCCGGAGGGATGAGCTACCCGACTAGGACATGCAAACACTCACATGATTAGTCAGCTAATCATGGCAACACGAATGGTGACTCTATGAGGTGAGCTTATCAGCCTATGGAGGACCTAAGCCACAATGATGGGCAATCTCCACATCCACTTCCCTTCACCTCTAATCAACCCAATCACACACACTAACGATTGCAAGACACACACAACACTAATCCTATCATGCAACACACTAATCACAAGCACACACACATAGATCTATCGAGCACCACACTCCAATCAAACCTACATGCACACACAAGCAAGAGAGGGCAACCACACAAGATTAGAGCGGGATTAACCACTAATTATTTAAGATCTAGCTAATCAAAGCATCATTACCAATCACAAGAAGCATGAGAGAGGCATAGTGAAAGAGAATTAGGCATTGATTAGTGTTAATCAAGTCACATGAACAAGGAGAAGCTTCAGGACTCCATAGCCACACACCTCAAGAGCTCTCACTCTCAACAAATGAGCTTGAGAACCCTAATTTCTTTTACACACTGCGTCATATACCTAGGGTAAAAATATGCAATGTTCGGGCACTCAAGGTCTTTAGGGCTCCACTACTTACTAAATCTGCAACCTAGGCACACTAGCTGACATGTTCTTTACAGCTTGGAACTCCCATTGAGCCTGTAACACATTAAAATATTACAATGGCTTGAAATAAATCAAAAATTTATAATACATGACCATTTTGGAAAAATGTGTAACTCCAATCTTTACTGCTTCTTCATGTTGATCTTTGATGTGTATCCGTTCGTCTTAGTCTTTAGCAGCTCCTGTTAATAACTGACGTTGACTCAGTTAACATAGATAAATCTATCAAGCGACCTCAGCACCGTCACACTACAATAACCCTGACACCATGATATGAACACACTAGAATAATATAAGCTTAGGAGGGCATCTATTGGAGATAACCCTAAATTACTCTAGTCTTATGGAGCCTTTCCCTCAAAGATCATCGGCATCCAAAGTTTTCAACCAGCCTTGGGTCTTTGAAACCACTAACGTAATGGACACAAAATTATCATAAATAGATCAAAAAAAAAACCCCACTTCACCTTGTCTTGCACTTGCTGGAATTAGTCTGCTCTTGGCCCTAGCATTAACCTTACATATGTGGTGAATAGGATAGTAAAGCTTAACTATAAACATTTTTTATGTCGACATGCTTCGGGTATAGCACCATCCTCTACAAGACCCTTGTTCTCACAACCATGAATAAATGACCCTCTTTAGATTCATTTCAAGAAAAATGCATACCCCTCCTATAAATATAATGTTTTCAACACACTGTTCCCCCTTGCATGAAAAAAAAGAGACAAGAGCGTCCCCTCCCAGTGAACTGAGCGCTACACTCAAGAGCATCCCCTCCCAATGAACTCAAGTGCTACACTTACACATTTGAGGTGGAACCCCTAGGCAACCTAACAACAATTGAAAATTCAATGGGTGGGTGTAGAAGATGGTGATATTCAAAATAGTAACTCAAGTGCTACACTTGTTAAGCAATGTAAATTCTAATAGCAATAGAGAATTTAGTGGATGGTATAGAAGATGGTTACAAACAAATTTGCGTAGATAGTGCTATCATGATGTGTGTGCAAATGTCGTTAGAATTCTCTATCTTTACCCCTTGTTAACCACTAAACGTAGGGAGGCCTGAGGATTGGGACAAACAGTAGAGGGGGGGGAGCTAGACCACTAGTGACTAACTTTATCTGGTGTTAAACTCCATCCAAGGGCCCTTTATACTATTTAGATTTTCCAAAGAGGGAAAGAATTGTTGACTTTTTAGTTATATGTCCCTGTTGATGAAGAAATCGTTACTTCGGCCCTTGTGACATGGATTCTGTTTGGTACTTGGGGCGTTAACAAGTCCAACAACCTTGTCCACCTTTGCTTCATTGCCATGTAAGTCAAGGAAGAAGAATGAGTTGTTCCTTGAGGTCATGGGCAAGAACTCTACATAGGGGTGAAGGTCGTTCACCCATTTTCTTTGAGACTCCATTAGCTTTAAGCTTATTTAAGGTGGCCTCCACATGGAGGTGGGGGGTGGGGGGTAATTGTTTTGAGTTACCCCCTCAAGTAACTGCACCTCAAAGAGCTGCAATTCCGAAACAAAGGTATCACCCCCCCCCCCCCCCCCCTCTCTCTCTCACAAGTGTGAGACAAGGCACGTCACATCAATCCCAACAACCCCTCTTTTAGTACTTCTCCCCCTATGTGTGGGGGTACCTTAGCAAAAGGTCACTATCAATACGATGATGCAATGTCGAAAAAAAATGTGTCCTAAATTACAATTGAATCGTTTAGAAATACAAATGTCGAATGAGAGAGAAGCGAAAAGGGAAGACTCACAATATTAGAATGCCTCAAAATAATCAAATGGGCATGCTCATGGTTCGCCTCTCTATTTAACCTTTTCATCACTAACATTAAGTAGGCCTATCTTCTAACCTGCGGCTGCCATGTGGACCGTCTTGTCTAATGTGAGATCAAACGTCATGTCATGCTCATGCAATGCACTTATCTACATGCCACGGTTACCATTTTTTTCAAGGTGGAACGTGGACGTTTCTTTAACAAAGAACCAATATATAGCCAATTTTTTAGGTAAAATCATCACAATAATTCCTTTTAAACGCATCTTCCCATGGAAAATTTTAAAATTTTACACATTCTCTTCTTAACATTACACTATCTTCTTCTAACAATTAGAGCTTTTTCTCACACGGGGTTCGACACAGACATCTGAGTCATTTGTTTGCTATTCAAAACGTTGCCCTATACGGCTAACTTTGCCAATTTTGAGAGAGTTGGCTCAACACTACCTGCTCAATGCACTCTCCTTCCCCTCTCAAGTACTTCATACGAATCTTACCTTAGTATTGGCTTCAAGTTCCATCAGATAGTGTTCTAGGGAAATATAAGAACACGAAAAAGGACATAAAGAATATCAAGCATGTGGAAGGTTATAAATTTGAATCCTTCTCTTCTGGAAGGATGGAAGGATGTGTAAGGGTTTCAATAATTTGCGCGTGAAATCTAGCATTTTCTACATTCTATAATTATAGTGTTTGTGTCTCCGTGCCATTGGCTAGCTCGATTGAACGTTCAGCTTCCTCTAGCATCAGGTGCTGGGTTCGAAACTTGTTAAATAGCTCTATGAGCTAAAATTTCTCTGCAGCTTCTTCTTCTTCTTCTTCTTCTTCTTACTAGCTAGCTAGTTGGGAGGCCATCCCTCTCCGGTTGTCACATTACAAATGTGTTTGTTGCATTGCAGCCGCAGGTAAGAGCTCTACACATTGACGTAAGCCATTCACAGTATTTTGTAGCTTTTGGCGTCGCCGACCCGCGGCCTAATTTCATCATAACTAGAAATTTACACTTTTAAATCAAAAACTAAGCATGGACGAGGTATTGGGGCATCATTGCTAAGCATTTAGATGCATTCTGGGTCGAAAACGACTAGGTCAAAAATCCACTGCTGTTAATAATTGCGATTTTGGAACTTGACCTAAGTGGGGTTCAAGGCCATGGGCATGTATGCTTAGGTCTTATAAACTTGTCATAGAAGTTTCATTACGTTTGGATGTCATTTGATGTTGTAACTGATGTGATTTGCTTGCCGATGAGCAATTGGATTTTGGTGATTTCAGTCACTTGAGTGTAGCTTGAGTTAGATGCGAGTTGTTAGTTGTTTTCCGAGAGATTGACAACCTCTTGTAGCCTCTATGCACTAGTGGAGTCAACTTTGTCCCATGGTTTGACAAATTAATCGTGGTTCTCGCTAATACTACAATAAGATAGGATGCAGGTGAGGTTAGACATGCGTCCCACAGAGAGGAAGGGATAGGGAGAGCAGGATAGGAGGACATATATATATATATATAATAGAGAGGGAGAGAGAGAGAGAGAGAGAGGATCGGAGCTAGGGAAGAGGGAGAGGCGGACGTAGAGCAAGAGGTGGGGGCCAGAGAGAGGAAAGAGGTGGGCTAGGGGAGAGGCAGAGAGAGAGAGAGAGAGAGAGAGAGAGAGAGAGAGAGAGAACACGGGGCAAGAGAGGGAACGGGTTGGAGGGATCATGAGAGGGAAAGAAGGGGAGCGGTGAGAGGGTCTGATTTTTTTAAAAAAAACAAAGGCACTAGCAAAATCGCTAATGTTTTAGGTTCTTTAAGAGAGACAGAGAGAAAGAGAGAAAAATTTTAACATTATAGAAAAGTATAGAGAGAGAGAGAGAGAGAGGAGATCCTTGGCTACTCCATTGGAGGGAGAGGCGGCAATGGGCAATGATGGTAGGAGTAGGGGCGGCACATGCTAGTAGTAAGTTAGCACCACTAACCACTAGTGGTGGGTGGTGTTGGTTGCTAAGGGGCGGCAATGGGAGGTAGTGGTGGTAGGATGAAAAAAAAAAAAAGCTCGCTTCGTTGAGCTCGCTCCTTAACATTCCCCAATAGGCTCAAGCATGTAAATGGTTGAATACACTCAGCTCTCTTCAAGAGGAACATGCTTTTATACTTTGAGGAAAGAGGGAGAGAGAGGTTAATGGCATGCATGCTTTCAGGTCACAACCTCAATTTGGCTCTACGTCCTTCAATTTAGCATAACAGCCAAAAATCTTGCAAAAATAAACTATTAATTAGGTGACCTTATTTTGCTTTCATTTCTATCACATTTTAAGGTGCCAATGGTGTGTAAGTGTACATGAACAAATAGTGTACACGTACTAACCTGCTTATGCATTGTTATGATTTGGTGAACACTATTACCATACTTGTGCACAAAACATAGATAGAGATGCAAGCAAGTGAGGCATCTATAGAGCACCATAAACGGAAGGGCCAATCACATTCTTGATATTAAAAGAAAGTCAACTCATCAATTTGAAACTTGAAGCTCTCTTGCTACATTGGAAACTATGAGCCCTAATAACTTTTTCACAACTCCACTCTTAGACATGAAAAGTTTTATGATTACACAATGTACCAGCTCTAGGCACTCATCTTTTAAAACTTGTTGACTTACTCAGTTTGTACTTTTGCACTTGGTAGCACTATCAACCCTAGGCAGATAAAGGAGAAAATGTACTTCCTACTATATATTAGGTTATGATCTGCACTATTGCCATGCCTTGCTCCTACAAGAAACAAGCATAGCAAGTAAGAGAGTGGAGTTCAGACATTGAATCCAATTGTGTTCCCATTGTTGAAACCAATTCTATAGAACCCACTCCATTTCAAACAAATTTTTATACACATTGATTTCTCTTAGCTTTCAACTCTTTCATACCATGCTAACTTATCTAAGCTATAGAATCAAGCTTGGTAGCATTGCTAGACCTAGATACACAAAAAGGAGGACTCTCTCTCTCTCTCTCTCTCTCTCTCTCACTCTCAAGAAATCGTTAATTGGGCCCTTGTGACATGGTTTTGTTTGGTTCTTGGGGTGTTAACAAGTCCAACAACCTTGTCCACCTTTGCTTCATTGCCATCATGTAAGTCAAGGAAGAAGAATGAGATGTTCCTTGAGATCATGGGCAACAACTCTACATAGGGGTGAAGGCCGTTCACCCGTTTGCTTTGAGACTCCATTAGCTTTAAGCTTATTTAAGGTGGCCTCCACATGGAGGTGGGTGGTAATTGTTTTGAGTTACCCCCTCAAGTAACTACACCTCACAGAGATCCAATTCCGAAACAAAGGTATCACTACCCCCACCCCCCCTCACAAGTGTGTGTGAGACAAGGCACATCACATCAGTCCCAGCAACCCCTCTTTTAGGATTACCCCGCCTATGTGTGGGGGTACCTTAGCAAGAGGTCATTATCAATACGATGATGCAATGTCGGAGAAAATTGTGTCCTAGCTTACAACTCAATCATTTATAAATCCCAATGTCGGATGATAGAGAAGCGAAAAGGGAAGACTATCCTTATGTCACAATTTTAGAATGCCTCAAAATAATCAAATGGGCATGCTCGTAGTTCGCCTCTCTATTTAACCTTTTCGTCGCTAACGTTAAGTAGGCCTATCTTCCAACTTGCGCAACTGCCACGTGGACCGTCTTGTCTATTGTGAGATATACGTCACGTCATGCTCATGCAGCGCACTTATCTACATGCCACAATTACCAGTTTTTTCAAGGTGGAACGTAGACGTTTCTTCAACAAATAACCAATATATAGCCAACTTTTAAGGTAAAACCATCGCACTAATTCCTTTTAAACGCGTCTTCCCATGGAAAATTTCAAACGTTTACACATTCTCTTGTTAACATTACACTATCTTCTTCTAACGATTAGAGCATTTTCTCACGTAAGGTTCGGCAGAGTTAAATTGACGCCTAAGCCATTTGTTTGCTCTTCAAATCGCTGCCCTGAAGAGCTAACTTTGCCAATTTTGACAGAGTTGGCTTAGCACTACCTGCTCAACGCGCTCTCCCCCACCTTTCAAGTACAAGACGACACTTCTTCTACTGACAACCAAAACCATGGCGCTACTTCATACGAATCTTACCTTAGTATTGGCTTCAAGTTCCATCAGATAGTGTTCTAGGGAAATATAAGAACACGAAAAAGGACATAAAGAATATCAAGCATGTGGAAGGTTATACGGGTGGCAGGAAATTTTAATCTGAATCCTTCCTCTTCTGGAAGGATGTGTAAGGGTTGCAATGTTTTGCGCATGAAATCTAGCATTTTCTACATTCTAGAATTATAGTGTCTGTGTCTCCGTGCCATTGGCTACCTCGATTGAACGTTCAGCTTCCTCTAGCATCAGGTGCTGGGTTCGAAACTTGTTAAATAGATCTTTGAGCTAAAATTTCTCTGCAGCTTTTTCTTCTTCTTCTTACTATCTTACTGGCTGGCTAGTTGGGGCCTCGTGAACTTAAGCTCATGTGCTGCCATGGCCTCCACTGCAGCCGCGCCGCCTGGACTACCATCCCCATCTCTGCTTAAAATCTACGCGATGGTGGATGACACGACCACTGATGGTCTTGTCTCTTGGAGCCCCATGGGAAGCAGCTTCATTGTGTGGGATCGACAACTCTTCAGCCAGCAATTTCTGCCTCGCTACTTCACGCACTCTGACTTCGTCATGTTCATTTGCGAGCTGAGCAACCATGTAAGGACTCTCTCATGCATGCCTTTCTTTGCACCTCACGTTCAGTTTTGCCCGGTCAGTATTGTGTGAAGCATGCCCTTAGTTTAGTGTGGTTATGGGCGCATGTTCTTGAGGTGAACCACTAGGCCATAGTCGCTGTAGGCTCCCAGACTCGGTGCTGACCATCTCAACTCTATGGCTAGGAAGTGAGCATGTCATGTGTGCACGAGGGTGGATTCTTGAGGAGTACTAACATGTGGATTCTTGTGTACATGTAGGGATTTAGAAAGAGTGATCCAGAGAGATGGGAATTTACAAGGGAAGGATTCGTAAGAGGGCAATGCCATATGCTACAAGATATAATTTGCAGGAGGGCATCGACAGGTGTGGCGGCAGCGGCAACGGCAACGGCAACGGTGGCAACGTCGAGAAAGGCTGAACAACAATTACAAGAGGCCAAGGAAATTACAAGTCTACATGCAAGTAGTAATGATGCAACATGTTTATATGGTGATGCATTGGCACGTTGCACTAGACAAATGCAGAAGCAACTAATTGTGGTGGATGATGAGGGTGGTACTAGAGGTCTAATAGACGCCCAAAATAAGCGGCTGCCAAAATTAGAAGAGATTGAGCGGTTGACAAGAGAAAGGGACATGCTAATGCAGGAGGTGATGTCCTTGCAGAAGCAAGTGCATAGCGTAGAGAAGGATTTGCAGAGCCTCTGCCAACGCTTGCATGCCTCCCAGCACCGCCAATGCCACTTGCGTGCTTTCCTTATGTCAGCAGCCACTCATCAATCACATCCGACCGTTTTGGCCAACATTATTCTTAGTCTCCAGCCACATCATCAATCCCGTAACTGGCTTCCATAGCTCTACTAATGTTTTGCTTGCCTTGCAATATATGTTCATCGACTTAAGAGTTTTGTATATTCCAAAAAATGCCTTGCTAGTTCATATTATGAACATTCTCCCTTTTTGGATGCATAATACTGGAAAAAATTAAAATGAAGGAAATACAAGGAACTTTGAGCATATTTCATTGTGGTTAGTTGGGTTAGATAGGCCATAGTTAGATACAAATACGAGTTTTAACATTTGATTTAGCGATTGAGCGAGTAGGTGATGAGATTTTTTCTTTTTTTTAAACAAAGGAGAATCTGTATCGATGCTCCTCTTGCACTTTGACCAAGTAAAAAGTAGCGCAAACGCCTATGAACTCCAGTTAAAAACGGATGTCAGATTATGCATGCAAATTTGACACGTCTCTCTCTCTCTCTCTCTCTCTCTCTCTCTCTCTCTCTCTCTCTCATGCTTGTGATTGTCGTAACCCTCAGAGGGGACAGGGCCTGCGATGAAAGCTTGTTATTTAATGTGGAAGGTTTTTGTTCTACTCGTGTTGTTGGTTGCTGTTGTGGCCGTCAGAGGGTAAGGGGGTTGTTGTGACCCTGATAGGCGGGGTGCAGGTAAAGGAGAGGATATGGGAAGGGAATCTTCTTAACTAATGAGTTTATTTAAAAGGGAGCGAGTATATAGAGCAGTAGTATGCGTTTATGATTGTTATATAGGAGCTTGCTCTTGGATGTCCACATCTAGAAGCCTTTCTCGAACTCCTATGCAACAAGGTTGCGTTTATCTAGTAATCTTCCACTCTCTATGTAGCAATATCTATGAGTAAGTCATAAACTCCTATATAACAACTTGCCCTTGGGAATCCTCATCTAGTAGTTTCTCAACTCCGAAGTAGCAAGGGTATGTTTAATCCAATAAGCTTCCACTTACAGTAAAGCATGTAATCTCTAATACTGAGAAAGAAAACGGGCAAGAGTCCACAAGTCTTTGAGAGTGTCCGGTGAAGAAGAAGATAGGGGAACCAAGTGTGTAAAAGCTGCAACAGAAGTGACATGAGCTACCTAACTAGAATTAGAATCGAAAGAAAAATTGTTCGGGTAGTTCCTCCAAATATGTCCTTGTTCTCCACACTTGTGACATATCAGTGGCACACTAGTCATGAATTACATCCGATCGTTTTGGCCAACATTAATTATTCTTACTCTCTTGCCACATCATCACTCCCACCAACAGCTTCCATAGCTCTACTAATGTTTTGCTTGCCTTGCAATAAATGTTCATCCATTCAAGAGTTTCTTATATTCTAATAAAATGCCTTGCTAGTTCATATTATGAATGTTCTCCCTTTTTTGATGTATAATACTGAAATTAATTAAAAACAAGGAAAATACATAAGGAACTTTAAACATATTTCAGTGTGGTTAGTTGGGTTAGATAGTCCATACTTAGATATAAATATGAGTTTTAACATTTTATTTAGCGATTGAGCCCGTAGGTGATATGATTTTTTCTTTTGTTAAAGAAGAAAATAATCAACACAGATTCTCCTCTTGCACTTATTGACCAAGTAAAAAGTAGCGAGAATAGCTATGAACTCTAGTTGAAAACAGTTGTCAGTTTATGCATGCAAATTTGACATCTCTCTCTCTCTCTCTCTCTCTCTCTCTCTCTCTCTCTCTCTCTCTCTCTCTCTCTCTCTCTCTCTCTCTCTTATGGAAAATTTCACGAGTAGGCTTGAATGATGAGTATCCTGTAAGGGTCAGTGAAGGGTAGGCCTATCTCCATATTCAACACCTTATCAATCAATGGAAAGTTGTGATGCTCCATGTTGTGAATGTCGTGACCCTCATAGGGGATGGGGCCTGCAATGAACGCTTGCTATTGAAAGTGGAAGGTTGCCTTCTTGCACGCTTTGTTGGATGCTCTCATGACCGTCAGAGGGGAAGGGGGTTGTCGTGACCCTGAGAGCGAAAGGGGAGGCGGAGACGCGGTGCAGCTAAAGGAGAGGATAGGGGAAAGTTATCTTATTAACTAACGAGTTTATTTAAAAGGGAGCGAGTAGGTAGACCAATAGTATGTGTTTATGATTGCTATATAGGAGCTTGCTAGCAGTTTGTTGAACTCCTATGCAATAAGGTTGCATTTATCTAGTAATGTTCGACTCACTATGCAGCAATATTTGTTAAAAATCCATAAACTCTTATATGGGCCAAAGCATGGATTGGTGGTACCAAAAAGGGGTGTCTTGGACACTCCTTTGGTAGCACTTTACAAGCCCCATCTTTGTGTGTTACATGTAAAACAAACTAGCATGTTATATATCAATGGATATATTTTTCATGTAGAATCTAAAGTATAAAGTCCGACAAGTTTTAAGTTTTTTTTGCAAAAAATTTACAGGTCTCCACTTTTTTTAAAGGGTACCACCAAAAGGTGCAAAAAGTGGTACCACCAATACATGCTTTTACCCATATAACAGCTAGCCCTTGAGAATCCTCATCTAGTAGTTTCTCAACTCCAAAGTAGCAAGGATATGTTTAATCCGATAAGCTTCCACTTATGATAGAGCATGTAATCTCTGATACCAAGAAAGAAAACGGACAAGAGTTCGCAAGTGTCCTATTAAGAAGAAGGTAGGGAAACCAAGTGTGTAAAATTTGCAACAGAAGTGACATGAGCTACCTGATTAGAATTAGAATCGAAAGAAAATTTTTTCGGGTAGTTCCTCCAAATATGTCCTTGTTCTCCACACTTGTGGCATATCACTTCCTCCTTGGATCTTCCACCATATCTAGAAGTATCATCCTTTTGACCTGTTGCTTTTGCTTTTCTTTCTGGGATGATTTTCCACTCAAGGTCTCAAAGCTCTCTCCACACAATGCCCTCCATATTGGTCGTCTTGATCGACCGCCATGTGATTAAGATGCTCCTCTCATGTCAGTTTTGTAGTCCTCCTTGAAGTAATCAAAACTCAGTAAACCAAATACCACACTAGTAACAATGTGGGGGTCCTTGAGAGGGCTAGTCGAGACCTATTGATGCACTCTCCTCTCCCTTTATCTCTCTATATCTCTACCTCATTTGTCTTACTCTCTCCATCAACTAATTAAGAAGAGCCATCAATAATGCAAGTTGCATTCATTAATACAAGGAACCGGAATCACCAATTTGTTGATTAAATGATAGAGCCATAGTTTCCTTGCATGTTGGATAAGTGAACCTTTAAAGATGTCATGTGCAATGAAGCACTAGTATCTAGGATCCAACTTTGAGGATCTTAAACCTCAAGAGTTGTCACAACCTTCGATGCCCTTAGAGAGGTGTCGGAAGGTTTTGTTGTTGTTGTTTCTTTTCTTGTAACCCTTTTGCTTCTTATTTTTGTTGTTGGAAGAACTAAAAAAGGCTTCATAGCCTAGCTTCTTCCCCACATTGAACAGCTTCTCTTGGTCCAATACCATTGGGGCTATATCCTCTCAAGTTAAGGTGCTCAATTGGCCACTTGTAATAAACGACAAATCAGCCTCGAGAGGGTCCTGATGAAGAGCGTTCTCCAAATCAGTTTCAATAGGAAAAACAGCAATACAGTCCTCTTTGTTGCCAAAAATCAGCATCAAAAATTGCATAGAGGATGGAATATCAACTTACGCCTATTGCTTTATATAGAGATCCCTAGTTTTCAAGTTTTTTTTGGCGAGCACCATGTGAGAAAGTGGGAAATGTGCTCAAATTCTCATTGTCATCTCATTTACAAATTATGAGCAATTATAGATAACAATTCAATGGTTTTGGATGGACTTAATGGTTATATCTCTGAGCATAAGTCTCAATAGGAGTGGTATTTGCCATAACGCCGTAGAGGCATAGAGACAACAATTAAGGGTGGTCATAGATACTTATATTAGCTAGAGTGAAAGAGGAATGTGGATGAGCTCTTTGTCCCTGAGCTCTAACACCCTCTCTCTCTTCCCATTGGCTAAGTTGATTCTCTAGTATAGATGCATATAGCTTGGCTAGCAACATATTGCGAACCATGATGGTGTGATAGTATATCCTTAGTGGACTCTAACACCTCCAATGGTTTTGCATGCACAAATCCAATGGTAGATATACTTACTATATTCTGATCTTTGGCATCAACCTTTATCTACATGTCCCTCCCTTACTATATTCTGATCTTTGGCATCAACCTTTATCTACATGCACAAATCCAATGGTAGATATACTTACTATATTCTGATCTTTGGCATCAACCTTTATCTACATGTCCCATTTTTTATTTTACTTTAGCCATATGCTCTTCCATCTCCTTAATTAACACTAGTCCTGTAATTGGACACTAAAGTGTCCTGACACACCAAAATGTCCTGCAAACACTTTAAAAGGCGTGATTTTTTTAAAAGGGAGCATTGATCAAGACTGACTGGAAAGCTAGCCTAGGTTGTCTCTCACGACTTGAAAAAATGACCCAATTTTTTTTAAAGCAAAAAAACTTCCTAGTTAGCTTGTAATAATTAAAGCATTTTTGGGTGACTTTTTTATGCTTTCATAGCTTTGGCTATGGAGCCTTGGAGGGGAGAGGGTTGGCAAGGGGGAGCCATCGAATGGGCAAGGCTATCGAATGGTTCAAATTGAACTCACAAACGAGACATAATAAACTTACCCAAGCTTGCGAAAAATCTTGGTTAGCGCTACAGAGCCAAAAACGGTTCTCTGGTCCGTTTTTTCACAGAGAAATAGAGCCGGATAGCACTGTAGAGAATTGTTCACAGAGCGCCATGGCAAGAAACTTTGAAGCCTTTCTATCAGTTGCAAGTGTGGGTTGCCCTCCTTGCAATTTTGTGATGCTTTAGAGGGTCGCGAGTTGCTCTATCCGGCCACAGAGTTTGGGCTTGCATGGGCAAAGAGAACCCATCCTCTTGATTGGCAACATAAGTGTTATGCAGGCAGGATACTGTCATTCAATGCACGCAAACAATTGTTCAAATGTGTCCTCGAAGGAGACTCCACTATGTACATGATGCTATCATGGGAGTCCTTGCGAATGCATCTTTTTTCGATTGCTAATGCAAGGGTGGAAACTCGTCAATGCATTGCAGATGTGGATGATGAGTTTACTTTGGCAGAGCTTTTGGCATCACAAAAGAGGGATTCTCTTAATGTAAAGTCAAATGTACTATCGAATGTGGACATGCTACTTGCATCTGATGCGGTTGAAATTCCTTTTGAGGATGATTATATGATGAATGTGATGACTAAAAAATGGAATGCATTAGATCGACATTCATTCTTGCAGATTTTGGGAGTGTCTATTGGAATGGCCTTGCAATTTATGTCAGACAAAAATTGTTATTGGAAAAGAGACACTTGCGGTGTTGTGCGCTATCCTAACTATGCTAAAAAGATGGGGCAAACAAAATATCAACAAATAAAGTATTTTTTGCATGAAGAGGATGAATTGCAACGGCCTCTTGTGAAGGGAACGCGAGAGCACAAGCTATGGCAAGTTTTATCATTGGAAGAAAGGTTGAATGCCACTTTTCAATTGCACTACAATTGTGGAAAGAATGTAGCTATTGATGAAAGAGTAATTCCGTCTAAATGTAAGTTGAATCCTTGTCGAGTCTATAATCCTAAGAAGCCCCAGAAGTTTGGAATTCAAGTGTGGAATTTATGTGACTCAGAAACTAGTTACAATTACTCTTTTCGTATTTATGACAAGTTGCCATGTCTTGAGTTGTCATGTCATGTTGTGTCTACACTTGTTGCGGACTTGATGCAAAGAGGTCATCATGTTTTTTTTAATCGATGGTTCACATCAGTGAAACTATTGTTGCACTTGACGGCTGAGGGCTATGGAGGCACAGGTACATATATGACAAACAAGAAATATTTTCCAGAGTCATGATTACTGCAGATTGATCGTTGTGAAAGAGGTGCATCACATTATGCATATGATGCAAGGAGAGGACTCTTGAGTTGTAGCTAGATGGACAGAAAGGCTTTTTTCTTTTGCATCAAATGTATATGGCATGAAGAGTGGTGAAGTTCAAAGACAGGTTGGAACTGGTGAGAGAGTTGTCGTTACATGCCCTGAGATTGCTATCATGTATAATAAATGCAAAGCAGGTTGTGATGTCTTTGATAGTATGGTGTTGGGTTCTGGATAAAGCTTAGAGACAAGTATCCATGGCTAGAAATGGTGGCACGCATTATTTTGGGGCATGCTAGATTTTGTATTTGTGAATGCATATATTATATGGAAATGCTTGCATGGTAAGAAAGATACCAATCATTTTCAGTTTATGGTGAGATTTGTAAGAGCAACTAGTGGATAATCATTTTGGCTTTCAATGCCCAAGGGAGGTTTTGTGTGCAAGTGATGCTATGGATGGACACATTTTGATGCAGATGAGCTCAAATGCAAGTAAGTTTTTCTTTGTATGTGCTAACAAAAGAAAGCGTTTTTTGCGTGAGGGAAAGACTGTAGTTGGATCAAAGCCAATAAGGATTTTGTATGGATGTGAAAATAAGATCTATTGATAAATGACACAATCCATTGCTTGCTAGTCTATAATCACCTTCAAACTCATACTCCATCCCTTTATCACCCTCCTCTCTCTTTCTTTCTCTTACTATCTCTATATCTCCCTAAAGGTCGCTAGCACTCACCTATAATGTTGACCTTGAGGGAGATAGAGAGAAAGTGAGAGTAGGAAGAGAGAGCTAGACACTAGTGTGGCCACAAAGAATAAGAGAGAGAGCTAGACACTAGTGTGGCACAAGAGAATAAGAGAGCTTAGGTAGGGAGAGATAGGCGAGACATGATTGAGATAGACCTTATGGATCATTTACCCTACTCTCTTCCTTACCTCTCTCCCTCTTTCTCTCTATTTCTCTCTCCCTCAAGGCCATCAGGAAGGGAAATTGCATATATATATGGGTTCATCATGGATGTATTGAGACTAACAAGATAAGGTGACAATTGAGCAGTTGATGATAAGGTAATTTGCACGTTGAAACCCATCCCTCCCTCCCTCTTTCACCCTCCTGAGTTTCTTCTCTCTCTCTCTATCTATCTATCTCTCACAAGATCATCATGTAGGTTGAGTGCTACCGCTCACCCCACATGATGACCTTGAGGGAGTCTCTATCTCTCACAATATCATCATGTAGGTTGAACGCTAGCGCTCACCCCACATGATGACCTAGAGAGAGAGAGAGAGAGAGAGAGAAGGAACATAGGAGAGTGAAAGAGTGAGGGAGAGATAGTGAATTTATAAAGGCACAATGGATGTGATTGAGAGTATGTTGGACCTTTAGAGCTATTGATAAATGACAACATCCGTTGTCTGCAAGTTTTTAATCACATTGCGAGTATGTGGGTGATAAAGAGAGAGAGATTGGATATATAGAGAGAGCTAGACACTAGTGTGGCAACAGAGAATAAGAGGGCTTAGGTAGGGAGAGATATGCAAGAGAAAATTCCTATAAAAAGGGATGTAGCATGGAAGTTTCTTAAGTTACAACGGTAGGTTACAAAGGACACTTTGTAAGGTAACACTCCAAGTAAATATCAAGCATTTGTGACAAGGTAGCTTCAATGTATACACTCTTTATCAATGAATTTCCCACTATCCCCCTCTCTCTCATGACATACCTCCCTCCCCTTGTCTCGATTGTTCTCTATTGAGAAAATGATAAAAAAGCAGAGTGATATAATGTTTACAAGTAGAATTATGGTTTTTTATTTTGGTTAATTCTGTAGAGTTTTCTATCTTTGCATTAACGTCTAAAGCGGAAGATGGCCAAGAAAACTGATGCTAGTGCATACATTGAATTTATTTACAATGGAGAAGCTATTGGCATTGGAAAAACAGATAAGACTTCAAATTTGGCCAAGCTTCATGGAAGCAGATTGCCGGCTGGATGCTTCCTTGCTGTTGCTGTGGTAGAGGTATATGAAGGGAAGAATGCTCCTTTGCCTCATGATCCTTCTAGAAATGAGGAGATGACTACTTTGAAGAAGGAGGATAACAATTTGGTTGCATGGCCTAAAAGTGATTTGGTAATTTTTTATTTCATTTTACTAATGGATTGTCATTGATATCCTCTAAGTGAAAAGTGTTGTGTGTACATTTGCAATGGGTTAACTTGTTGAATGATCTTTGCTTTGCTTTTTATTGACTAGCGGGTCACCGCGACTGCAAGGATAGAACCAACACAAATGTCATCATTTGCTGTTGTTGAACACTACACTAGTAGCTAGCCAGTTAGTGTTATCCAATCTCCACCCGTTTCGTCGATGGAAAAATCTAAAAAGGCTGCAACAAAGGGTAAGACAAAAGTGTTGGAAGGGACATCTTTTGGGTTTGTGAGAGACGCTATAAGCTCGGATGAGGATATCAATGACCGAGAGATGAGGATATCAATGACCGAGAGATGGAGGCCTACATGACATCAGGGACAAACGCCGGGGGAGAGTTTCCCATTAACGAGGATGTCATTGTATGATTGGATATGTTGTCCAAGCATCTTGGGGATTTAAATGTGATTGTAATCCTTTGTATTGAAATTATGCAGTGACATATGAAAATTGAGGTTTTGGACATAATTTGGTTGTTGTTGGAGATAGAGCATGAGACTTCGTTACCATGGGTTCCTCTATGCCGGTTGCTAAAACTTGAGAAAGCAAGATAGGTAAGCTAGGATTCTAAGCATTTTCAGCCACTAGCAGACACCTTCTTGTTGCAAGGATATTATGAGCCCAAGGGAAGCTTTATATGCTCTATCGATGCACCGGGCTATCCTAGCATCAATGTTGGCGATGCTATCATGCAAACATATCGGGATCCATTGTGGCGAATGGTCAATGAAGATTTTCAGGCCGAAATCAAAGATACATGTTGGGGTGACCTTTGTGGAAAAATGTTATATACGTGGGATGGGAACCATAGGTTAGCCGCTTGGATGGAAGTTCTTAAACAGAGTGAATTTTGTTCTCTATGTGGTTAACTTGAATGCATGTTTTAGGGTGAATTACTACGTGGTCTTTCCTATGATTGCATGTGTCTCTTATGAGAAAAGATATCAATTTTCATCCAAGGGTTTGTGTCGAGCTTGTGGCGGCGGTGGACTCTTCAAATGAAACTGACATGTTGAGCATAGTGATGCGTATAAACAAGTAAGTACCTTTAGGCAGATTCGATTCAAGTGCTGCCTTTATAATCAAATAATACTGTCATTTTATGATTGTCAATTCAATGTAGATTGAATGAGATGGGATACACTGCAACATCCTACACTGATATGTTATGGATGGTGCATGCAATGGGGCTTGCTTCGAACGAGGCAATCATGGAGAAATTACAATGTGTGGTCTATAGTTGGATGTAGACAAACATAGAAAAGAGGGTAGGGAGAAAAGCATGGTATAATGTGTTTGTGGTTCTAATGTCTCAACTACTACATCTTGGGAGTGCCACTGTGATTTTTTTACAAAAGTTTGCATCAGGTTTTGCATCTTGCAGCAACATGTATTTATCAATAAAGCCCTACACACAGGAAAAGTACACTCTTGCATTGAAAAACATTATCGCTGAGAAGGATAGAATGCTTCCTTTGGATTTTCAAAGCAATTATAAAAAAGCATTCTTTGAAACAAATGCACCGTCCAAAAAAATCACAAAACATGCATTGGCCATTGTTGATCCAGCTTTAGGAGATGATTGGTGGAGGTATATTGTTTTGACCTCTCATGTGCTAGAAAATATGGAATTGATCCTTGTTGGCTTCAATGCAGGACATTGCAAACAATCGAGTGGACCAACCAACCAAAGCGGCTAACGGAGGAAAGATTGTATGGGTTGGTATGTGCGGATCTTCTTTCTGTGAAGAAAACATTCATTCTTCGTGCAATGGCTTCTACTGACCAGGCGGACGTTAAGAGTTTGGACATACCACGAAGATGTGAGCACATTTGGCCATTGCCTTAACAATCTACCTCTCTAGCTTGGCATAGGATCCAATTGTAATGACGTATGTTTTCACAACCCAAGAAGTGGGATCCAATTGTAATGACGTATGTTTTCACAACCCAGGAAGTGGCTACAGGTTGAGTTTTTTTGGGTGTCGATTGCAAGAGAAGCAGAGAACATGCCTAGCATCATCCAGAGTATACATTTAACATCCATGCCTGGTCTAGACCTTGATTTGTTCATCGATGATGCCAAGCTTAGTCATAGAGAAAAGAGATTCGCTTATGAGCTAGCTCTAATGAAAAAGGGAATTCAATCAGAGGTGGTCAAAGCGTTGGAAAACGCAGGAAAAAGATGCCTTTGTAGGTTAGATCACTTTATTTTACTGCTTGGAAAAAACAAAATATATTTTTGAGTACTTGTGATTCTGTAAAATGTATTAGATTGTTGCAAAAGCGTAAGTTCAACATCAGAGGTGTTGCAAGCTTGCAAAAAATGCTTGAGATCAGTAAACCAGAGTAAGTGCTCAACCCTTTGCAAGTGGCCCGCAACTTCAAGGGAAGAGTTTACCGACACCTACCTTGGTTCTTGGAGTATGATGAGGGATGTTTCCCTATAAGCAAGGAAAAAGCACACAATGATGCAGTGAGGGAAAGAGAAGAAAGAGCACGTGCAGGTACAAAAATGTCCACAATAGCAGAATCTAGTGTGCAATTGCCTCGTGGGGAGGGATTTGATACGACTTCACAGGTACCATCATTCCGTGATTTAAAAACTATTCACTTATGAGCACTGTCATCGTGGTGGCATTTCATTTTCACTAAGAAATTTAGCTTTGTTATGCAGATCGAATAGTCTGATCGCTCTTCCGACTCACAACAAGAGGCTAGTTCATGAAAAAAAAGTGAGATGTCTACAGAGGAGGTGATAGACTTCTCCATGAGTCTGAAAACAGAAATATTGCATGTCTCAGACTTGCCACTAGTTACAATACCGTCTATTGGTAATTTCTAATTTTAGCTGATTGGTTGTTTAAGTATGATTCAAGAGCTTGTTTGCTTAGTTCATGTTTTTGGTTTGAAGCTAGCGGTGGAGAGCGTGTCTAGATTTTGCATCTTGGCTGGAACAAGACAAAGGATGACTTGAAAAATGCATTGTTGAGCAATGTCAGGCCTCACGTGGTGGAGAAGTGCCTGATGCCATTGCGAGATGGGTCGATCACTGATTCATCAATGCATGCATCTATTCTTTTACTACCATCAAACATGCCTGTGTATGGGTTGTCTAAAACAGAAGTCCCTAATTGGACAAGAAGGAAGTATGCCATTTTGGACAACTTGCACGACTTGCATTGGCAACAACCCTTGACAAAGGTGTGTTCGTGGTTGTTTGTCCGTCAGATAATTATGGATTGGTGCATGATATGGCATCAACTACTGGTTGGCGAGAAGATCACTTGAATGTGTTTGTGTATAAGACACCTGTGTGCAAGACAAAAAATAGAACCGTGCACACATTGTTGGTGTCAGCTATCTATGAGAAAAGAGTAGACTTGGACTTTAGAGGCCATTGACATTCCATCAGAAGATGCTTGGTACGATTCCTTGCAAGAGGATGATTGGACACGAGAGGAGGATGTGACACCAATGCGAGGTACAATTTGTCTTTCATTGGCTCTAAGTATAGTTTTCCTATGTCCTGTTACTAAATCCTTTGACAAATATTTGTTGTGTACGGGGTATGGAACATGGCCATTGGTTCCTTTGGCAGTTGCTTGCACAATACACCAATGAGAACAATGTTGTCATTCAATAAAGGGGTGATTCTGGTGCATTGGCCTTTATGGGTAGACAGATAGGCCATATGATGACAATGTTTGAGAGCAATGAGGATGTCCTCAGCATACTAAACAATGTTTTAGAGATGCAAGCCCATCGCCTACGAGAGATTCAGGAGCAAGACAAGAGACTAGCAAATGAGGTCGAGCGTTCCCTGAAGGCAGTATCTCTTGTGAAGCCGCATCCAAACATTGTGGAATTGGACCCACCAGCCCATCCCATAGTGTAGACTAACAACAAAATACCTCATATTTTGTAGACGATGTTGTTTGTGGTCTGCCACTGTATGCTCATTCTTTGAGCATTCTGTGAATAAATAGATGTGTTTTGTTTGCTCACAAATACTTGTAAAGATTGCCTTTTCTTGTTGTCGTAAACCAGATCATGTACAGTAAAAGAGGATGTACAAACTTGTCTGTTTTTTGTTTCTTGGATACTGCATGTATTTTTTTGGCTATTTTGTAAGCACAATCAATGACTATGGTTGTCCTAAGTAGGTGCTACGTAGAGCAGAGAGAGAGCTTTTTTGTCTTTTTGACTCAACACACTAAAACGAGCATACAGGATTTTTTTTCAAAAACATAGTCATTTGTTTGATTTTTTAAGAAAAGCTCTCTCATCCCTACTCGCTTTAGCTCACCATCGTGATCACCAAAATGGAATGAGATGGCAACTTGACACCTATTCTAGAGTTAGGATTAGAATAAAATATCAAATCTAAGATCAAATTAGAAAAACAAAATTAGACTTCACATGACTTAGTACTAGACTTTAGATGCAAAATTGAAATGAAATGAAAAGACTTCAGATTATGAGACACCAATTGAGACAATTGGAAATGTATTCAGTTCAATAACTCTAGAATGATTGACTCAAAAGTAAAAATGATACGAAGACCAACACTGAGTGCTGCTAAGCTCTCCCAGGCTTCCAAATGTAAGAGTTACAAGAGTGTCATGAGATAAGCGACTCGAGTCAAGAAGAAATCCCAAAATGATATTAAAGGGTCCTATTTGTCATGAAAGGAGGAGAGTAATGCCTGTGCTAGTCTCCACCCAACCATGCTATCTTATAGCCTCCCCCTAGCATATACACTGTCCGGTCGTGCCGATGGCCTTGCCCGTAGGACCCGTGTCCTTACATAACCCCCCCCCTTGGAGAATCGTTTTTGTTCTCAAAAACAAACGTAGGAAAACGTTTTTAAAGTGTGGAGACATTCTTTCATGTAGAACCTTCTTCAGGTCTATCTAGCCATTTTACCAACACCTGTTGTTTGACAAGATGTTTGGTGCGAAGCTCATGAGAATCCAAAATCTTTTTGGGTTCATGAGGGATGCTAGGTGGTTTTATAAGGTCAACTAGCACACCTATGTCAATGACATTATCATTCTGTCCTAGATGTTTTTGTAAACGGCTAACATGAAAAACAAGATGAATTCGTGAGTTCTCGGGAAGAGCTAACTTATAGGCAACTTGACCTATACGTTTGAGAACGATAAACAGTCCAAAATATCGTGGTGAAAGTTTAACAAGGAACCTTGAGGAAAACCTTGACTCCTTCTTCGAAAGTAGCAAGATGACGATGTTCATCTGCGTACTGATATCGATCTTGAGCTTGCTTAACATTCTATCGAGCAACTCGAAGCATATCAAAATGGTCTTGGAGAAAATCCTTCGCTTGTTGTATCTTCTCCATAGCCAACCCCACCGTAACGGGTGATCTAGTTTGAAAACCATATAAAAGCATAAATGCATTAAACCCTGTAGTCGCATGCTTTGAACTATTATAAGCAAATTCCAAATAAAGACAAGTAGTCTTCCCAAATGGTTTGCTTCTTGCTAACGTACGCTCGTAGAATATCCTCTATAAGCACTTGATTAACTCTTTTGGTTTGACCATCTGTTTTTGGATGATCAGCCGTATTAAGGTTAAGTGTAGTTTCCAACTTTTGGAACATAGCTCTCCAGAAGTGATTATCAAACTTTTGATCTCTGTCAGTAATGATACCAGTCGAAAGATTATAGAGTCTATATATATAAACTCTATAAATAGTCGTGCTAATTCCTGTATCTTAACCGTAGTCTTAGTGGAAATCAATCAACACATATTTGTTAGATGGGCTACAATTACCCATATGGCATCATGGCCACGATTTGTATTAAATAGTCCTACTACAAAATCCACAGAGATACTTTTCCACTTACCTTGTGGAATCTCTAAAGGATGTAAAAGGCCACCTATCTTGAGGCGCTCTGCCTTATTAATATCGGCAGTACCCCTAGTGACCGGATTTTGATGCGCGTGCTCAAAATCAAAAGTGTGCGTAGGTGGGATATCCTCACTGGCCATGGTAAACACACGCTAATATATAGAGAGAGAAAAAATGTCAACTTGTATCTTGTAAAAGCTTGAAGTCTTTGTGTTTTTTCTAATGCTTAGGGACTTTTGCATTGCATGCGATCCTCACCTTGCAAAAACTGTAGCGCTTCACGTTTTGTTCTTCTTAAGAACACCTTCATTGATTCTTCACTAAAACTTGTCGTTATTGTGAAGTCTTTTATTCACTTGTGAAGCTTACTCCTTGAAGAAAAATGAATTTTGGAAGAAAATTTGCCTTACCCTAAGGAGTGAAAAGGAAGGGTGAAACTACTTCCTTGAAGTTTGTACTTTTTCTTTCCTTCTAGCTTTGTTTGTTCACTCAAGTATGCTATCTTTCCTTGTTTTATACAACAAGGGTCAATAGCTTGGATGGTAGGGTGTTGGCCTCTTATCCTCATGGGGTGGGTTCAACCCTCCTTCATGCAAGGGTTTAGAGGGCCTTCCTACATGCACAGCCAATAGAGCCTCGGTGCCATAGAGTTGCGCTCCAGTTTGCCTTGGTCGCGCGTTGTGGAGAGAGTGGGTGGGGCAGCTGCGATGGCCATTCATTGTCTACCTTTTCGTGGTGCACTCTGTATCTGCCTTCTCTTTGTTGCACTGTGGAGGGCGTGAGTCTTCCCCTCCCGTTGTTGTGAAACATGGGAGAGGAGATGCACGTCGCATGCACAACCACCCTGCTTTTCCCCTTTCTTAGAATAGCTATGATACCATTGAAAGGACGAGAGTAAATCCGTGTGCTAGTCTCCACCCAACCTTGCTATCTTATAGCCTCCCCCTAGCATACACACTGTTCGGCTGTGCTGGTGGCCTTGCCCGTAGGACCCATGTCCTTACATGTCGATGTCTATAGTGTACTTTGACTTGGTTGGCATTGTCCAGCAATTTGGAACTACGACCTCCCTGTATCATCTAGCCACTTGCAGTGACTCCAAAAAGCCTCAATCTATAAGTGAAAAGCTTCAACCTATAGGAGATTGGTCCCACCATCTACACTCCACATGGAATTCCACGGTGTGTTGACTGGGTAGTACAGGCTTTGTATCGCTTCATCCATTGTCTATTACGCAACATATCCCAAGGGAACTTATGCCACTACAAAACTACTGGGATGCAAAGAAGAGGGAGCAAAGAACAATGGAGAAGACGATGGCACATATGCGTGAGGATGGTGACATTGACGAGCAAAAGAAGAAGAAAATATGGAGGGTAGTGTTTAAGTGTTGGTATTAAAAAACTCACACACTTTTTTAAGGTCTTCAAATGAAGATCAACTCCTCCATCATCCACAACGTTCTTAGTGTTGTAGCTACATTGGAGACACTTGAGGGAGTCATTTTATCAAATATTTGTCTGACTTTGCATCAATTAGTGCTGGTGCTAGCAAGGTCTACCTTGCTATTTCTTATTGTGGTTGAATACAAGCTTTATGTTTAAGGAAGTAGACTTTGGACTCCTCTTCAACTTCTTAAAGTTTGTGTGGCTATTATGCCTTGCGCTCTTCTATAGCAACCCCTAATCCAATTAGGCATCTCTTGTGCAATCACAAATTAAATTAGGCATCTCTTCTCCCACTTTGTAGCAAGTTTGATGACACTCTTGGTAATAGAGATGAGATAAAAAATGGCCTATATTCTTGGTTTTCACTTTCATCACATCTTGCTTCAAGGTGTGAACCAGAAAGCTTTTGCACATTTTCTATGCTATGTGGGTCATTTTGGCACTAAATTCCCATGGTTAGAGGTCTTATGTAATTTCTAGTTCCAAATTTTTGGTTGGTTATCCCTTGGATCTATAATTTTTGCCCTTGTCATGGGTTTTAGAAAACCAATCATAGCTTTGCACTAAGCATCATTGGATGTAGCTGATGGCAAAATTTCCTTCTGTCACTGTGAGGGGGTATATGGATTGTGATCCATGTACGTCAAGCTTTTCAAGATTTGATCATAGCAGCTTCTGTTGGGGTAACCCTAGATTATCCCCTCTCTATGGAGCCTCTCCCTAGCCATGTATGATGATATGATACCCTAGAATGATGCAAAATGATGTACTTATGACCCATGGAGCTTTTTGGCACCTCTACGTCACATACATAAGTGTATATTTGACAGGTCAAAGTCAACCCCAAAAAGGAGGATACGACTTTTCTCCATGAATATCTCCGAAATGCATGAACCCTAGATGCTCCTACACCTTGTAAGCAAGATGCCTCACCCTTCTCCTATATAAGAAGGTCATTTGTACTCATTCTATGATGAACTAGACGAAACTTATGCACTTTTTAATCATAAACAGTTCACTTGTGTTTCCTCCATAGCTCCGCAAGTGGTATTAGATCCATTAGCGTAATTAACATCTCCTAATTACCCCATCAATCCTAATCTACCCTCTCTCTATGCTAGATCAAGTTGTAGCACACACTTGATTAATCTCTCTCTCTCTCTCTCTCTCTCTCTCTCTCTCTCTCTCTCTCTCTCTCTCTCTCTCTCTCTCTCTCTCTCTCTCCCCCCCCCCCCATCCCCTTCTAATAAACCTCTAATCACAAGATCTTAATCAAACTTGGGCAAGTCATTGGAAAGACCAATTAGCCACTACCCTTCTTGGTTAATGAGAATATGAGTAGCGTGAATAATTAGGCCTTATTTATCCTTCATTACTCTCTTTTTTCCTTCAATTAGGTACATATTTAATTCATCATTAAAGCCCATTGTGATTTTGTGTGTTTATGAGCTTACAAACCTCTATTCTAGCTTTCAATCAAGCCCTTAACCTCTGATTTTGGAGGGGATTAAGCCATTTAATTCATATTTCCAAAATTAGGTGTGTATGCCTTGTGCACCACTACTAGTTAAGGTTATAAATGCTATTTCTGGGCATACTCACGTGCAATGTCCCATACCAAGTGGTCTAGGGTGCAATTAAAGAATCCAACCGCAGGGGTTGATTTCAACTCACATATGCTAATTTTGGAAATGTGGAAAGCTGGGCAGAGGCAAAAGATGACACTCAATCATAGTTCATAGAGTGGTGGGGTCCATAGCCAATCGATCGGCTTGTTTGTTTGCATTGATCCGGCTCCAAACAGTCACAACTTTCATGTCGTGCACCCGGTCATTTGCGGTCGGCCGTCGACAAGTCAATTTTGTCTTGAAGTGGCCAGTCAACTGCCCCAAAGGGTGTTTCCCATGGGCTCACCTTGGGCTCCCCACCTTTCTTACCAATATTCAAAACCCTTCAAGCGTTTATTTCCAAACTGGTAAAACTCCTTGCCCAAGGCGCTTTTCCCACAGAAGTTTGTTCTACCACTAATGTATATGCTTGCCCACTTTCTCATGAATGACACACATATCAGCACGATGCTCACTTTGTAATGTATGCACAAATCCATGATTTAGTATATATGATGGCTACCAACACGAGCATGCATGAAATGTATGTGATAACTTTTTTTGGCAGCAAGGAGAGCCATCAATAACAAGCAGACAAAAATGAAAATGACAAGGATGAAGAGTACATGACTACCAATGAACACCACAAACATGAAGAACATAAAGGTGAAGAGCAACATGAAGAAAAAGATTGCAACCATGAAGAAGATTTCAATAATGAAGATAATGAGGCAACCATGACCACATGAAGGGCATCATCAGTTATGAGAAGAGGAGACACTTCCCTCTTCAGACAAAGTTGTTTCTGATATGAAATTTGTACAAACCCTAGGATCTCTATTTGTGAGCCTACATTATGTATCCTAGTTAACCTTGATGATGAATCCAATTGAGAACCACGAAGATGAATCATGTGAACCTTGTAGATGTATCAAAGAGATTCATAGAGGCATATGAATGATCCAGGCTTAAGCGGCCGTATGTTGGGGTATCCCTAGATTATCCCCTCTCTATGGAGCCTCTCCCTAGCATGATATGATACCCTAGAATGATTCCATATGATGTACCCATGACCCATGCATTTGTCTACAACTTCTACGCATAGATATGGGTATATTTGATATGTGAAAATCAGTCCTAAAAAGGTGGATACAAGTTTCCTCTATATATATCTCCAAAATGCATGAAACCTAAATGCTCCTACACCTCACACATGATGTAGGCAGCATGCCTCACCCTTCTCCTATATACTAGAAGTTCATTTGTACTCATTTTATGATGAATTTGAAGAAAACTATGCACATTTCAATCATGCATGGTTCACTTGTGTTTTTGCCATAGCTCCATAACTTCTATGGGACCTTGGTATGAGAATGTGGTATTGTTATCATGTGATTGGGAGTGCTAGAGATCCTCCATGAAATAGGTACAAGCAGGTAGTTTCAGTGATCCATCATTGAATGCATGTGCACTCTATCGCTATTTTATGTGGTGTTTGTATTAATAGTGCTTGAGTAACATAAGTAGCTTATCTCCAAGATCTCATGAAGAAGAGTTGTACTAAGCAATCTATATGACATGAAAATGCATAGTTTGCTTGTGGTCACAAAGGCTCTCTCTCTCTCTCTCTCTCTCTCTCTCTCTCTCTCTCTCTCTCTCTCTCTCTCTCTCTCTCTCTCTCTCTCTCTCTCTCTCTCTCTCTCTCTCTCTCTCTCTCACACACACACACACACACACACACACACACATACACATAAAATGTAGATGTAAAAATGAGCTATGTTGTGCCTATTCTATTTATATGTTGTTGACTTACCCGGTTGGATATTTGTATTTTTGGCTTGCTCTTAGTCACATCCATTTTGCTTTTTTGAATTCACTCTCCATCCCTCCCTTATTCACCCTCCTCTGTTCCTAATCTCTCTCTCTCACTCACTTTTGCTCTATTTCCCTCAATGTCATCATGTTGGGTGAGTACTAGCTCTCACTTTACATGATGATCATGAGTGAGATACACACACACACACACACACACACACACACACACACACAGATGAAATGGAATGAAATGTTATATTAACGTCTTCAAAAGGCCAAAATGACCTATGAGACCAAAAAGTTACAATTGTTGAATCTGATACCATGTCTGAGTACGGAAATTACAAAGTTACAAAGAGCTAACACTACCACTAAAACACTAAGGAGAAAGCAAAGGGGGGGGGGGGGGGGGGGGGGGGGGGGGGGGGGGGGGTTGTGGTTTCAGATGAAATCTCTCATCGATCGCTGTCAGATCTCATGGACCTCCTCCATGGTCAGTACTCTGGTTGGGCGTCTTGCATGTCAAGCTAGAGTGATCTGTATCTTCTGTTGCAGCCTTTTGTCGGTAGTGGGAGACCCCCCGAGGTCGTGGACGTCTGGATCTTCCAAGCTCTATGGCTCGATCAAGCAGTGTACCTCTAGTATGAGTAGGCTCTGAGATCTACTATAATGACTGCTCCGTTGGCTCTCCTATGGCTGGTGTAAAGAAATCTGTGATTCGTCTCTTTGACACTGTCTTTCCACAGATGTCCTCAGCAAGCTCTCCCTAAGTCTGCGCAGCTCTAGCAAGAACAATCCAAGACACCTCTGATCCTTGTATCGCATGACTCTAGAAAAAGTTACGAACCCTTCTCTAAGAAGGAACAGAGGAGAGTGAATGAGGGAGGGAGGGATGTTTTCAAGGTGATCACATTACATTATAATAAATTGCTTGATTGTCACCTTATCTTGTTATTCTCAATACATCCATGATGAACCCCTATATATAGGCAATTTACCTCACTCTACTACCCTCTCCTACTTCATTTTTCTCCCCCTCTCTCTCTCTCTATCACCCTCTTGCTCATCATGATGCATGAGCGCTAGCGCTCACCTATAATGATGAGCAAGAGGGTGAGAGAGAGAGGGAGAAAAACAAAGTAGGAGAGGGTAACAAAACGAGGGAAAATATCTCGCAAAGTGTAGTTGAAGGCTTACCTGGAAATACGATCGTTGACTCCTCTTGCTTGCGAGTGATTCCTCTCTACAGACTTGCGATCGCTACCTCCGTGCAAATTTGCTAGATACTATGATTGGTACAAGGGTTCATGAGAAGCTATAATTAGTTGCTATTTAAACTCATAAAAAATGCATAATTAAAGAGTTGCAAATATCTCCCTCTCTCTCTCTTCCTCAAACTCATGGAGTCTCAACGCTAGAGTTGACTATGACACAGGATTGGAAGCTTTTATATTGGTAGTAAATTTTATTTGAACTGGCTCTTTTATTTCCCTCTATTGCCACCACTTCTATCAAAATGTCTATGAACCTCTTTTACCCTTCTCTCTTCCTTGCCTCTCTCCCTCTTTCTCTCTATATCTCTCTCCCTCAAGGCCATCATGAAGGGTGAGCACTAGGGTAAATGAACCATAGGTTCATCGCCTTTGAGAGAGAGAGATCCTTGATTTGATTGCTTATAAAAATTTTGGAATGGAAGATTACCAAATTACCCCTCAAAATACCCACCATCAAATTTCAAAATTTTCCAAAATACCCTAGAAGCTCTTTTCGTTGGATTGTTCATGGTTTTCTAACCTTCATTCCTATTTGACAATTAAGATCCATTTTTGAGTGTTTGGCAAATAATTTGTCACAAATTACCTATTAAAAAAGGAAATTATATGTAGAAGTAATGAAGCAATTCATATTCAAAATATTGAAGGGCATTTTGGGAAATTTTGACAAATTAGTAATTTATGTCTAGCAAGTAATTACCTAGCAAAAAAAGGCAATTATGCCTAGAAGTAATGAAGCAATTCATCTCCAAAACTTATAAAACGAACTCAAGTCCTACTTTTAGCATCTTGTATTGATAGACAAGCAGTCCTCTTATGAAAAGCTACAACTTTTTTTCTGTTTAGAAATAATAATTTCAAAACCATTGGTGTTTTGGGAAACTTGGAAAATTTGAAGAGCATTTTGGGAATTTATGACAAAATAGTAATTTATGTTTGGCAAGTAATTACCTAGCAAAAAAAGGCAATTATGCCTAAAAGTAATGAAGCAATTCATCTCCAAACTTATGAAACAACCTCAAATCCTACTTTCAGCATCTTGTATTGATAGACAAGCAGTCCTCTTTTGAAAAGCTACAATTTTTTTTATTTTTAGAAATATATAATCTCACAACCATTGGTATTTTGGAAAATTGGGAAATTTTGAAGGGCATTTGGAAATTTATGACAAAATAGTGGGGGTATTTTTGAAATTCGAGGGGTATTTTGAAATTTTCCACAAATTAGAGGGGTATCCAATCATTTTTCCTTTTTGGAATGGACAAATCTCTCTCTCTCTCTCTCTCTCTCTCTCTCTCTCTCTCTCTCTCTCTCTCTCTCTCTCTCTCTCTCTCTCTCTCTCTCTCTCTATCACGCCATACACTTTGCCACCAAATAAAGGGACTTTCTCAAAATTGAATAAAGAGATTTTCTCAATAGAAAATCCGACATAATCAATCAAAAATTTGATCTTAGTGTACTAATAAAGATAGGGCCATATGATAGAGTGTATTGTGAAGAGATACGGTTAAATTTAAAGAAAAGGCCAGATGATAGAGTATATTGTGAAGAGAAATAGATAGAGATCGACAAGTAGGAATGTTAGATATATAGAGTTAGGGTGGAAAATAGTGAGAGCTAGAAGAAAATGACAGACAGAATGAGGGAGATAGACAGAGACAAAGTAGTGAGTGTCACATTGAGATAAAATTTTGGAGATTGAGGTTAAAAGAATAGGAAAGAGGGAGAAAAAAACCAAAATATAGGTGGGGGTAGACTAACTTATATGTATAGAGGAGGAATTGATACTAATATGGACTCTGGTTTGCACATCTAATTTATGATATGATAGATTGAGCTTCCTAATCTTTGTTTGAGTAACAAAATTGCCCATAAATCTACGGTAAAGGGGAAAGCTTGGACATTCACAGAAATCCATTTGCATCTACTAGATTGTTGAGCAACGGCTTCATCCTCGTCGAGCAAGGTAAGTTGTTTTTGAATCATGTTGGCGATGTCCCATTGTTTCTTGATTGCACAGCAAGATATTTGATGGTGCATCCTAGGGACTATGGGGGTTGTGGTGACAGTAAGATTTTTGCCATCATTTCAACTCTGGATGGTGACATTCAGACAGAGGTGAAAGATGTTGTGCAAGTAGGTCAACAATTTCAATTTGTGTCAGATTCAACCTTGTCTTCAAAGTTTCTGTTGGTCACGCGCGACAGTATGAAAATGTCCTCAACATCGAAGGTGGCAATAGTAGAGTTGTCTGATAGATCCATTGAAGAACAAGGAGACACATCTACCAAAATTTCATACGGTAAGACTAAAGATTCTTTTTATGCATGTATTGAAGATACGGCAAGCAAATTAAGAGAGGAAGATACCGAAAACAAAGAAAAAAGGGTAGATTTTGAGCATGTGGAAAAAACACAAAGTACATTAGAGTATATTGCATTAAATAGCCACAAGTACCCCAAGTTAAGCCGAATGATCTCTAGATGTTCAATTAAGAAGCGTGTCGATGAAGTTCCTAAAATATACAATGGGGACTACATTTATGAGCTTGATGTTGTGTCGGATGGTGTTTCCAAAATGTTGGGGATGGATCAGAAGTATGATGGCCATTGTTGGGTTAAGCCTGTCCATTCTAGAATGATGTATCCATCTTTGATAAAGAGAAGTAAATGTTGTGGGCACCTCCTTGTAAGAATAGCTAATGCTCAATAAATGCAATGAACGGGTTTCCAAACAAGACTTCTTGGATGGGGAAATTGCTAACATCAATTGCTTCGGTAGGTATGTTTAGCTCAAAAAATGAAAAACTGCGTTGTTTTCATTGTGTTAATTTTCCAATTCTTATTCGGGAGTGTCCATGCACTGTTTATTACTTGCTAGCTGATTACAACTGGACTCCATTATTTATCCACCTCGAAAGTCATAATCATCTCGTGGTGAAGGGATTTTTGCAATCGGGGATCTAACAGACTAGAGAGCTTGTGTCAAGTGTGTTGTCTGAAAGCCCAATCACTGGCCCTAGGCATTTGCAATTACATCTTGCAAAGTAGATGATTATGGGGGTGGTGGTGCGTGAAAATGGGGAGCAGCTAAATAGAAATGGGCTCCTCTCTGTACTAGAGCAGATGCAGCCATTGATTCATACACAGAGGTATTGAATTGTTGTCTAATATATGTATCAATTTTTCTCTCTCTGCAAGTTCTTGCCTGCATCTTTGTTGTTTATAACTTAGATTCAAACATTGGATGTGAGAAACTTGGTCATCCAAGCAAAAAAAGGTAGAGCACCCGGTACAGCAGTTACTGCGAAAGCGATTGAAGATGGGCTAGAAGGTATACCCCTCTATCAAAGATCGACAATGGAGGGAGATAATACTACAGTAGCCACAAGGCACAAAAATGCTGAGATAGTAGATTGTGAGGAAGAGAACTTGCGCATCGACCTAAATACATTACACAGAACATTCCTCGCAATCGTTGAGGACCACAAACAACATTTACAAGGGTGGGTCATGAGGTCGAAGAACACGAGGGTGGTCTGATGGTAGAAGAGACAAATATTCATAAGACCATGTGGGCAATCTGTCCTATACAAAAGGGTAGTAGGGTTCAATGCCAAGGGTGGTTGGGATCTAGATTTGGTAAATACAAGAAAAAAATAAGGAACACAGGTGCAGGTGCGGTTGCACCATTCTTCTAGGGAATTCGTACATGGGAAAGAGAGAATAATATTGGGCAAGGTGGTAGCACTTTGAAGGCACAATTCATGTGGTTCTGCAATAATAGTGTGGATCAAACATGGAAAATCTATAACACAATCACTCATCAATGTCTTATAAGAGTGCCCATAACTTGGCCTGAACAAACATAAATGCCTTAGAGCTGTTGGATTTGGAGACAGGGGGCTTCTCCGTAAAAAAATTTGTAGCAAGGGAAACCAACAATGTGCATTATCAGCCACGAGTATCGATTCAAGCCTCTAAGAGAATTGAATTGGCCATGACCATGAAGACACATGTTGTTCAACACACTGTTTGAAGGCAGGCGTGCATGAAACTTTCATGTTGGAGACATCTTCTTCTCAAGTTCGAGGAGAGAGGTATGAATTTCATGTTGCTAGTAGTCCGATGTGTGCATGTGGAGACTTTGTAGAACAAGTGGCACAAAGTAAACCCTATATGGCATGCAAGCATATATACTACATATTCCTCCACTATTTTGGCTTGGATTTGAACCACAATATGTTCGTCCATCAGAGAAATCTGACAAATGAAGATCTGCTACATGTGTTTAATTGTCGATGTGCAACATAATTGTGCTTGAGGGCTTGCGACTTTGTGTGTAATTGTGGTTGATTTGGTATTGAAACTCTTTTAATGAGAATTCCTGCTTCAGGATTATGTAATGTCTTTTGTTTTGAAAATTTTCGGCTTTGTACATAACATATTTCTTTGTTAATGGATGTTATATGTTGAATAAAAAATGTTTTGCAGTTTGTCTACTTTGAGAATATCATATTTCTTTTTTTGTAGATGCTATGTACTGGATTGAAGTTGTTTTACAGTTCATCTACTTTCTAGAAAACATATTTCTTTGTTATTGAATGCTATGTGCTAAGTTAAAATTGTGGTTTGTGACGGGGCTCACATGTCCTAAAAGTGTGGATTGTATCTTATTGTCCTTCAAATATGTTTCAAACATAATTTTTGTCAAAGAAAATGGTAGTTTGAATATTCTAAGGGATTGATAAATTAAAAAAAAGCTCCCTCCAACAAGCTCTCCAGCCACAACGGAGAGAGATTTTTGCTAGAAAATATTTCCCAAGTAGAGGAACAAAAAAAAGCTCCCTCAAAAGCTTCCTTCAAAAGCACTCTCCATACCCATCCCAGCTAAAGCTCTTGAAAAGAATAATTCTCCCCAGTTAGGATTCAAAGCTAGCTAGTAACTCAAAATACATGTACAATGCCAAGCACATGGAAGAAAATTCATCAAATTGGTTGTTGAGAACCAAGATCACATCTATACAAGCCACAACCTCAAGGAGAAGAGACTAGGGATTTTAGAAACTGATGGACATCAAATCTTGAACAATCCAATTATTCACGAAGGAGACATTTAAAGAGAGCTAAAAGACACTCTAATTCACATGGTTCTTGCGATTCTTCTAGAAAGGGTAAAGCAAAGGTCAAGGAGAAGAAGGTATAAACATTAAAAGTCAATGACCAAACCTCATAAAAGAAAAGAACCTAAGGTTGTAACCAAAACAAATGAGGACTACCATGTCACACTCGGTAGATGGGAGGCAAAAATTGACCACCCCATAAGCCCAGACATTGGAAGAAGGAATCAGATCATCATGACAACCCATAATTGCAAGAGGGAACCTATTCTTATGAGAAACCTAAACACAAGGAAAAATCCAATGATATAAATATAGATTTTCCTACATCTAGAGGTGGCAGAAGGGATGATCCAGATGTTCATATCCAAGATTTTGAGAAATATGTTGATCTCAGACAAATCAATGAGATGATTGGGTAGAAGGCTTCCCCCATACTCTGAAGGATGGAGCTCAAAAATGGTACTACCAGTATCTGGCATCATATAGGTTGAGAACATATAGCAAGATGAAAAAAGCTTTCCTCCTAGAGTACAGTATGAACCGAGGGGATGAGGATATACTATGTGAGTTAGATAAGATCTAGCAACGTAAGCTCTCAATAAGGTGATATGTAGAGAAAATTAAAGAGCTTACTAGGCAATTCCATGACTCTCCATTAGAGAAACGCATGAGAGCATGGTTTTTTAGTGGGTTCAAGAGGACGAAGCTAAGAGAGCTGAAAGTTCCAACTCCCACAAGGAAATTTAATGATCTAGTACAAAGAACTTTGAAGCTAGAACAAAAAGCCAAGAAGGAGAAGGGCTAAAAGAAAAAGTCCAAATCAAGCTCCAGCATGTCTTCTTCAGAAGACATGTCATCAAGCTTGAGTTTGTATTGGGAAGAGGTTTCCAAAGCAAAAATGAAGAGCTATCTAGGTAGACATCTGAGATCTCTGGGATCATACCTTCAATTGGGAAAGTAGGGACCTAGTGCATGCGATGCAAATCCCCAAAGAGCATTGAAATGATGAATGCATCTAGTGCACATACTGCAAAGACTTTGGTCATCTCTGGAATAATTTCAAGATCAAGATACACCACTTTAAGGAGGCCAAAGATCCATCCTCAATTGCATTGAGAAATCCTTAGACACTTTAGTAACAAAGGCTTATTGAAAAACCAGGGTACACAGCTAGTACTCATGGCATGGTTGGTGGAGGAAGATATCAAAAAAAAATTGGTCAAGGAAGAGGTAGAGATGACTTCACTAGATAAAATTTCAATTATTACACGTGTGGGAAATAGAAGCACTTTTCATCACAATGCCTTGACAATCTAAAATTTGAATGAACAAGGTGAAGAAGGCATGGGAATAGAGAGAGCAATGCCCAAACATATTCATTGAATCAAACCAAGCAAGAGAACACTCAATCTAGACAACAAAGCTTCAATTTAGGGAATGGATAAGATATTTGGGGAAACATCAGAGGGAACCCACAACATGAAGGAATAAATCATATAGAGATAACACAAATTTTAAAAATTAGATTATGGGAATCCCAGATGGTGTAATTCAAACAATATCTAAAGGGGAACAGCCTACAAGAAATTGAAATACACGCAATTTTGAATATTCAACAAGAATTTGAATAGAGAAGGAAGATGAATCCTTGGCTAGAAGGAAAGAGGGATGGATGCCAAACTGGCTATTACCAGAGATTAAGAAATGGAGGAATGGAACCTAGGTTCAAGTCAGATCTTATGGTCATAAGGATCAACAAACATCTGAAGACAAAAATTCAAGAGAAAGCTATGCAGTTATTCTAGGAAAATAAATGCGTGTTTTCTTGGGAGCATATGATTAACGGATGTGAAGGGTGTTGACCTAGCAGTAAGTGTTTTCGTGGGAGCATATGGACCTAGAGGGTTTTAGCCCAAAATTAATCCATGGAATTATTCCAAAAATATAAATATGTATTTTCTGGGAGCATACGGACCTGAAGAGTGTTGACGTAGAATTAAGCCAACATTGGATACCGGTTAAACCAGATGCTCGATGAGTCTGATAACAGAGCTACTGGATGAACCCAAACTATGCAAATAAGGTCAAAGAAAAAATTGACAGCCTTCTAAAGGCAAGCCTCATCATTGAAGTTGCCAACGGTGATTGGTTGTTTCTAATTGTGGTAGTTCCAAAGAAGAATAGGAAACTGAGGGTAAGTGTTGACTACAAGAAACTAAATGCTTAGACAATTAAACAATCATTTTCACTACCTTTTACAGACATGATGCTAGATGAAGTAGCTAGACATGAGATGTACAGCTTGTTGGATGGGTACATTTGGTATAATCAACTAAAAATAGCATCAAAAGATGAAGAAAGAACAACTTTCTTTATTGAATGGGTAGCTTTCATGTATCTACTAATGCCATTTGGTATATGTAATTCTCCAACAACCTTTCAGTGATGTATGATGCAGATCTTCAACGAGTTCTTGCACAAGTTTTTGGAGATTTTTGTGGATGAGTTTTCAAAATATGTAGAGAAAAGAGGATTTGTATGAATCCCTTTAGTCAGTATTCATAGTCTAGAAGAAACAACTACTAGGACCTTTTGTATCCAGAGATGGTTTTGAGATGGCTAAAGATAAGATCCAAAGAGTCGAGTAGGGCAGAGCATCAACCAATGCGTCTAAACTTAATTTGTTTTTGGGATTCATTAAATTTTTTTGGAGGTTTATGCATATGTAGCATGAAGCCAATTCTTTGTCGGCCAAACTCGAATATCATTTTCCATGTGCAAGTGGGTGCTTCTGGCATGGCGATGGGGGTATTTCACCTTAACTAGATGGAAAAAATGATTTCTTAGTGTACTTTGCAAGTCGGAGATTCATTAAGGCAGAACAAGGGTATTCAACTACAAAGAGAGAAGCACTAGAAATGGTGTTCAATGCCACAAAGTTCAGGCATTACTTGCTGGAAAAGCTCTTTCACTTCTATGTTGATAATCAAGCTCAACTTTATTTGATAAATAAGGTGATCATCCAGGGGCGATTAATCAGATGGATGATGTTCCTTTTTGAGACCTTTTCTCCATTGGTGAAGTCAAAGAAGTGCCCTACATTCAGAAGTAGAACTTTCTTAATAAGCTTGGTAGCAATGGAAACGGAACACGGATAGGGTTACTCATGTGCATTGTTTGTCGGGTGAAGGATCTTGTGTAGAGGGTGTTGTGTGTATGAGGTGATGAAATGGCCTTAGGATTGCACACTCATTGCATGGTCACTCTAATTTGTTCAATGAATGTTCCGCTTCTTAGTTCCTTGGGAAAAGACCAACCGTTATTGATGTGTTCTGCATGCATTCGCCACTCCTTTTAAACATTATCAACTTGATTTCCAAAAATATGTGGTCTTTAATGCTCTACCATTTACCATTATGTACTTCGTATTCTGGTTCTTCTTTTTTTTGGATTGGGTCCCTTGGGTCCTAACTTAGACTCTAATATAGCAAAATTAAATCTCTTTTCGGGAACTCCCTCACCTTGGACTTGTTATCATGCCACTATTTTCTTCTTTTTTGGACTATCTCTTGTTCTAGTATCTCTCTCTATCTGATTTCATCTAGCTGCAACAATTCATCTAGTCTCTTCTTCATTTTGAATTATAATCCATATCATGTTGTATTACAAGTTTGAGACTACGAGCAACAAATTCCATTGGTACAACGACCTTTGTTCCATACACAATTCTGAACGGTGTTTTGCCAGTGGTAATCTTGGATGTTGTTCAGTATTCCCATAACGGTTTATGAAGCTTCTCATCCCAATTGTGGGGTTCCTTCTACACAATCTTTGTCAAGATCTTTATGGACTTTTTTCTACTCTCAATCTATGCATGCATCTGGGATAATAAGGTGTTGACTTTCAATGCTTGATGGAAAATATTTTAGTTAGGTTTTGAATAGTATCATTTATAAAATTAGTTCCTTGATCTAAAATTATCTCCAAGGGCAGCCATACCAACATATGATATCCTCGTATATGAACCAAGTTGTGGACTTGGCTATATTGTTAGGGAGTGCTTTAGCTTCCACTTATTTAACGACATAACATGTTTCCATGAATATATATTTTTTCTTTTTGGGTGTGACTTTACAAAAAGTCGTCCCTTAAAATCCAAACCCCACTTCATAAATATGCCCAAAGGGTGAATGGTGGTCAAAGGTGTCATGTTTGCAGTTATTGGCCCACCCATTCTTTGGAAAATGTCACGTCTTGCAAAAATCTCTCACATCTAATATCATACTACATCATAAACAGCTTGAAAATTTGTCTTTATTGTAACGTCACTGGAGAAGTGCCTTTTTTAGCTCCCATTGTGAGCTTCAGTAATTACTTGCATCCTACCTTACATTGGTACCAACCTTGTGAGCAAACTCAATCAATACCCAATCTATATAAAGATCCTGCTATGATGGTAAACTTCAAAATTCTAATAATGAGGATCTTGTTATTGGACTATGACAAGTCATTCGGTACATCATATTGTAAGAAGTTGTACACATCCTACCTCTCCTCCATGATCATTGTCTAAAACAATTCAACATCCACTAGCTCATCTCGTAAGGACCTCAATGAGATACCTTCCATGCTTCAAGATAGGAATCCTACACCACAGTGATTCTTGGTTGGATTATAAAATATCTTAAAATCAATGCTATGTAGGCAATAGAAGAGAAGCAATAGGAGTTAAGACACCATAGCATTGAGCATAGCAAAAGAGGGCAGCAAGCGATCATATCCTACCATGCCATTGGCAAATAAGCATTCAAGGATTATGAAAAGGAGTTTTTGTAGAATTAAGGCTTGGCACTTTTGTTTGAGGCATCGAAGATTTCCATCGACATGACTGTTATAGAGCAGGTAGTTGAAACCTTCAATTTTGATACTACTACATCCACTATTGGTGAAAGAAAAAGCTAGTAAATTTCTACAAAATGATCTTCCACATCTTCAAATTACCCTTTGATCAGAAATCCAAACACTGTACAACTGATGAGATTAGCAATTTTTTGAATGAAACACCAAAGTCCATGAAGAAGAGGAAAACAAGTGGCCAAGGCATCTTGGTTTTGACTTTGGAACACAAGGCAGCATACAAATGTGCATTCAAAGCAATTAATTTGAAGAAAAACCCTACCTACATATTTGAAAAACTCTTCAACATTCTCCTTTCCAAAGCCCTAAACAATAAGTGCTTGATAAATCTGAGCTCAATAATGTCGAGATTATTGTATTATAGTGTTGTGACATAAACAGCCAAGGTGAAGACACAATAATTATTCAAAGCATGATATATGTGGAAATTCTTCTATTGGATGACTTGTCAACTTGAACATCCTAAGATATTGGCACTGAGGCCCCAAAAACCAAAAGATCAGTAATTGGCGCTCACAGGATCAAAAGGGCACATGATCATTCTATTAGGTATGGAGCCTGATTTACCCTTGTAATTTTTATTCTAGAAATGCACATTTGTGAGGCCCCATTATGAGAAAAATACATCGTGCGGGATAAAAGTCACTCGTCGTTGAAAACCCCAAAATTTATACTCGATCTCGAGCTTTGCTAGAAACAGGGTAGAGAGAGAATCAGGCAAGACAACCATTGCGAGTTTCTAAGCCGTTTGTAAACTTTGAAGTATAAAGCCATTGAATGGATGATTTTCCATGGACATAGCCCACACTTGGGTGAACCACATATATCTTGTGCGCTCTCTCTCTCTCTCTCTCTCTCTCTCTCTCTCTCTCTCTCTCTCTCTCTCTCTCTCACACACACACACACACACACACACACACACACACACACACATCTCTACTCTCTATGGTGTATGTTTTATCTCTCTCCAGCCACTAAAAAACTCATTAATCCTAACAATTGGTATTAGAGTGAGGTTTACTAGTAGCTAATATATATATATAAAGGGAAGTATCTTTGAATTGAGTAGGAATGATGGTAGAAGAGGATAAGTCCCAGATTGAGAAGTTCAACAACAAAAACTACCAACATTGGAAGATACAAAGCGAAGATTATCTCTACCAAAAGAATCTCTATTTTCCATTAGGAGCTCTTGCAGAGAGGCCCGCAACAATGGCAAATGAAGCTTGAAACAGCCCTGATCAAAAGAAATTGGGAACAATCTGGCTTTGCTTGGCATCAACGGTGGCGTTCAACGTTTTAAAGATGAATACCATAGAGAGCTTAATAAAGTTGTTTGACGATCTCTACGAAAAACCAAGGTGTTTCACAAAGCAATTATTCGACTTAGAAATGGCACTAAATGGTTTGGTTGCAAAGCATTTGAATGACCAACACCAACAAGAATTAACATCTATCGGTGAAAGTCAACTTCGATGATAAAGTCTGAGCTCTCCTAATACTATCCTCTTTGCCAGATAATTGGGATAGCCTTGTGATAGCCATAAGTAATTCCATTTTTGGTACAAATTTTCTCAAGTTTCATGATGTTGTGGGTATTCTCCTAAGTGAGAAAATACAGAGGAAGAGCATAGAAGAAACATCAAGTGTTACATTGTCAGTAGAAACGAGAGGAAGACCAAAAAAGAGAATCAAGAAACAAAGGAGTTGTGTGATCGCTCACTCAAGGTGTAGCAAGTCACGGACAAGTCAGTTTTAGAGTGTTGGAATTGCGGCAAGAAGGGCCATGTCAAAAAGAATTGCTAGTCTAAGAACAAGAAGGAGTCAAAGTCTCAAGAAAGCAAGCCCAACATCAGAGGCCAATGTGGCAGATAAAGTAGAGCAAGATGCTCAAATTCTTTCACCACTCTAGAGCTTCATTCCATGCAATACACCACAAGGAGTGTTTTCAAGATTACACATAAGGTAATTTTGGGTATGTGTGCTTGGGAGATGATGAAGCTTTGTGAAATTATTGACAAAGATATAGTTTTTGTTAAAATTGAAAATGAAAATGAATGGAGTAGAAAATGAAAGGAAAAGCAAAAAGGTTGAATTGGTTTATTCTAATGTATGGGGTCCTGCTAGCACACCATCCTTGGTGTCTCATTGTATTATGTGACATTTATAAATGATGTGACTAGAAAGAAATGGTTTTATCCAATGCAAAATAAATCCGATGTATTTTGCATATTTCAAAGGTGGAAAAGATCATATTAGAGAATGGTTTGAATAGAGCATGGAACTCGGTACTCACTAGCATTGAAAAGGACACATTTCAAAGCTCAAAGATGACCTTATCAACTACACGGGCATGATGACCCAATAGAAATACTAGTTTATCTAGTTGATAAGGTACACAAATGAATATCTGCAACTATCAGTTGAGGCTTTGAAGATTCTTGGTTGTCGTCAAGTTTATGTGACTGCAGCAAAGGACTATATGGCATGTTTTGCACTTAGTAGGTCCTACAAATATCTCCAAGTTATCACGCTTATGTGGTCTTCCCTTAGCTACTATGTGATGCACAAAAGACACACACATGTAAGTCTCTTTTTGTGCCACCTGAGAGCTTGTGTCGCAATCAAGAATGCTACTTGAAGGAGCCCTTCGCTATTGAAGACCAAGCTAAAGGTGAAAACTATTGCCTCCAGCTCTTGTCACCTGCATCAGAGCGGTAGATGGCTTGCAAACCACCCCATGAAGGGCCATATGGTCATGGGAGGTTCCAAATGGAATAAGAGGAAAAGTTTTGTAAAACAAATACAGCACATTAAAAATATGTGGTGAATTAGTTTTAATATTCATCCATATTCCCTTGAAGTCTATTAACCCAAAGAAGCCCTCATTAGTTCCTTTTTACCCTCTTGAATCTTGTGAAAATATCACCCAACTTATTATGAAACAAAAAGAGGAACTTATGTCCTATTTTTGGTAAGCCTTGTTTATGTAGAAGGGCACTTGATTAGTTTGGTTCCATTTTTAACAAAGTAGACATTGTCTCATTCAAGAGTCTTGAAGAGGTAGGACCCTCCGCACAACACAATGTCCAAAGAAACCACCAAAATTGAAAATTTTATGGGTGAGGTCTTTCATACTTGGCGGATACAAGTCTACGTCCATATCTAAGGGCTTGTGGCCATCTATAACTAGTCATAAAAAGGTAAATCCAAATAGTGTTGAAGACAGTAAAGATGATGAGTGCGCTCAAGCAATCATGGCTCCATCTTGGAAAGAATTTCATCCATTATGTAGCCACCAAAATATCAAAGGACATGTAGGATGAGCTTTTAAAGCTCTATGTCCTAGTGAAAAGCACTTAAAAATTGCACCCAAGAATGATAAAAAATTGCACTTAAAAATTGCAGCCAGGCTTCGATAAGTCAATTTATCTCGGACATGGTCCATAATGATGCAATTGGCTTCCATTGATGCCAAGATACATGATGATGATGCCATAGCCCTACTCTTGAAAAATATGCCTCCATAATGTGATTCTTTTGTCACTACTCTCACACACTTACCAAGCCAATGTGGGAAGGTTATGAGGCTATTTTGATTGAAGAGGAGTGAAAGCTCAAGACAAGGAATGGTGAAGTAACTTCAACATCTGCATTTACCTCCACTGAAAAATTGTTTTATCCGTGTCTAATGTAAATTGTGGATTTTGTAAGAAGAAAGGTCATACTGAAGCAACATATTTCAAGAAGGATTCTTCAAAGAAGATGTTTTGCAAGTGCGGTCATTTTAGCACAAATGTAATAGCGATTCCACAAAGCAAGAGGCTCACTATGTTACAAATCCAATCAATGACCCTATATTTTATTTCGTGCCTTGTAGGTATTGAGGGGGGGTGTTTAAGCACAAGACTAAAAGGTGTGTGTGCGTATGTATCTACCCTAGTAAGATGTGGAGACAATATGTGTACATCACCAAGAACGTCTCGATGTTATTGTATCATTTAGAAGGTGTCTCTTTATATAAGGAGAGGAGGCCACTGATTTGTATGGGAGAAAAGAAGCCTAATGCAACTTGGAAGCCTAAGGCATATGTTGTCTTTATTCTCTCTATCTACCTTATATCTCTCAATTCTATCTCATGCGTTATCTTTTAACACAAGCTAGAAAGGTACATTGCACTAGCTTGTAGTGAGAATTTTGAGGACACTTTCACGGTTTGGCATCCAAAAATGAAGCCAAGCTCACCAAGGAAAAACATCACATAGGGTAATGAGCAACAAATGTTGTTTAATGGTAAATGGTACAATTGATGCATTGAATGTTGAGATAGATACAACTAAGAGTCCATTGTGTTGCAAGGGGTGAATCAATGGCCATACGATGTGGAGTTGATAACATGATCTCCCAGTGATACATGGGTTTTTAGTGAGCAAGAAGAGGCTTGGATATAAACCATAAAGATGATCAAGTGACTTATGAGCAAAGGAAGATAACTTGCCCTTGTTTCATCTCTCTCATGTGCTTAGAATCCTATTCTCTTACCCTAAACCACGCCATGATGTCCGATTCCAGAGACCCCTTGGTGTTGGTCGTGATTGATCTACAACGTAATTCTCACAACAAGACACCTCCAATTGTTTGCATGTCCGCACTTGTTCTCCATGAAGCGATAAAGTGATGGCTGACTTATATGTAGTAGTAAGCTAGGCAAATGCACAATGTATAATCTCTCTCTCTAGCTGAAAACTCAAGACTTAGAGAATAAGATGGCATTTATTGAATGCGGTTGGCCAAGGAAAGTTTCAAACATAGACAACTAAGTGGTGCTTGCACTCTCGACGTCACTGGCAGGACTGTTGACAATTGGGCCCAATGATAGAAGAAGCTTATCACCAATAGAGAGAACACAAGCTATGAGTACTTCAGGAGCCTCCCAGAGGAGGTTACAACAACTCAAGAACTCCCTGACACAAAAGGGTAGGGCTATGGTAAAGAGGGACAAAGTAGGTAGTGTGTGGAGAAGTAGAAAAGGGAGAAGTAGGTAGTGTGTGGAGAATGACAACACACTTAAATTGTAATATTCTTTCTCTATACAAGTTATATTGATTGTAATAGTTCTCTCTCTCTCTCTCTCTCTCTCTCTCTCTCTCTCTCTCTAGCTCTAAAGAGAAATATGTAATTAATTTTAAAAATGGAATCCTAAACCCTATAACATGACCTTGAAAGAAGGAACACAATGGAAATTGTAGAAGACATACAGAGAGGGGAAGAATTTAAACTGTATATATCTACCCTTTAGTCCATGGATGGCGTGTTCTATGTCTTCGCGGAGAGTTCTTAGAGGCACTGAGAAAAGAGAGGAGAGAGACAAGTGGCCCTGGTCCAAGAGGCTAAAATGCATGACCTATGGAAGTATTTAAGCAAATGTCACATATCCCAACCACAGAGACCACAAAATAAAATATCATAGCAAGGTAGAGAGAGACCCAAAAGGGGTAGATTGGGAAGCCAACAATCCAAAACACTTGATGAAAAGGTATGTATTTCCAACTATAAGGGGAGATAAAGACGAGGGAGTTCATGGGCTGAATCAAATTGGCACAAGGAATGGTTCGAGAAACACTATGATACAATATGTATATATCGTGATTCATTACCATTTGCACATAGATATGATGTGACAAAAGGTGACCTCAAAACCAACCCGCTCGAGATATATATCGAACTCTTGTCTGACATGGAACAACCAGTTTACTACAAGACATTGCTATCAACATTGCTCAATGTTCTATGGGTTTGACCATGTGGTTTGGTAGCGCAAGCACCTATTCAACCCCGATATAGATGATGAGTACCTTGCTCAATCATATTGCATGATTAATCACTTTTTGTGAATGAGCATCTCACCTGATTGAACGCAATATTTGATGTACACTGGAAAATTTCGCTAAGTGCATGCATGCCCCGATGCAATCGGCAACCGGCAACAACAAATTGCAATTTGCTTCCCAAACACTTGGCAACCATATGAACTCTCCACCTTGTGGACAATCCGATATCTAGCTACGGCCCTAAACCAACCCACAGAGCACTAAAGTTTTCAAGAATTCTAAAGCCACTAAAAAGGCTGTGAGAGAGGACATCGATGCGAGGGAGGATATATATAGGAGGAATGAGTTTCTTTGGTCAGTTATTACTTCAATTGTTGAGAGCATTCCAAGTGCTACTGACCTAGGAGATATCAATCTTAGCTAAGGATTTGCCAACTTTAGAGATGAGTGGGACTAG